>NW_024070197.1:36535367-37048407 GCF_014754425.2 Oryx dammah
CTATTTGCCATGAAGTAATGGGACTGGATGCCATGATCTTAGTTTTCTGAATGTTGAGCTTTAAGCCGACTTTTTCACTCTCCTCTTTCACTTTCATCAAGAGGCTCTTTAGTTCTTCTTTGCTTTCTGCGATAAAAGTGGTGTCATCTGCATATCTGAGGTTATTGATATTTCTCCAGGCAATCTTGATTCCAGCTTGTGCTTCTTCCAGCCCAGTGTTTCTCATGATGTACTCTGCATATAAGTTAAATAAACAGGGTGACAATATACAGCCTTGATGTACTCTTTTTCCTGTTTGGAACCAGTCTGTTGTTCCATGTCCAGTTCTAACTGCTGCTTCCTGACGTGCATACAGGTTTCTCAAGAGGCAGGTCAGGTGCTCTGGTATTCCCATCTCTTGAAGAATTTTCCACAGTTTATTGTGATCCACACAGTCAAAGGCTTTGGCATAGTCAATAAAGCAGAAATAGATATTTTTCTGAAACTCTCTTGCTTTTTTGATGATCCAGCGGATGTTGGCAATTTGATCTCTGGTTCCTCTGCCTTTTCTAAAACCAGCTTGAACATCTGGAAGTTCATGGTTCACATATTGCTGAAGCCTGGCTTGGAGAATTTTGAGCATTACTTTAGTAGCGTGTTAGATGAGTGCAATTGTGTGGTAGTTTGAGCATTCTCTGGCATTGCCTTTCTTAGGGATTGGAATAAAAGTTGACCTTTTTCTCCACCTGTACCTTTTATGTTTCTTAGATGCTTTCCTGGGACATTTCTTATGTGACACCATCTCCTGACCCACCTCACCTACTCCTCTGACTTCCACTAATATCATCTCAGTGCTAATGAACTCACAGCATCTCCAGACCATATCTCTCCCTGGGTTCCAGTCCATGTCTGTGTATTTCCTAGGCATCCTGCTGACCTCAATTCCAAATTATCTAAAAATGAACACATCTTCTTTGCTGCTTTTTCTCAACTATCCGGTTCTCCTTCTAAATGTGTTCTTTCTGCTTGCCTGTGAGTTGCAGCGCTTCAAGCATTGACTTTCAAGAGTAGCCAGGGGCTGAGTGTGAATCCCAGTACCCTAATTACCTGAGTTACCTTTGGCAAGATACTTTATCACTCTTAATGTCAGCTTTCCTACCTTTAAACTGAAAATAATAGTCCTACTACTGAGTTGTTGTGAGAATGCAGTTGTATAATCATACAACACTTGCCCTGAAATAATAGCTCACTCCTCTCTGAGTGGTAGTTCACCAGGAAGTTTGATACCAAAATATGAATGGATACTTTGAACCTTCTTTTTCCCTTACCCCTCATATTCATGCAGTCTTCAGGTCCTGTTAATGCTATCCTTACACATTCCTGAACATCTTTCTTTCCGTACTCAGTGTCACCATGCTGATCCCTGCCACATCATCTTTGTTAAGTCCAGCTGCCTCCTAATTCATCTCTCTGCCTCCATTTGTTTTTTAAATTAAATTAATTATTGGAGGCTAATTAATTTACAATATCATGGTTGTTTTGTCATAAATCAACATAAATCATCCACAGGTGCACATGTATCCTCCCATCCTGAATCCTCTTCTCATCTTCCTCCCCACTCAATCCCTCTGGGTTGTCCCAGAGCACCAGCTTTGAGTACCCTTATTCATGCATCAAATTTGCACTGGTTATCTGTTTTACATATGGTAATATACATGTTTCAATGCTATCTGTCAAATCATTCCACACTCACCTTCTCCCACATAGTTCAAAAGTCTGTTGTTTACATGGGTCTCTTTTGCTGTCTTGCATATAGGGTCATCTTTACCATCTTTCTGTATTCCATATATATGAGTTAATATACTGTATTGGTGTTTCTCTTTCTGACTTACTTCACTCTGTATAATAGGCTCCAGTTTCATCCATCTCATCAGAACTGACTCAGATACGTTCTTTTTAAATATCTGAGTAATATTCCATTTTGTCTATGTACCACAACTTCCTTATTCACTGGACAATGTCCCTTGTCTGCCAATGGACATCTAGGTTGCTCCCATGTCCTAGCTATTGTAAACAGTGCTGCTACGAACATTGGGGTACATGTATCTCTTTAAATTCTGGTTTCCTTGGTGTGTGTGCCCAGCAGTGGGATTGCTGGGTAGTATGGCAGTTCTAGTTGCAGTTTTCTAAGAAAGCTCCACACGATTCTCTATAGTGGCTGTACCAGTTTGCATTCCCACCAGTGCACGAGGGTTCCTTTTTCTCCACACCCTCTCCAGCATTTATGTTTGTAGACTTTTTGATGGCAGCCGTTTTGACCAGTGTGAGATGGTAGCCCATTGGGGTTTTGATTTGCAGTTCTCTGATAATGAGTGATGTTGAGCATCTGCTGGAAAAACTGGTCAACCACTTATAAAAGAATGAAACTAGAACACTTTCTAACACCACACACACACACACACACACACACACACACACACACACACAAATGCAAAATGGATTAAAGATCTAAATGTAAGACCAGAAACTATAAAACTCTTAGAGGAAAACAGGCAGAACACTCTCTAACATAAATCACAGCAAGATCCTCTATGACCCACCTCCCAGAGTAATGGAAATAATTACAAAAATAAACAAATGGAATCTAATTAAACTTAGGTTTTTGCATAATGAAGGAAACTGTAAGCAAGGTGAAAAGGCAACCTTCAGAATGGGGTAAAATAATAGTAAATGAAACAACTGACAAAGAATTAATTTCCAAAATATATAAGCAATTCATGCTGTTTAATACCAGAAAAATAAATGAACCAATCAAAACATGGGCCAAAGAACTAATCAGACATTTATCCAAAGAAGACATACAGATGGCTTTTTATTTTTCTATAAAAATCTGAATGAAAGTCTTTCTGGGTAGAGTATTCTTAGTTGTGGTTTCTTCCTTTTCATCACTTAGAGTATATTGCATCATTCCCTTCTGGTTTGTAGACTTTTTGCTAAGAAATCAGCTGATAATGCTATGGGAGTTCCCTTGTGTTGTTTGTCTTTTTTTTCCCTTGTTGCTTTTAATAATTTATCTTTGTCTTTAATTTTTGTAACTTGGATTACTGTGTGTCTTGGTATGTTCTTCCTTGGGTTTATCCTGACTAGGCCTCTCTACACTTCCTAGACTTGGTTGACTATTTCTTTTGCCTTGTTAGGGAAGTTTTCAGCTATTACCTCTTCAAGTATTTTCTCAGGTCCTTTCTCTCTCTTCTCCTTCTATAATGTAAATATTGGTATGTTTAATGTTGTCCCAGAGATCTCTTATGGTGTCTTCATTTCTTTTCATTATTTTTTCTATATTCTGTCTGTGTCAGTGATTTCCAAGTCACATATCCATTCTTCTGCCTCAGTTGTTCTACTATGATTCCTTCTAGTTTACTGTTCATATCTGTTTGTTTGTTCTTTAGTTCTTTAGTAAACATTTCTTGCATCTTCTCCTTTCTTTTTCTGAGATCCTGGATCATATTCACCATCTTTATTCTGAATTAGTTTTTCTGGAAGGTTGCCTATCTCCATTTAGGTTTTTTTTTTTTTTTTGGCGATTTATCTTGTTCCATCATCTAGGGATGAAGTAAGCCAGGAAGAGAAAGACAAATACATATGATATCACTTATATATGAATTCTAAAATATGGCACTAATAAACCTATCTACAAAACAGAAACAATATACAGACTTGTGATTACCAAATAGAAGAGTGAGAGGAAGAAGGATAGACTGGGGGTTTGGGGTTAATAGTACATTTAGTACATTATTACTAGCAAACTAGTGCACTTAGAATCAATAAACAACAAGGTCTTACTGTATAGCACAGGGAACGACATCCATTCTTCTGTGAACATTTAGTGAGCATTTAGATTCTTTCCATGTCTTGGATATTGTGAGTAATATTGCTAAGAACATTGGGGTACATGCATCCTTTTGAATTCTAATTTTCTCTAGGTATGTGCCCAGGACTGGGATTGCTGGATGATATGATAGTCATATTTTTAGTTTTCTGAGGAACCTCCATACTGTTTTCAATAGTGGGTGTACCAACTTACATTCCCACCAGCAGTATAACAGTATTCCCTTTTCTCCATAGGCTCCCAGCATTTGTTATTTGTAGGTTTTTGATGATGGCCATTCTGATTGGTGTGAGGTGGCAGATAACACACTATAGTTTTGGTTTGAATTTCTCTAATAATTAGCAATATTGATCATTTTTTCATGTGCCTACAGGCCATCTGTGTCTCTTTGGAGAAATGTCTTTTTAAGGTTTTCTGTGCATTTCTTGATTGGGTTGTTTGATTTTTTTGTTGTTGGGTTGTATGAGCTGTTTGTATATTTTGGAGATTAAGCCCTTGTGTGTCATATCATTTGCAAATATTTTTCCCATTCTGTAAGTTTTCTTTTTGCTTTATGATTTCCTTTGCTATGCAAAAGCATGGAAGTTTGATTAGGTCACATTTGTTTATTTTTAGTTTTATTTCTGTTGTCATGGGAGATAGACCTAAGAAAACACTGAAACAATTTATGTCCAATATTTTGCCTTCTAGGAGTTTTATGGTGTTATGTTTTATAGTTAAGATTTTAAGACATTTTGAGTTTGTTCTGTGCATGGTCAAGGGTGTGTTCTAATTTCACTGACTTACATGCAGCTGTCCAACTTTCCTAGTACCATTTGCTGAGGAGATGGTCTTTTTCCTGTTTTAATTTCTTGCCTCCTTTGTTGAAGATTAATTGATGAAAGGTGAGTAGATTTATTTCTGGTATTTCCATTCTATTCCATTGATCCAAATGTCTGTTTTTGTACCAATATCATATTGTTTTAATTATTGTAGCTTTGTAGTATTGTCCAAAGTCTGGGAGAGTTGGGTCTCCTGCTTTTTTCTTCTTCTTCTTTTTAGCTAGCTTTGGCAATTCTGGGTCTTTTATGGTTCCATATAAACATTTGGATTATTTGTACTAGTTTGTGAAAAATGTCATGGGAAATTTGATAGGTATCTCATTAAATCTGTAGACTGCTTTCAGTAGTATTGCCATTTTAACAAAATTAATTCATCTAATCTAAGAGCATGGGATATCTATTTCTTTGAATCCTCTTTAATTTCCTTTATTAATGTTTCAGAGTTCCCAGTGTATAAATCTTTTACCTCCTTGGTCAGATTTATTTCTAAGTATTTTATTTTTGGTCTGATTTTATTTTTTTAAGTTAATTTTTATTAAAGTATAGTTGATTTATAGTGTTATGTTTCTGCTATATAGCAAAGTGAATCCATTATACATATACATAGATCCACTCATTTTTATATTTTATTCCTATATAGGTTCAGTTCAGTTCAGTCGCTCAGTTGTGTCCGACTCTCTGCGACCCCATGAATCTCAGCACGCCAGGCCTCCCTGTTCATCACCATCTCCTGGAGTTCACCCAGGCTCACGTCCATTGAGTCAGTGATGCCATCTAGCCATCTCATCCTTGGTAGTCCCCTTCTCCTCCTGCCCCCAATCCCTCCCAGCATCAGAGTCTTTTCCAATGAGTCAACTCTTTGCATGAGGTGGCCAAAGTACTGGAGTTTCAGCTTTAGCATCATTCCTTCCAAAGAAATCCCAGGACTGATCTCCTTCAGAATGGACTGCTTGGATCTCCTTGCAGTCCAAGGGACTCTCAAGAGTCTTCTCCAACACCACAGTTCAAACGCATCAATTCTTTGGCACTCAGCCTTCTTGACAGTCCAACTCTCACATCCATACATGACTACTGGAAAAACCATAGCCTTGACTAGACGGACCTTAGTCGGCAAAGTAATGTCTCTGCTTTTGAATATACTATCTAGGTTGGTCATAACTTTTCTTCCAAGGAGTAAGCGTCTTTTAATTTCAGATCTCCTTAAGTGTTTTCCTGTTTTGGCTCTTCAAATCTAGCCTAAGCTAAAAAGAAGAGGTATGGTAGATGCTGTTACACATACACACGGTTCCCAAAGACCCAGGTAGGGTAAAGACCAAAAGAAAGCAAAACTAAAAAAGATAAAACAGTAAAGCTGGGTTCAATCTCTGGTTTGGGAAGATCCCCTGGAGAAGAGAATGGCAATCCACTCCAATATTCTTGCCTGGAGAATGTCATGAACAGAGGAGAGCCTGGTGGGCTACAGTCCATAGAATCGCAAAGAGATGGACACAACTGAGCAACTTTCACGCACTCACTCTGGTTTTGTTAGCATGATGGTGGCTTCATAGAACTTCTTTGGAATTCCCTCCTATTCAGTCCTTTGGAAGAGTTTGTGAAGGATTGGTATAAGTTCTTTGTATGTTGGTTATTAGATTTCCTCAGTGAAGCCATCTATCCTCAACTTCTGTTTGTAAGGAGTTGTGGGGGAGGGTTTTTCTTTTTCTTTTTTGGTCTTGTTTTAATTACAGATTTTATTTTGCTTCTAACCATCAGTCTGTTTAAATTCTCTATTTCTTTTTCAATCAGTTTTGGTGTGCTATATGTTTCTAGAAAGCTGTCCACTTCTAGGTTGTCATTTGTTGGCATATAACTGTATATAGTATAATTTTATGATATTTGGTATTTCTGTTGTATCAGTTGAGATTTTTTTTTTTTTCTTATTCTGTTTATTTGGGTTTTCTCTTCTTTCTTCTTGGTGTGCCTGGACAGAGGTTTGTCAATTTTGTTTACCCTTTTAAGGAACCAGCTTGTGGTTTTATTGATTTCTTAATATATTTTTTAAATTTCTATTTATTTACTTCCTCCTTCACTTTTATTATTTATCTCCCTCTGCTGAACTCAAGGTTTGTTTGTTCTTTTTTTTTTCAATTTTTATTTTTACTTTATTTTGCTTTACAATACTGTATTGGTTTTGCCATACATTGACATGAATCAGCCACGGGTGTACATGAGTTCCCAATCCTGAACCCCCCTCCCACCTCCCACCCCATATCATCTCTCTGGATCATACCCGTGCACCAGCCCCAAGCATTCTGTATCCTGTATTGAACACAGACTGGTGATTCGTTTCTTACCTGATAGTATACATATTTCAATGCCATTCTCCCAAATCATCCCACCCTCTCCCTCTCCCACAGAGTCTAAAAGTCTATTCTTTACATCTGTGTCTCTTTTGCTGTCTCACATACAGGGTTATCATTACCATCCTTCTAAATTCCATATATATGTGTTAGTATACTGTATTGGTGTTTTTCTTTCTGACTTACTTCACTCTGTATAATAGGTTCCAGTTTCATCCACCTCATTAGAACTGATTCAAATGTATTCTTTTTGATGGTTGAGTAATACTCCATTGTGTATACGTACCACAGCTTTCTTATCCATTCATCTGCTGATGGACCTCTAGGTTGCTTCCATGTCCTGGCTATTATAAATAGTGCTGTGATGAACGTTGGGGTACACGTGTCTCTTTCAATTCTGGTTTTCTTGGTGTGTATGCCCAGCAGTGGGATTGCTGGGTCATAAAGCAGTTCTATTTGCAGTTTTTTAAGGAATCTCCACACTGTTCTCCATAGTGGCTGTACTAGTTTGCATTCCCACCAACAGTGTAGGAGGGTTCCCTTTTCTCCACACCCTCTCCAGCATTTATTGCTTGTAGACTTTTGGATTGCTGCCATTCTGACTGGTGTGAAATGGTACCTCATTGTGGTTTTGATTTGCATTTCTCTGATAATGAGTGATGTTGAGCATCTTTTCATGTGTTTGTTAGCCATCCATATGTCTTCTTTGGAGAAATGTCTATTTAATTCTTTGGCCCATTTTTTGATTGGGTCATTTATTTTTCTGGAATTGAGCTGCATAAGTTGCTTGTATATTTTTGAGATTAGTTGTTTGTCAGTTGCTTCATTTGCTATTATTTTCTCCCATTCAGAAGGCTGTCTTTTCACCTTGCTTATAGTTTCCTTTGTTGTGCAGAAGCTTTTAATTTTAATTAGATCCCATTTGATTATTTTTGCTTTTATTTCCAGTATTCTGGGAGGTGAGTCATAGAGGATCCTGTTGTGATTTATGTTGGAGAGTGTTTTGCCTATGTTCTCCTCTAGGAGTTTAATAGTTTCTGGTCTTACATTTAGATCTTTAATCCATTTGAGTTTATTTTTGTGTGTGGTGTTAGAAAGTGATCTAGTTTCATTCTTTTACAAGTGGTTGACCAGTTTTCCCAGCACCACTTGTTAAAGAGATTGTCTTTAATCCATTGTATATTCTTGCCTCCTTTGTCAAAGATAAGGTGTCCATAGGTGTGTGGACTTATCTCTGGGCTTTCTATTTTGTTCCATTGATTTATATTTCTGTCTTTGTGCCAGTACCATACTGTCTTGATGACTGTGGCTTTGTAGTAGAGCCTGAAGTCAGGTAAGTTGATTCCTCCAGTTCCAGTCTTCTTTTTCAAGATTGCTTTGGCTATTCGAGGTTTTTTGTATTTCCATACAAATTGTGAAAATATTTGTTCTAGCTCTGTGAAAAATACTGTTGGTAGCTTGATAGGGATTTCATTGAATCTGTAGATTGCTTTGGGTAGTATACTCATTTTCACTATATTGATTCTTCCGATCCATGAACATGGTATATTTCTCCATCTATTAGTGTCCTCTTTGACTTCTTTCATCAGTGTTTTATAATTTTCTATATATAGGTCTTTAGTTTCTTTAGGTAGGTAAGTATTGTATTCTTTTTGTTGCAATGGTGAATGGAATTGTTTCCTTAATTTCTTTTTCTACTTTCTCATTATTAGTGTATAGGAATGCAAGGGATTTCTGTGTGTTGATTTTATATCCTGCAACTTTACTATATTCATTGATTAGCTCTAGTAATTTTCTGGTAGAGTCTTTAGGGTTTTCTATGTAGAGGATCATGTCATCTGCAAACAGTGAGAGTTTTACGTCTTCTTTTCCAATTTGGGTTCCTTTTATTTCTTTTACTGCTCTGATTGCTGTGGCCAGAACTTCCAGAACTATGTTGAATAGTAGCAGTGAAAGTGAGCACCCTTGTCTTGTTCCTGACTTTAGGGGAAATGCTTTCAATTTTTCACCAATGAGGATAATGTTTGCTGTGGGTTTGTCATATATAGCTTTTATTATGTTGAGGTATGTTCCTTCTATTCCTGCTTTCTGGACAGTTTTTATCATAAATGGATGTTGAATTTTGTCAAAGGCCTTCTCTGCATCTATTGAGATAATCATATGGCTTTTATTGTTCAATTTGTTAATGTGGTGAATTACATTGATTGATTTGTGGATATTGAAGAATCCTTGCATCCTTGGGATAAAGCCCACTTGGTCATGGTGTATGATCTTTTTAATGTGTTGTTGGATTCTGATTGCTAGAATTTTGTTGAGGATTTTTGCATCTATGTTCATCAGTGATATTGGCCTGTAGTTTTCTTTTTTTGTGACATCTTTGTCAGATTTTGGTGGTAGGGTGATGGTGGCCTCATAGAATGAGTTTGGAAGTTTACCTTCCTCTGCAATTTTCTGGAAGAGTTTGAGTAGGATAGGTGTTCACTCTTCTTGAAATTTTTGGTAGAATTCAGTTGTGAAGCCATCTGGACCTGGGCTTTTGTTTGCTGGAAGATTTCTGATTACAGTTTCAATTTCCGTGCTTGTGATGGGTCTGTTAAGATTTTCTATTTCTTCCTGGTTCAGTTTTGGAGAGTTGTACTTTTCTAAGAATTTGTCCATTTCTTCCATGTTGTCCATTTTATTGGCATATAATTGCTGATAGTAGTCTCTTATGATCCTTTGTATTTCTGTGTTGTCTGTTGTGATCTCTCCATTTTCATTTCTAATTTTATTGATTTGATTTTTCTCCCTTTGTTTCTTGATGAGTCTGGCTAATGGTTTGTCAATTTTATTTATCCTTTCAAAGAACCAGCTTTTGGCTTTGTTGATTTTTGCTATGGTCTCTTTTCTTTTGCATTTATTTCTGCCCTAATTTTTAAGATTTCTTTCCTTCTACTAACTCTGGGGTTCTCCATTTCTTCCTTTTCTAGTTGCTTTAGGTGTAGAGTTAGGTTATTTATTTGACTTTTTTCTTGTTTCTTGAGGTATGCCTGTATTGCTATTAACCTTCCCCTTAGCACTGCTTTTACAGTGTCCCACAGGTTTTGGGTTGTTGTGTTTTCATTTACATTCATTTCTATGCATATTTTGATTTCTTTTTTGATTTCTTCTGTGATTTGTTGGTTATTCAGAAGCGTGATGTTCAGCCTCCATATGTTGGAATTTTTAATAGTTTTTCTCCTGTAATTGAGATCTAATCTTAATGCATTATGGTCAGAAAAGATGCTTGGAATGATTTCAATTTTTTTGAATTTATCATAGTTAGATTTACGGCCCAGGATGTGATCTATCCTGGAGAAGTTTCCATGAGCACTTGAGAAAAAGGTAAAATTCATTTGTTTTGGGGTGAAATGTCCTATAGATATCAATTAGGTCTAACTGGTCTATTGTATCATTTAAAGTTTGCGTTTCTTTGTTAATTTTCTGTTTAGTTGATCTGTCCATAGGTGTGAGTGGGGTATTAAAGTCTCTCACTATTATTGTGTTATTGTTAATTTCCCTTTCATGCTTGTTAGCATTTGTCTTACATATTGTGGTGCTCCTATGCTGGGTGCATATATATTTATAACTGTTATATCTTCTTCTTGGATTGATCCTTTATTCATTATATAGTGGCCTTCTTTGTCTCTTTTCACAGCCTTTGTTTTAAAGTCTATTTTATCGGATATGAGTATTGCTACTCCTGCTTTCTTTTGGTCTCTATTTGTGTGGAATATCTTTTTCCAATCCTTCACTTTCAGTCTGTATGTGTCCCTTGTTTTGAGGTGGGTCTCTTGTAGGCAGCATATATAGGGGTCTTGTTTTTGTATTCATTCAGCCAGTCTTTGCCTTTTGGTTGAGGCATTCAACCCATTTATGTTTAAGGTAATTATTGATAAGTATGATCCTGTTGCCATTTACTTTACTGTTTTGGGTTCGGGTTTATATGCCCTTTTTGTGTTTCCTGTCTAGAGAATATCCTTTAGCATTTGTTGGAGAGCTGGTTTGGTGGTGCTGAATCCTCTCAGCTTTTGCTTGTCTGTAAAGCTTTTGATTTCTCCTTCATATTTGAATGAGATCCTTGCTGGGTACAGTAATCTGGGCTGTAGGTTCTTTACGTTAATCACTTTAAGTATGTCTTGCCATTCCCTCCTGGCCTGAAGCGTTTCTATTGAAAGATCAGCTGTTATCCTTATGGGAATCCCGTTGTGTGTTATTTGTTGCTTTTCCCTTGCTGCTTTTAATATTTGTTCTTTGTGTTTGATCTTTGTTAATTTGATTAATATATGTCTTGGGGTGTTTCGCCTTGGGTTTATCCTATTTGGAACTCTCTGGGTTTCTTGGACTTGGGTGATTATTTCCTTCCCCATTTTAGGGAAGTTTTCAACTATTATCTCCTCAAGGATTTTCTCATGGTCTTTCTTTTTGTCTTCTTCTTCTGGGACTCCTATAATTCGAATGTTGGAGCATTTCATATTGTCCTGGAGGTCTCTGAGATTGTCTTCATTTCTTTTAATTCGTTTTTCCTTTTTTCCTCTCTGATTCATTTATTTCTGCCATTCTGTCTTCTATTTCTTCTGCCTCCAATATTCTACTATTTGTTGCCTCCAGAGTGTTTCTGATCTCATTTATTGCATTATTCATTATATATTGACTATTTTTTATTTCTTCTAGGTCCTTGTTAAACCTTTCTTGCATCTTCTCAATCCTTGTCTCCAGGCTATTTATCTGTGATTCCATTTTTATTTCAAGATTTTGGATCATTTTCACTATCATTATTCGGAATTCTTTCTCAGGTAGATTCCCTATCTCTTCCTCTTTTGTTTGGTTTGGGCATTTCTCCTGTTCCTTTACCTGCTGGGTATTCCTCTGTCACTTCATCTTGGTTATATTGCTGCGTTTGGGGTGGCCTTTCTATATTCTGGGAATTTGTGGAGTTCTCTTTATTATGGAGTTGCCTTGCTGTGGGTGGGGTTGTATCAGTGGCTTGTCAAGGTTTCTTGGTTAGGAAAGCTTGTGTCAGAGTTCTGGTGGGTAGAGCTGGATTTCTTCTCTCTGGAGAAGTGTCCAGTAATGAGTTGTGAGACGTCTATGGTTTTGGGGTAACTTGAGCTGCCTGTATATTGAATGTCAGGGGTGTGTTCCTGTGTTGCTGGAGAATTTGCATGGTATGTCCTGTTGTGGAACTTATTGGCCCTTGGGTGGGGCTTGGTTTCAGTGTAGGTATGGAGGCATTTGATGAGCTCCTATCGATTAATGTTCCCTGGATTCAGGAGTTCTCTGATGTTCTCAGGATTTGAACTTAAGCCTCCTGCTTCTGGTTTTCAGTTTTATTTTTACAGTAGCCTCAAGACTTCTCCATCTATACAGCACTGATGATAAAACATCTAGGTTAAAGATGAAAAGTTTTTCCACATTGAGGGACACCCAGAGAGGTTCACTGAGTTACATGGAGAAGAGAAGAGGGAGGGGGTAGTTAGAGGTGACTGGAATGAGATGAGGTGGGATTGAAAGAGGAGAGAGCAAGCTAGCCAGTAATCACTTCCTTATGTGCACTCCTCAGTCTGAACTGCTCAGAGATGTTCACGGAGTTATACAGGGAAGAGGAGAGGGAGAAAGTAGACAGAGGGGGTCAGGAGGATTAAAGAGGGAAATGAAAAGGAAAGAGACAGATCCAGCCAGTAACCAGTTCTCTAAGTAGAACACACAGAGATTCACAGAGTTGGGTAGAGAAGAGAAGAGGGAGGGAGGAGGCAGAGACAACCTGGTGGAGAAAAAGGAGAGTCCAAAGGAGGAGAGAGCAGTCAAGCCAGTAATCTCACTCCCAGGTAAAATTGGGTACTGAAGATTGGGTTTTTAAATGTACAAAATTGACAACAAATACCAAAAAGCAAAGATTAAAAGTCTAGAGTAGAGGTTGGATTTTCAAAAATACAGTATTAAAGAAAAGAAGAAGAAGGAAAAAAAAAAAGTCACAAGAATTATTAAAAAACAACAACAACCACACAAATATATATATATATATATACAGCATTTGCTTTAAAAATAGAGTCTTTTTTTTTTAAGTGATAGTAGGTTATAAAAATTAAAATTAAAGGAGAAATAGAGGACTTAAAATTTTTAAGAAGTTTAAGAAAAAGGAGAAGAAAAAGAAAAGAAAATCAACAACAACAAAAAAAGAGAATGGTCGTAAAAATAGTAAAGATATTTCTGGGACTTTCTCTGGTGTTGTGGGCAGTGTGGGGTCACTTCCAAGGCGGTTCCCTCTGTTTAGCTTCTTCTGTTTGCTGGTCTCTTCAGTGTCTGATTTCCACCCTGACACAGGGGGCAGTGGTGGACACTTTTCTTTTTTAGGCTCACTTGTTCAGTCGTGCTGTGGGGAAGGAGGGATGCTGCAAACAAATAACACTGGCGTGTGCTCGCAGTGTCTCAGCCACGCTAGGCATGCCCCTGCACATGGCACACACTGCTCAGGCTCTACGTTGCTCTGCCAGGAACCATCTGAGGCTGGCCCTAGGCTGCATGTACCTCCCCGGTCTAAGCCGCTCAGGCTCAGCTCTCAGGTAGCCTACAGAGGCACAGATTTGGTTGGGCTTGCGTTTTGTGCCCTTCCCAGGACCGAGTAGCTCAGGTGTTTGGCAAGCGCAGTCTCTGCAACTTATCGCCTTTCCCTGCTGCTCAGTTTTCTGGATGTACTACTGGCGCCCCTTGTCAGGCAGATGGTGGCTGTCCAGAACCCCAAGAAGTTGTAGTTAGCAAAGAAGCCTGCTTGCAGTTTGGGAGGTAAAGTCTCTCTGGGGCTGCAATAGCCCCCTTCCAGCCCTTCTGGCTCTGGCTGCCTGTCACCAGAGGGGGATGGTCTGCAGCCGGCTATTTCTGTTCTGTCCTTTGTTCTGTGCACGGTCCTGGGTGTCTTATGTTAGAGCTTTTCACGTGGTAGCTACCCCACAGTGTGGTACGCTAGCCTAAGTTAGTTCGCTCTGGTTACACTCAGGGCATTCCGGCTCAATTCTTAAAAAGCACTGCAGCCCGCGCCTCCCTGCCCGGCCCCCACTTGCTAGTGGCAGATGCAGGCGTCTGTGCTGCTTCTCCGCTGGGGGAGTTATTGATGGGCTCGTAATCTGTTGGGTTTAATTATTTATTTATTTTTCTTCCCTGTTATGTTGCCCTCTGTGCTTCCAAGGCTGGCCACAGACTTGGCAGTGAGAGTGTTTCCTGGTATTTGGAAACTTCTCTCTTTTTAAGACTCCCTTCCCGCTACAGGACTCCCTTCCCAGGACGGAGCTCCCTCCCTACCTCCTCTATATCTCTTTTTTCATCTTTTATATTTTTCCTACCTGTTTTTGAAGACAATGATCTACTTTTCTGGGTGCCTGATGTCCTCTGCCAGCATTCAGAAGTTGTTTTGTAGAATTTACTCAGCATTGAAATGTCCTTTTGATGAATTTGTGGGGGAGAAAGTGGTCTCCCCATCCTGTTCCTCCGCCATCTTAGGACCACCCCCCTGTTTGTTCTTCTTTGTCTAATTCTTTTAGATGGAATAATTTTAGGTTATTTCAGATATTTCTTTTTTTTCTTTTTTTGAGGAAAGCCTGTATGAACTTCTCTCTAAGAACTGCTTTTGCTTTTGCTGCATCCCATAGACTTTATATACTGTATTTTCATTGTCATTTATCTCAAGAATATTTTTAAATTTAGCTTTTTATTTCATCGTTGACTTTTGGGGGGAGGGCGAGTAGGATGGTGTTTTAGTATCCATGTAATTGTTTTCCTCATTTCTTTTCCATGGTTGATTCTGATTTCATGCCATTTTGGTCAGAGAAAATGCTTGAAACAGTTTCTGTACTTAAAAAAAAATTTTGAGGTTAGTTTTGTGCCCTAGTATGTGGTCAGTCCTAGAGATTGTTACATGTGCACTTGAAAAGAATGTGTATTCTGGTTTGGGGGTATATGATATCCTGAAAAATATCAGTTAAGTCTAACTATTCTAATGTATCATTTGGGATCTCTGTTGCCTTACTGATATTCTGTCCAGAAGAGCTGTCCATTGATGTGAGTGGGGTGTTAAAGTCTCCTACTGTTACCGTAGTCCCGTCAGTTTCTCCCTTTATGTCTGATAGTATCTGTTCTACAGATTTGGGTGCTCCTGTATTAGGTGCATATATATCAACATGTGTAAAATCCTCTTTTTGTATTTGTCATTTTACCATTATACAGTGTCCTTCTTTATCTTCTTTATGGCCTTTGTTTCAAAGTCTATCTTGTCTGATATGAGTACTGTTTAACTGTTGCTTTCTTATTTACATTTGCCTGAAATATCTTTTCATCCCTTCACTTTCAATCATCTTTGTGTGCCCCTTTGCCCTAAGGTGGGTCTCTTATGGGTAGCATATTGCAGGCTCTTGTTTTTCTCATCTAGTCTCTCACTCTGTCTTTCAATTGAAGGATCCAGCCCATTGATATTTAAGGTAATTATTGACAGACATGTATTTATTGCCATTTCAAACCTTGCTTTCCAATTGATTCTGTGTCTTCTTTGTTCCTTTCTTTTTGTGGTTTGATGATTTCCTTTTGTTTTATGGTTGTGTTGTATTTGGCTTTTTTGAATCTGTTGTATGTTTTTGGATTTCTAGTTGTTGTGTTTCTCAAGTATATTAATCCATTCCTCTATCTGCTTGCTTTAGACTGATAATCATATATACTCAAACACATTATTTTTAAAAGTCTACATTTTCTTACTCTTTTCCACATTTTATAATTTCAGTGTCTTTTTTACATCTTAATGTTTATCCTTTTGATCCTTCTTGTATTTATCATTGCCTTCACAAACAGGTTATTTGTTTGTTTTTTTTAATCCATATTCTGGTTAATTAGAGTGATTTCCACTACAATCTCCTTCCTGTATCTTCTTGCTTCTTTTCTATTTAAAGAAGACATTTCAATTATTTTTTTATGGTAAATTTAGTTTTATTGTAGCCTTTTAGTTTTTTCTTGCTTAGAAATTATTTTTTCTCCTACTTTAAATGATTATCTTGCTTGGTAGAGTATCCTAGGTTGCAGGTTTTTCCCTTTAAAAATTTTGAATCTATTTTTCCACTCACTTCTGGCCTACAGCATTTCTGTAGACAAATCAGCTGATATCCTTGGCGGGGGGGATTCCTTTGTAATTTTTTTTCCCCTGCTGCCTTTAGAATCCTCTTTAACTTTTGCCATTTTTATTATAATATGTGTAAGTCTCTTTGGGTTCATCTTGTTTGGGACCCTCTGGGCTTCTTATATCTGGATATGTTTTTTCTTTAGGTTTGGAAAGTTTTCAGCTATACTTTTTTCAAATACATTTCCGATCCTGTTTTCTCTTTCGTCTCCTGGAATCCCTATTATGCATATATTGGCATGCTCTATATTATCCCATGCTGCTGCTGCTGCTAAGTCGCTTCAGTTGTGTCCGACTATATGCGACCCCATAGACAGCAGCCCACCAGGCTCCCCCTTCCCTGGGATTCTCCAGGCAAGAACCCTGGAGTGGGTTGCCATTTCCTTCTCCAATGCATGAAAGTGAAAAGTGAAAATGAAGTCGCTCAGTCGTATCTGACTCAGCAACCCCATGGACTTCAGCCCACCAGGCTCCTCCGTCCATGAGATTTTTTAGGCAAGAGTACTGTAGTGAGGTGCCATTGCCTTCTCCATATTATCCCATAGGTCTCTTATATTGCTTTCATTTTCTAAAAAAATGGTGTTCTGTTTTGATTGCATAATTTCCATTAATTCTATCTTCCTGATCACTTATTCTTTCTTCCTTATTTTTCATTCTGCTAGTCATTGCCTTTAGCTGAGATTTTTCTCAACAAATGAATTTTCCTTTTCCTGGCTCCTCCTTATAGTTTCTAGATCCTTTTTGCCATAATCTGCATTTCTGTTAAAAGCCTTTCTTAATTCCTTCCATATTTTCATTACCTCCTTTTTGAACTTGGTGTCCATTAGACTGAAAAGGTCTATTTCATTGCTTGTTCCTTCCAGGGCATTTTCTTGGGCTTTTAACTGAGATTGGTTCATGCACTTTTTCATTTTGCTTATGGGTTTAGGAGAAATCATTATTTACTGTAGTCTTGGGAAGGGCCATTTATATGTAGGAGTGTCCCTGCATAGCTTGTGTGGATTTTATTTATTTTGTGTGTGTGTATGTGTCAGAGCTATATTTGATTGGGATGCTTATCTCTTTTCTCAGTGTGTTCTGGCTCTTATCATCTTGATAGGGGATGTGCAGGTACATGGCCTGTGTGCATTTCCAAGGAGGTGGAGGCATAGGTTGAGTCCTGATTGTAGGGACCCTTGGCAAAGAAAGGCCACACATTCTCCCAGCTAGGTGGGAGTAGCAGATGGCACTAGGTCATAAGACCCTTGATTGTGTTGGAGGTAGGCCATGCCTGCTCCCAAGAAGGCAGGGGCAGTGGTTGGCACCTGGTTTCAGCAATCGTGGCAGTGGTGGGCCACACATGCTCTTGGGGAGGCAAGGCAGAGGTTACTATCTGGTCCTGGGACCCTTGGTGGTGAGGGTCCATACATGTTCCCAGGGAGGCAGGGCAGCCATTGGTGCCTGGTCTCAGGACCCCCCAGAGCAGCAGCAGTCAATGCCTGTGACTGCCTCTGGAGTCAGAGATGACAATGGCAGCTCATACTTGCAACTGGAACTCCCTTGGACAGTGCCCTGCTGCCTGAGAGCATGTACCTGGAGAAAGAAGCTCCTATGGTGGTCCCTCCCTTCTCCTTGTAGCCACCCCCCACCAAAAAAACAAAACAAAACATAGTACCTTGCCTCTCTGGTGGGCCCAGGTTTCTTCCTGTAATTTCTTGGTTGTGGGGTTCCACACTCTAGCCCCCTTTAGAGTATCTCCATGCAGCTCACCCCCAATCCTCTCCCTTGGTCTGACCTGCAAATCCTGAGCTTCAACGTCCAGTACCAGCTTGCCCCAGTGTAGGAGTGTCACAGACTGGGGAATGCTAAGCAATGCAAACCATCTGTGCAGGTATTCCTCTGTTTTACCTCTGTAAACTGACTGCTGCACTCTCCTCTGAGGCTCTGAGGCTCCCCCTCTGTCCTATCTAATCTCCCCACCAATGAGGGAATGTCTCAGTGTGTCGAAATGTTTCCTGTTTCACACTCCCACTCGGGGGTGTGAATCCCATCCCAGTTCCTTTCTCTCTCTCTTTCTTTATTTTATCCTACTCAGTTATGTGGAGATTTTTCTTCCCCTTTTGGAAATCTGAGGTCTTCTGCCAGCCTTCAATAGATGTTCTGTGAGAATCTTTTCACGTGTAGATGTATTTTTGACATATTTTTGGGAGAAGGTTAGCTCCATGTCCTATTCCTCCACCAACTTGATCTGATACTCCATCTTTATCCATTCATCTGTCCATGGATATTTTGGATATTTCCATGTATTTACTAATGTAAATAGTACTGTTATGAATATTAAGATGCATTTATCTTTTTGAATTAGTTTTCTCTCGATATATGCCCAGGAGTAGGATTGCTGGATCATATAGCAGTTCTATTTTCAGGTTTTTAAGGAAACTACTGTTTTCCATAGTGGCTGCACTAATTTACATTCCCACTAACAGTGTAGGAGGGTTCCCTTTCCTCCACATCCTCTCCAGCATTTGTTATTTGTAGATTTTTAATGATGACCATTCTTACAGGTGGTGGTAGTAGTAAAGGACCCGCCTGTACAGCAGATGTAAGAGACATGAGTTCAATCCCTGGACTGGGACTATCCCCTGGAGGAGAGCATGACAACCCACTCTAGTATTCTTGCCTGGAGGATTCCATGGACAGAAGAGCCTGGCGGGCTCTTCTCTTTGCCATAGGGTGGCAAAGTGTTGGACACGACTGAAGCAACTTAGCATGTATGCATGCCTTCTTACAGTTGGAAGGTGATATTCTGATGTAGTTTTGATTTTTATTTCTCCAATAATTAGTGATTTTAAGCATCTTACATGTGTCTGTTGGCCATCTATATGTCTTCTTTGGAGAAATGTCTATGTCTTCAGCCAACATTTTGATTAAGTTGTTTTTGATATTGAGCTGTATGAACTATTTGTGTATTTTGGAAATTAATCCTTTATCAGCTGCATTGTTTGCAAATACTTTCTACCAGTCTATATATTACCTTTTGTTTATGGCTTTTTTGCTGTGCAAAAGCTTTTAAGTTTTATTAGATTTCATATGTTTATTTTTGCTTTTATTTCTATTGCCTTGGGTGACTGACCTGAGAAAGCATTATTACAATCTATATCAGATATTGTTTTGCCTATGTCCTCTTCTAGGAGTTTTTTGGTGTCATGTCTTTTATTTAAGTTTTTCCATTTTGAGTTAGTATATGTGGTGTGAGAGAGTGTTATAACTTCATTGCTTTATATGCAGCTGTCCAGATGTCTCAACACCACTTTCTGAAGAGACTCTTTTATTCATTGTATATTTTTGCTTCCTTTTTCAAAGATTAATTGACTGTAGTTGTGTTTATTTCTGGGCTCTCTATCCAGTTGCATTGATTCATATGTCTGTGCCAACATCACACTTTTGATTACTGTAGCTTTGTAGTATTGTCTGAAGTCTGGCAGCTGTGCCTCTACCTTTGTTCTTTTACTCCTGGGTTATTTTGGCAATTCTTGGTCTTTTTTATGGTTCCGTATAAATTTTAGGATTATTTGTTCCAATTCTGTGAAAAATATCATGGGTAATTTTATAAAGATGCTTTAAATCTATAGATTTCTGGGTAGTAGTGTCATTTTAACAATATCAATTCTTCCAGTCCAAGAGCATGGAATATCTTTTGATTTCTCTGAATATCAGTTTCCTTTATCAATGTCTTATAGTTATATGTCTCAGCATATAACCCTTTCACTTCCTTTGTCAAATTTATTCTAAGTTGTTTTTTGTTTTGTTTTACTTCGTTTTTGTTGATAATTCCTTGTTAGTGTAAAGAAATTCAACAGCTTTCTCTACATTAATTTTGTACCCTGCTGCCTTTTGTTGTTCTTCAGTCCTAGGTCATGCCCAACTATTTGCCACCCCATGAACTGCAGCACACCAAGCTTCCCCTCATTTACTAACTTCTGGAATTTGCTCAAATTCATGTCAATTGAGTCAGTGATGCTATCTAACAATCTCATCGTCTGTCATCCCCTTCTCCTCCTGACTTCAATCTTTCCCAGCCTCAAGGTCTTTTCAAATGAGTTGGTGCTTCACATCAGGCAGCAAGACTATTGGAGTTTCAGCATCAGCCCTTTCAATGAATACTCAGGGTTGATTTCCTTTAGGATTAACTGGTTTGATCTCCTTGCAGTAGAAGGGACTCTCAAGAGTCTTCTCAAGCACCATAGTTCAAACGCAATAATTCTTTGGCACTCTGCATTTTTTATGGTCCAAATTTTACATCCCTACAAGACTACTGGAAAGAAAAACTATAGGTTTGACTATATGGACCTTTGTCGGCAAAGTGATATCTTTGTTTTTTAAATATGCTGTCTGGCTTTGTCACAGCTTTCCTTACAAGGAGCAAGTGTTTAATTTCATGGCTGTAGTCACCATCCACGATACTTTTAGAGCCCAAGAAAATAGAATCTCTCACTGTTTCCACTTTTTCCCCTTCTATTTGCCATGAAGTGATAGGACAAAATGCTGTGATCTTAGGTTTCTGAATGTTGAGTTTTAAGCCAGTTTTTTTCACTCTCTTCTTTCATTGTCATCAAGAGGTTCTTTAGTTCCTCTTCACTTTCTGCTGTTAGAGTGGTGTCATCAACATCTAAGGTTGTTGATATTTCTGGCAATCTTGATTCTAGCTTATGATTTATCCAGCCCAGCATTTTGAATGATGTACTCTGAATATAAGTTAAATAAGCAGAGTTACCATATATAGCCTTGATGTTCTCCTTTCCCAATTTGGAACCAGTCAGTTGTTCCACATAATGTTCTAACTGTTGTTTCTTGACCCGCATACAGGTTTCTCAGGAGGCAGGTAAAGGTGGTCTGGTATTTCCATCTCTTTAAGAATCTTCCATAGTTTGTTTTGATCCACACAGTCAAAGGCTTTAGCACAGTCAATGAAGCAGAAGCAGATGTTTTTCTGGAATTCCTTGCTTCCTCTGTGATTCAACAGATGTTAGCAATTTGATCTCTATTTCCTCTGACTTTTCTAAACCCAGCTTGAACATCTGGAAGTTCTTGGTAGACTTACTGTTGAAACCTAGCTTGAAGGATTATAAGGATAACCTTACTAGCCTGGGGAATGAGTCTGGTAGTTTGAACATTCTTTGGCATTGCCTTTCTTTGGGACTGGAATGAAAAATTGACCTTTTCCAGTCCTGTAGCCACTGCTGAGTTTTCCAAATTTGCTGGCATATTGAGTGCAGCAATTTAACAGCTTCATCTTTTATTATTTAAATAGCTCAGCTGGATTTTCATCACTTCCACTAGCTTTGTTTGTAGTAATGCTTCCTAAGGCCCACTTGACTACACATTTAAGGATATCTGGCTCTAGGTGAGTGACCACACCATCACGGTTATCAGGGTCATTTTATGTTTTAATGTATTACTTGTGTGAAAAGTATCATAAACCTATTAGAGTATGTTATATAGTTGATTGTGTTAGTTGGGTACCTAGGTTAACTTTGTTGGATTTACAGACTGGACTTACAAACAAGCCCTCAGAACAGAATTCATTTGTATGTAGTAGACTTAATGTCTTGAGATATGTTCCCTCTATACCCACATTGGTAAGCATTTTTATCATGAATAAATGCTGACATTTAGAAAATATTTTTTCTGCATCTGTCAGACACAACCGAGAGACTAAACACTAAGCACACTGAAATGATCATGTGTTTTTTAGTCTTTTCCTAATGATGTATCATATTGGCTGATTTGCATATGTTGAACCATCCTTAAGAACTTTTGATGAATCCCACTTGGTTGTAGTATATGATCTTTTGAATGTGTTATTTGATTCAGCTTTCTAATATTTGGTTGAGAATTTTTGCATCTGTATTAATCAAGGATATGGGCCTGTAATTTTCTTTTTTGGTGGTATCTTTGTCTGGTTTTGGTATCTTCATGGTGATGACTTCAGAGAATGTTTGGGGAGTGTTCCTTTCTCTTCAGTTTTCTGGAAGAGTTTGAGAAGGATCAGTATAAATTCTTTGAATGTAGGTCAGAATTCCCCATTGAAGCCATTTGATTTTGGACTTCTGTTTGCAGGGAATTTGTGTGTTTTTAATTACAGATTCTGTTTCACTTCTAGTGATCAGTCTGTTAAAATCATCTATTTCTTTTTGATTCTGTTTTGGTGGGTTATGTGTTTCTAGAAATTTGTCCATTTTTTCTAGATTTCCAATTTGTTGGCATATACTTGTCCATAGGATTCTCATTTTTCTTTGTTTTTTTTTGTATTGCTGTGGTATCAACTGTTATTTCTCTCCTTTGATTCTCTTGTTTATTTGGGTCCTCTTTTCTTCTTGTAGAGCCTGGCCAGAGGTCTCTTGATTTTTCTTTTATTTTTAACTCTTTCAAAGAACCAGCTGTTGGTTTTATTACTGTCTTTTATTATTATTTTTTTTAATCTTTGTTTCCCCCCTGCTCTTTATTGTTTCCTTCCTTTGGCAGACTTCAGTTTTTGCTTATCCTTTTTCTAACTCTTTTAAGAGGTAGGTTAGGCTTCTTAATTGAGATTTTTATTGTTTTCTTGAGGAAGGCCTGTATCACTATGAACTTCTTTCACTGTATTCCATAGATTCTGTATGGTTGTATTTTTATTGCCATTTTTCTCAAAGTATCTTTTAATTTCCCCTTTGATTTCATCATTGACCATTTGTGTTTTTTTCTTTTTTTGTCTCCATGTAAATAACTTTTTTCTTGTTTCTTTTTCTGTGTTTGATTTCTTTTCTCTTTTTAAACTTTTTATTGTATACTGGAGTATAGTTAGCAATGCTATTAGTTTTAGGTGTACAGCAAAGTTATTCAGTTGTACATATAGATATATCTGCTCTTTTAAAAATTCTTTTCCCATTTAGTTGTTATATAATATTGAGCAGAGTTCTACGTGCTATACAGTAGGTTCTTATTGGTTATTCATTTTAAATATAGAAGTGTGTACAGTTTCTAGTTTCATGCCATTGTGCTCAGAAAAGAGTCTTGCAATATTCATCCTGTTAAATTTATTGAGGCTTGTGTTTTGCTCTAGTATGTGGTCTAGCCTAGAGAATGTTCAATGTGCAATTGAAAAGAATGTGTATTCTGGGATTTTTTTTTTTTTCTGTATGTAATGTCCTGAAAATATCAATTTAGTTCAACTGTTGTGTCATTAAAGATCTTTATTGCTTTCCTGCTAGAAGATCTGTCCATTGATGTGAGAGGGATATTAAAGTCTCCTACAACTATTGTATTCCTGTCTGTTCTTTCCCCATATTTTATGTTTTTTGTTTAGTCTCTAAGTTGGGTCCAACTATTTTGCAAGTTCATGGACTGTAGCCCACCAAGTATTTCTGTCCATAGCATTTTCCAGGTGAGAATACTGGAATGGGTTGCCGTTTCCTTCTCCATTTATATATTTAAGTGCTTTTTTATTGGATGTGTATATGTTCACAAGTGTAATATCTTCTATATTGATTCTTGTCATTATACAACATCCTTCCTTATCTTTCTTTATGGCCTCAATCTTCCAGATGATGTTGCATTTCTTCTTTTTATTTTGGCCTTCCCTGGTGGCTTAGCTGGTTAAGGATCCATCTGCAATGCAGGAGATCCCAGTTCAATTCCTGGGCCAGAAAGATCCCTGGAGAAGGGATAGGCTACCCACTCCAATATTCTTGGGCTTCCTTGGTGGCTCAGAAAGTAATAAATCTGCTTGCAATGCAGGAGACACTTAGTCCATTGACATTTATGGTAAATATTGACAGATAAGTACTTATTGCCATTTTAAATCTTTCAGTTGTTTTTGCATTTCTTTTTATTTTACCTTTTATGGTTTTCTTTTGTATCATGCTTGAGTTCTCTCTCTCTTTTTGTGTGTGTGAATCTATGGTATGTTTATTGATTTGTGGTTACCCTGTTTTTCAAGTATGTTAACCCCTTCCTATATATCTGCTTGCTTTAGACTGGTAGTCATAAAGGCTCAAACATATTCTTTAAAAAAAAAAAAAACTTTTATTTTCTTCCTCCCCTCCTCCACATATTTATGATTTTCATGTCCTTCTTTATAACTTCATGTTTACATTTTTGCTGTACATTGTAGTTATCACTTTCACACACAAAAAAATCTATATATTGGCTAAAATGATTTGTTTTCCAACTATGAGTTCCTCTTTCCTTTAGATTCTTGATTCTCTACTCTGTAGATAAGATCTCTCAATATTTCTTTTAGGATAGGTTTAGTATTGCTGTATTCTTTTACTTTGGGGGGAATTCTTTATCTCTCCTTTTATCCTAAGTGATAATGCTGGGTGGAGTATCCTAGGCTTCAGGTTTTTCTCTTACAGGACTTTGAATATATTTTGCCACTCCCTCTGGCCTGCAACTTTTCTGTAGAGAAAATAGCATTACTGGGTTCACTTTGTAATTAACTGTTTTTGTGTTTTTCTTTCTGCCTTTAGGATCCTCTATTTCTAATTTTTCCCATGTAAATTATAATATGTGTTGGTGTAGATCTTTTGTGTTCATCTTGTTTCGGATCTCTGATTCCCAAACCTGGTTACCTGTTTCCTTCTTTAGGTGTGGGAATTTAATTTCTTCAGATATATTTTGATCCCTCTTTCTTTCTCTTTACTCTCCTTTTGGGATCCCAATTATGTGTAAATAGGCTCAGTTTATACTCCATAGGTCTCATATATTGCTTTCACTTTGGTTTGTCTTTCTGTCTACTGTTCTTACTGGGTGAGTTCCATTCTTCTGTCTTCTAGATCACTTATTCATTCTTCTGTATTATTTAGTTGATGTTTATTGCCTTCAGCTCAGCTTTCATCTTGGCAAAAGATTTTTCTAATTTTAATTGACTCTCCATAATTTCTAGTTCCTTGTTACAATGATCTGCATTTCTATATATAGCCTTTCTTAATTCCTTCAGCACTTTTATTACCTTCTGTTTGAACTCGGGATCTAGTAGACTGGAAAGGGCTTTTATTGTTTGTTCTTTTAGGGGATTTCTCTTGGTCTTTTAATTGGAAGTGGTTTTCTGCTTCTTCATTTTACTGATATTCCTCAGAGTCTGTGAATTTATGGGAAATAGTTATCTGCTGTGGCCTTGAAGCATTGTTTTTATGTGAGAATATCCTTATATAGACTTTGTGAGTCTAATATTTTTGGTGTGAGGGATGTTTTTAGTATTGATGCCTGCCATGTTTTTTCTGTTTCCACATGTAAAAGGATAAGGAGCACTGGAATTTCTAAAACATTTTTAAGATTAATACAGTCAATTATTGAAGTGAGGAGTCAAGTCATTGCCCCCAAACTTATGGTATACCAAGTACACCTAGAATATATACCTTTTACATAACATTACATTACTAAGGACAATACCAAAACATAAAAAGGAGAGTCCATGAATGGTAATAGCTGGTTGTAATCTTCATGAGGGCTAGGCTATTCCTGTTCACAGTGTATCTAGTGCCTAGAACAGCTCCTAGCACAAAATAGAAACTCAATAAATATTTGTTGAAGGTAAAAGCAAAAGAGAATGGTTCATAGCCATAGACATAGCCCAAACTTTCTGACACCAGTAAGAACAGGTGAATAGATACACACATGATTTCTAAGAACACAGGCAGGAAAGATCCAGATGCCTGTTATCTTGCCCATGATATCTACAAGGTATGGCATCAAACAGAACATACATTTTTTAGGAACCCTCTTTTTTGGAATTCTTTTTTTACTGAACCACTATACAACATACAACTTAGCCCAAACAGAATATTCTGTCATTTCTCCAGGCAAATATTCTTAGGAGGAAGGGTAACACAAATAAACTTTTCTTCTAACTATCTAGAGATCATCATTTTATCAGAAAGATCTCACACTTCTACTGAGATTTTGTCTCAGCCTCCTTTATATAGTTACTATTTATTACAAACTTATATGCAGGAACAACTCTTGAAATCTTAATGTGATAATTCATAGAATCCTCTTGGCAAAATATAAAGTGGCTGTTATTGCCAGTCTCTCAAGTGTAAAATGGAAGAGGCTTAGAAAAGTTTACCTGAGTATCTGCTATAGGCAAGTCACTATTGTAGAGGATGCTAAAATAAAAATGAATGATAGATGGTCTCTCCCCTTGAATCATTTCTATTATATTGGGGTAGACAGACATATACAAACAAAGATGCTATAGTATAATTAGGAAAGTGATATAGTTGCATGTTCATAGCATAGTGATTGGGTTGCACAGAGTCAGACACAACTGAAGCAACTTAGCAGCAGCAGCAGCAAAGTGATTAACACTATTTTTTTTTAAAATGGAGTATAATTTCTTCACAATTTTGTATTTGTTTCTGTTAAACAACAAAGTAAAGTGAAGTGAGGTTGCTCAGTTGTGTCCTACTCTTTGTGACCCCATGGACTGTAGCCCACCATGCTCCTCCATCCATGGGATTTTCCAGGCAAGAGTACTGAATGGGTTACCATTTCCTTCTCCAGGGGATCTTCCTGCCCCAGGGATCAAACCTGGGTCTACCACATTGTAGGCAGACTCTTTACTGTCTGAGCCACCAGGGAAGTCAAACAACAAAGTGATTCAGCTATATGTATACATATATTCCCTTCCCCCTAGGACCTTCCACCAGCACCAAGCCCTCCATCACACCCATCTAAGTCACCACGGAGCAGAAAGATGAGTCCCCTCATCTGCTGTACGGCAGGTTCCCACTAGCTAGCTGTTTCACATCTGGCATTGTTTATATGTCAGTCCTAACCTTCCAATTCATCCCACTCCTCTTCCTCCTCCTCCTGTCCACCCTTCTGTTCTCTATGTCTGCATTTCTATTCCTGCCCTGCAAATACGTTCATCTGTTCCAGTTTTCTAGATTCTACATATATGCATTAATATACAATGTTTGTTTTTCTTTTTTAATAAATTTATTTATTTTAATTGGAGGCTAATTACTTTACAATATTGAATTGATTTTGCTATACATTGACATGAATCTGCCACAGGTGTACATGTGTTCCCCATCCTGAACCGCACTCCCACCTCCCTCCCGATGACTTCACTCTGTTTGACAGACTATAGGTCTATTAGGTACATGAAAAGATGATCAATATTACTAATTATCAGAGAAATGCAGATCAAAACTACAATGAGATATCACCTCATACTTGTCAGAATGGCCAACAAAAAATCTGTTAACAAATGCTGAAAAGGTGCGAAGAGAAAGGAAACCCTCTTGGACTGTTGGTGGCAATGTAAATTGGTACAGCCACTATGGAGGACAGTATGGCGGTTCCTTAAAAAACCAAAAATAGAACTACTGTAGTTTCGATTTCAGGCTGCTCTGGTTCCACACTTTGTTCTGCCATTACATATCTGTGTAATTTGGGGAACTTTTAAACTGTTCTATGCCTTATTTTCCTCATACGTTAATCAAACTGATATTTATCTGCAATAGTTGTCATGCGAAATTTATGTAAATGACACATGTAAATGGCTATCCCACATTAATTTCTTAATAATTAAATGATAATTATTGCTACCAATATATTTATTATTAAGAAAGTAATTATGTACTAATGAGTTAGAGCAGATATCATGAGGAAGATGCGTTTGAGATGACTGTTTAAGTAGGTTCTGTCTCAACATTGTAGCAAAAGATACCTAACCCAGACTGTTGGAACAGCATGTGTAATCATTATTAAATAGAGTTTCTTAAAAAATACTGCCCTTGCAAGTCAGAAAGATGGACTCTTTCTTTTCCTGTTGACCACAACAAGACCAGTAGTCCTCAGTGGAGGATGAATTATAGTTTGGATCATTGATCTTTCGTTGTCAGTTTGACTTTTAAGATTTGCCAGGTATTAGGAGTGCTTATTTATAGAAAGCAGATGGCTTTTTGTCATTTAATTCACTGAAATTTACTTAGTATGAGGAAGGGAGAAACCAAGCTGGCTCCACGATAAAAGCTCACTAAATACATTAGCTCATTGAGTGGGCTGCAGAGGGACAAATAGAAAACTGCTTTTAAAATGAATTAGCTTTCTTTTATGTTTTCAAAGAGATAAGACCAAAGTCCTCTGCAGTGAATGATAATATGAGTAGAAGCAATTTCAGAGTTTGCTTTATCAAATGCTGAATCCTCTCTCATCCCATTGACCATAGTGCTGCCTTTCTAGAAAACATGAAGTTCAAAAAACAGTTGCCTGATTTCAAGACCTTGATCTATTCCACTCCAATTCTCAGATCTTTGCCTTGTTTGTCAACTTTTTATTTTTTGTAAACAATCAAAACTAACTGGCTGCCCTTGTGCTGGTATTATTAATACAAAGTACCATTTGCTTTTTTTTTTTTTGCAATAACACATGTTCTGCATCATTTTAAAAGATGCCCCTAGTTATTCATTCAACTACTATGTTTTCATTCAAATTTTATTGCCTCCCTTTCCTTTCTATTTTCCTCCTACCTATCCAATACCCAGTGGGCACTATTTAAGAGCAACAGAAAATATGAACTTTGGAGCCAATAGTTTTTTGTCCTAACTATAGGTTTTTTAACTTATGAATCTTACAAAAATGTATTTTTATCTGTAATTATCTAATCTGTAAATAAACCTATATACCTCATGGAAAATAAACATGTCAAAAGTTGCTAGAAATGTACTTATTACTATTATTGTTATTTTTGATCAGCAATCATTGATAAAACCTAACTAGTTATTAGATATGCAGATGATACCACCCATATGGCAGAAAGTGAAGAAGAACTAAAAAGCCTCTTGATGAAAGTAAAAGAGGAGAGTGAAAATATTGGCTTAAAGCTCAACACTCAGAAAACTAAGATCATGGCATCCGGTCCCATTACTTCATGGCAAATAGATGGAGAAACAGTGAAAACAGTGGCAGACTTTCTTTTTGGGGGCTCCAAAATCACTGAAGATGGTGACTGCAGCCATGAAATTAAAAGATGCTTACTCCTTGGAAGGAAAGTTATGACCAACCTAGACAGCATATTAAAAAGCAGAGACATTACTTTGTCCACAAAGGTCCATCTAGTCAAGGCTATGGTTTTTCCAGTGGTCATGTATGGATATGAGAGTTGGACTGTGAAGAAAGCTGAGCACCAAAGAATTGATGCTTTTGAACTGTGGTGTTGGAGAAGACTCTTGAGAGTCCCTTGGACTGCAAGGAGATCCAACCAGTCAATCCTAAAGGAAATAAGTCCTGAGCGTTCATTGGAAAGACTGATGCTGAAGCTGAAACTCCAATACTTTGGCCACCTGATGCAAAGAGCTGACTCATGTGAAAAGACCCTGGTGCTGGGAAAGATTGAAGGCGAGAGAAGGGGGGACAGAGGATTAGATGGTTGGATGGCATCAGCAACTCAATGGACATGAGTTTGAGTAATCTCCGGGAATTGATAATGGACAGGGAGGCCTGGCATGCTGTAGTCCATGGGGTCACAAAGAGTTGGACACAACTGAGTGACTGAACTGAACTAGTTATTACCACTGTTAGGTACCAAGGATAAAAAGACAGAAAACGCATGCTATCTTCCCTGAAGGAGCTTACTAGATGAGTTTAGAAGAACTTAGAGTATCATTGTTTGCATGCATGATCAATCACTCAGTCGTGTCCGACTCTTTACAACTGACACCATGAACTGTAGCCTGCCAGGCTCCTCTGCTCATGGTATTTCCCAGGCAAGATACTGGAGTGGGTTGTCATTTCCTTCTCCAGTGGATCTTTCCAACCCAAGGATCAAATGTGGGTCTCCTGCACTGCAGGCAGGTTCTTTACCTGAGAAGCCCTAGAATATCATTATTTGAGGAGGAGAAAAGATATGTTTGAGTGAACAATAATGTTTTAATTCTTTGACAATAATTAACTTTTGAGCACTTCTATTTGCAAGGGAAGTTGATTGTATCTGAATCTACATGCACTTGAGATGACCTGGAACTGCTTGTTTGGAAACCTGCACTGAACTATGAGACAGAACAAAAGACCACAGTAATGATCACTGGCAGTGTCTCAGGATGAAAGAGTAGAAGAATTGCCTCATGAGTTGGTCTGCGATTAATACCATGATGAAAATTAAGATGCCTCACAGTTGCTCACCTTCAAAATTTTATAGTACCAAACAGTATGCTCTTAAATGAGGTACCTAGAATAGTCAAAGTCATACAGCCAGAAAGTACATTGGCAGATGCCAGGAGCTGGGAGTAGGGAGGGAGATGAGGAGTTAGTGTTTAATGGGGACAGAGTTTCAGTTTAGAAAGGTGAACAATTCGGGAGATGAATGATGGTGACATTTGTACAACAATATGCATGTACTTAGTGCCACTGAATTATATAGTTAAATGCGGTTATAATAGTATGTTTTATATGACTTTTACCACCACACACACACAAAAAAAAAAACTATAGAAACTTTTCTACTTCCATAGAAAAGAATAAGTCTCTTATAGGATAAGGTAAGACTTCTTGCATGAAGATCTGGGAAATCAGTCACTTTGTCCCATTATTCCCCACAAGAAATGGCCAAGACTGTGTTACCTTTGCTCTCTCCCATGTTCATTCCTGCCTCCTTTCTTTTATAGGTTTTTAATTTCTAGTATCCATCTTTCATACCAATCTCCAGCTCAGCACCTGCTTCTAGAGAAACCAATATATGACAGTGGAATTTAAATACGGGAAAATATGGTCATTTATTTGATACAGGATAAACCTTTCCAAGTTCATTTCTACAGGTGCTACAAAGGATACTTACAACAAGCATGTCTGTAGTAATCATCAGAGCTAAAAGGATGGCAGAGCAGAAATACATATTTTAAATAATTTGTTCAGATTGGAAGAGGCCAAGGTCAGTCTGAAAGTAATAGCCTGCATAGGCTCATTGATATTAAGGTGAGTCTGCTGTTCTGAAAAAGCTGCCTTCCACCCTATTTCAAAAAGTCCTTTAACAACAATACTGGTGATAGATACTAAGCACCATGAATGTACTAAATGCCACTGAATTATACAGTTTAAAAATTATTTAAATGGTAAAATTTATGTTTATACAAAAATTTTAAAATGTGAATAGAGCTGGAGGAGCTCAAGCTCTGTTCACACAGAGAAAGGGGCAGAAATAGATCATTTGGACGTTGGTTTAAAATAGGAATTTGGCACAGCCTTGTTGTATAGGGGAACTGGACAATGATAAATGAGAAAGAAGACAGAATTGTAATGACAGAGTAGTGGTACTCCACCTGTCCTTTACTCTAGGAGTTTTAGACCTTTAGATAAACATAAGAATCATCCTGGGAGATTTGGAAAGAAAAAAAAAAAAAAAAGAGCCTGTGCTCTTAGGCTTAGGATATAGCTCCAAAGCAATTAAATCAGAATCTCTGAAGGTAGATCCCAGATAATCCATTATGTAATCAATCTTGAGAAACTCTGTTCTACTTCCATACCATTTACTAGTGAATGCATTTTCATCCCAGTGTGTCCTATTAAATATGGTATTCTTAGTTTGGAGGTGATGTGAGAGTAACCTCAAAATCTCTCATTTCCAAAATTCTAACATTACCCTCTTGTTCCCTAACTCTAAAAGGGAATGGTAAAGAAAAAGCCTTTCATGCATGAGAAGCACCTTCGCAGGTGATAGTTATCCATGTCCAGCTTTGCCAGCAACAACCTATGGCTAAAACCCTGAAATATACATATCTGCTTCTCAACACATCTCCTATTTTACTATCAATCCTGTGGTAGCCCTCAGACTGGTTTTCTTCCTTTCAGCCTATTTTTCCATACTTTTATCTAAATACCAGTCACAATTCCAAGAGCCAATTCTGTTTGTCATTCTCTTTCTCAAAACTTTTCAGTGGTCCCTTTTCCATCCTTTTTAAATAAGTAGCTAGATAACCTTAGATGAGCTCCACCCACCCATCTCTTCATCTTTGAGAACTGCCATATGTCTTTCTCATCTAGTCTCACTGGACCTCTCATTTCTTGTTAATACTTCTCCTGTTCCCTCCTCTATCTCTTATATGTCAAGAATGTGACCTGTGCTATTGAATTTGATTAGAATGTTCTTGCCTTTTCTTATTTGGTGATCCCCACTCATTATTCAGTTTAAAACTGGATTAAACGTCCTTTCTTGGGTAAGTCTTCTTGGCATACTGTATCATCCACATTAATAAACAAACAGGGCAGGTTCACATATGGTTCACATATGTTCATGGCAAGGAAAGATTTTTTTTTCTTCCCCACTGGCCCCTCAAGTTCTAAGAGAGTATAATAATATCTATTCTACTCAATACTTTATCACTAGGGCTTAATATTATGTCTGGTACTTTGATAAATGCATTTCTTAATGATGGAGTGATTGACTGATCATAGTTTCTGAAGCAAAATAATTCAAAAGGAACAGTGATTTCAAGGTATCCCAAGTTTTCAAACCCCTTTTCTTCCCAGAACAATTTCTCTACATTCTCAAATTAGATGGAAAATATCTTGATAATGCTTGAGTCTGAGATTAGTCCCAAGAGGATTAGATCTTTAACCAACTTGATGATAATTTAGGGGGTGGATGATTATAGCCTAGCACATCACAAGAGGACTCAGGAGACTGAACACAGATTGGGCATTCCAACAATTGTTGAAACAAATGAAGCACCTCCTTGTCAATCTTGATAAAGTTCAGATTATAAGAAATAAGAATGAGTAACATTTAACCCAGTAGGTAGCACAAGTATAGCTCCATTTTATCTAGAGCCTAAGAATATAAATAGTTGAAAGATGATGCAGAGAAATTAACTGATCCAGAATACAGTAACATATCATTATCTGCTGCCAGGTATCATCAGCATCTCAGCATCTTTCATGACTCCTTTTTTTCCCCCTTTCTTTGCTCCTGCAGGTATAATGAACTGAATCCTCACTTTTCCTAGACTCATCAGATCTACATTTTTAAAGCAACTTTAACTAGTGCTAAAGGCCAAAAAGCTGAATAATAGAAATCTACCAATTACTTAAATAAAATTACACAGCCCTTCCAAGTTTATAAAGAAGGAATAAACTGAGCAGTTGGAGAGCAAGTGAATGTCATCATCCCAAGTTCTACTCCTCAAGTGTGTCCAGTCTTTGTATCTCCCATAAACATAGCTGTCTACTCCTTACTTACCTTCAGGTCACTGCATGAGTATACTTTCAGATACCTTGTATGCCTAGCCAAAAGAAAGATCACAGATCAGAACCCAAATTCAGTTACTTTTATTGTAGGTGAAGGGGGGCTTTCTCTATGCTGCAGTTTCATTCAGGGATTAGAAAATTACAACCCACAGGCCAAATCTGCCAGCAGCCAGCTTTTGTGAAGTAAAAGTAACATGTTCATGGCATTTGTTTATGTATTGTCCATTGCATCATTCACTGCAAAGCACAAGTGTCGTGGCGGAGATGTATACCGATGACCCCAACCTCCAGGCCAAGGACCAGAGTTACTTTCTGTAGCATTAGATTAGAAATAAAGTGTACAATAAATGTAATGTACTTGATGATCCCAAAACAATCACCCCCAACTCTGGTCTCTGGAAAAGTTGTCTCTCTACAGTTGGTCCTTGGTGCCAAAAATGTTGGGGACAACTGCCATAAAACAGCCTAAAACCAACTGATTCTTTGCAGAAAATGCTTGCTGCTCCCTGCACGTTAATCAGGTCCTGCTATATCACCAGTTATTCTCAGACATGGGAGGTTAAGGTAATAAGGATGTCTGTTTCCTGAGACCAGTGTTAAGAAACAGTTGTACAGGTAATAATAAATAAGCAAGAGATTGCAAAATAACATTGAATTGTCAGGTTGGAAGTTGGCATCATCTTCAAAGTTAGCAATTAAAAAAAACTATTTCAGATTAGTATTTCAGTTTGAAGAAGAGAGTTTCAGATTGATCGGGGTGTCAGTTGGACAACGCAGAAACTTTTAGAAGCTCACAAAAGAGCAGAGCTCACATCTTATGCCTTTCTGAAATCTTAGTACAGAAAAAAACATTTTTCTGTACCACACTTCATCAGATAATTAATGAGTGCCCAATGCTTTAAAAAATGTACTAGACCACTGAGTAGTATAATAAACTTAAAAACTTGGAAATTGTTCAGTCATTATCATTTAAATAAAATGAAAAATAGATATACATATCATTTATAATGGAGTACACTTAATATCATTTAATAATCACTTAACCTTTAATAGGTTACTTAATCAGATAGTGACCCAGTATCATCATTTGTAAGACAGAGATGATAAAGGTCATTAAGGTTGTAAGAATTAAAGGAGCTATTTGGCATAAATACTTAAACACAATAATCTTGTTGTGAAGAGATGCATTCAGATCTGTTACAGTGTTTGTAATCTTACTAATGTTCATATTCTCAATTACTGCAACTTGTCCTAAGAATGCAATTGGTGGCTGATAAAGGGAGACTATTGATCTTACCAGTTGGAGATATTTTTTTCTTTATTCTGTTTGTCTTATGAAAAGAACAAGATACCTTTATTTAGGATCTGCTTTTCATTAATTTCTTCCTTGTTCATGCCTTGACCTTTTCTCTACTCGGAGTTGTGTTCAGTCAAATTTCTTCTTTCTCTACCTTTTCTTGTTTTCCACAATACCAGAATTTAGATGTCACACTTTAAAAGTGAGTCTGAATACTGTGACCAAACTTCATAAACTAAAAGGACTGGCCAAATATTTTTATTATTGCTTTCAATCAATGAGAAAGTCCCTTGAGTCTTGTCACCTATCTAATACCACACCCTGAGAGAGATTTGTTGTGTTAGAAATTTAGATTTTCTCAACTTAGTCTTCTGTTTTCTGATTTTATGCCTTTACAATATTGTATGTTATTAGAAATCTGATCATTACAGTAGCTAAATAATGGAGTATAATTAACTTTCCATAGCACTTATAAATATTAAATAAGTTTTCACAGGCAGTGTAAAGCTAGACTGTGAGTTTGAGGTCAGAGACCATATTTATTCATTTTTGCCACCTAACAACTTGCTTCCTCATATCTAGCCATTCAGTTCAGTTCAGTCACTCAGTCATGTCAGACTCTCTGCAACCCCATGGACTGCAGCATGCCAGGCCTCTCTGTCCCTCACCAACTCCCGGGGATTACCCAAACTCATGTCCACTGAGTCAGTGATGCCATCCAACAATCTCATCCTCTCTTGACCCCTTCTCCTCCCACCTTCAATCCTTCCCAGCATCAGGGTCTTTTCAAATGAGTCAGCTCTTTGCATCAGGTGGACAAAGTATTGGAGTTTCAACTTCAGCATCAATGTTTCCAATGAACACCCAGGACTGATCTCATTTATGATGGACTGGTTGGGTCTCCTTGCAGTCCAAAGGACTCTCAAGAATCTTCTCCAACACCATAGTTCAAAAGCATCAATTCTTCTGTGCTCAGCTTTCCTTACAGTACAACTCTCACATCCATATGTGACCACAGGGAAAACCATAGCCTTGACTAGATGGACTTTGTTGGCAAAGTAATGTCTCTGCTTTTGAATATGCTATCTAGGTTGGTCATAACTTTCCTTCCAAGGAGTAAGCGTCTATTAATTTCATGGCTGCAATCACCATCTGCAGTGATCTGGAGCCCCAAAAATAAAGTCTGCCACTATTTCCCCATCTATTTGCCATGAAATGATGGGGCTGGATGCCATGATCTTATTTTTCTGAATGTTAAGCTTTAAGTCAGCTTTTTCACTCTCCTCTTTCACTTTCATCAGGAGGCTTTTTAGTTCCTCTTCACTTTCTGCCATAAGGGTGGTGTCATCTGCATATCTGAGGTTATTGATATTTCTCCCTGCAATCTTGATTCCTGCTTGTGTTTCCTCCAGTCCAACATTTCTCATGATGTACTCTGCTAAAGTTAAGTAAGCAGGGTGACAGTATACAGCCTTGACATACTCCTTTTCCTATTTGGAACCAGTCTGTTATTCCATGTCCAGTTCTAACTGTTGCTTCCCTACCTGCATATACGTTTCTCAAGAGACAGGTCAGGTGGTCTGGTAGTCCCATCTCTTTCAGAATTTTCCACAGTTTATTGTGATCCACACAGTCAAAGGCTTTGGCATAGTCAATAAAGCAGAAATAGATGTTTTTCTGAAACTCTCTTGCTTTTGCGATGATCCAGTGGATGTTTGCAATTTGATCTCTGGTTCCTCTGCCTTTTCTAAAACGAGCTTCAGCATTTGGAAGTTCACAGTGCACGTATTGCTGAAGCCTGGCTTGGAGAATTTTGAGCATTACTTTACTAGCGTGTGAGATGAGTGCAATTGTGTGACAGTTTGAGTATTCTTTGGCATTGCCTTTTTGGGGGATTGGAATGGAAACTGACCATTTTCAGTCCTGTGGCCACAGCTGAGTTTTCTAAATTTGCTGGCATATTGAGTGCAGCACTTTCACAACATCATCTTTTAGGATTTGAAATAGCTCAACTGGAATTCCATCACCTCCACTAGCTTTGTTCATGGTGATGCTTCCTAAGGCCCACTGAGTGATCACACCATCATGATTATCTGGGTTGTGAAAATATTTTTGGTACAGTTCTTCTGTGTCTTCTTGCCACCTCTTCTTAATATCTTCTGCTTCTATTAGGTACATAGCATTTCTGTTCTTTATTGAGCCCATTTTTGCATGAAATATTCCCTTGGTATCTCTAATTTTCTTAAAGAGATCTCTAGTCTTTCTCATTCTATTGTTTTCCTTTATTTTATTTTATTTTTTTTTGCACTGATCACTGATGAAGGCTTTCTTCTCTCTCCTTGCTATTCTCTGGAACTCAGCATTCAAATGGGTATATCTTCCCTTTTCTCCTTTGCTTTTGGCTTCTCTTCTTTTCACAGCTCCTCAGACAGCCATTTTGCTTTTTGCATTTCTTTTTCTTGGAGATGGTCTTGATACCTGTCTCCTATACAATGTCATGAACCTCCGTCCATAGCTCATCAGGCACTCTGTCTATAAGATCTAGTCCCTTAAATCTAAATCTCACTTCTACTGGATAATTGTAAGGGATTTGATTTATGTCATACCTGATGGCCTAGTGGTTTTCCCTACTTTCTTCAATTTAAGTCTGAATTTGGCAATAAGGAGTTCATGATCTGAGCCACAGTCAGCTCCTGGTCTTGTTTTGCTGACTATATAGAGCTTCTCCATCTTTGTCTGCAAAGAATATAATCAATCTGATTTCTGTGTTGATAATCTGGTGATGTCCAATGTGTAGAGTCTTCTCTTATGTTGGTGGAAGAGGGAGTTTGCTATGACCAGTGTGTTCTCCTGGCAAAACTCTTATGTAGCCATTAGCAGGTGCTTAATAATATTTAAAATGTAAATGTTCTTACCATAAAGGCCCTGTGTGGGATGCTTGGTAGAGTACCATCTCCTGTATACAATGAAAAATAAACTTCTTAAAGCTACGAGCACACAGAACTCGAATTTAGTTATTATAATTTATTATTCAAAACTCTACTACATAAGGACTTGCAGAATTTAAAAAAAAAGATGCTTTCTCATGGACATCCTCATGATTTCACTTTCAGTGACAGGTAGTTACACTGAATGAATGGTTATTATAACCTGTCTTGATGGTCATATACTTTATATTTAATCATGAAACTTTCATTTCACTAATATGGTAGACTTTGCTATATGTGATTACTTAAATTTTAATTAACACATAAAATTTAAAAATTTTATCCCTTGCTCACTTGCAGCCACGCTTTAAATAATCATAGTGACATAGGGTTAGTGACTACCATACCAGAGAACAAAGATATGCAACATTTCTATTACTGCAAAAACTTAACAGAAATTGCTGGGATTACTATTTATTCCCTGGTATTTAATGACAAGTTTTCCAGTTCACCAGTTGGGGTATATGGGCAGATATAATACAATTAGGATGCTGTGAAAGATTAGAAAGTATCTGAGTTGGTCTTGTGTGCCCCAGGACCCAGGGAGAAAAAAGGCACTGACTTCATTAGAGTGTGGGTCTGACTTACCTGCTGGTATTGGAGGGTCTACTGTGGAGGTGGGGGCAGGGGGCAGCTATGGCTTACTGAGGGGACAAAGACATTGCTGGTCGTAACTCTGGGGAATATTCATTGGCATGAGCCCTCCTGGAAGTTGCCATTTTCTCACCAGGACATGTCCCACACTCAACAGTGCCACCAGAACAGCTTTGAAACAAATGCTATAGGAGCTTCTCTAAGTAGAAAACAAAAGGCCACAACCACAAACAAGAAAATTACAAATGGAAACGCTCACCAGTAAAGGCAGAAATCATCCACAAACAAATATGATATCAAAAGCAGCAGCAGTTATGAGGAGAGTATAAAATGCAAGGCATTGAAAATATATTTGAAATTAAAGACTGGCAACTAAAAACAATCTTTTTTATATATAGACTGCTATATAAAAACGTCAGAGTAACCACAAACTGAAAATCTACAATAGGTACACACATAGAAAAGGAATTTAAAAAAAAAACAAAAAAAAACCCGCCACAGTTGGGCAACAAATCACAGGAGGACAAAACAGGAAATGAAGAGAAAAGACATACAGAACAAATCAATAACATTTAACAAAATGGCTGTAAAAACAACCATTGATCATTACCTTAAAGATTAGCAAATCAAATGCTCCAACCTAAAGACATATACTGGCTCAGTCAATTAAAAAAAAAAAAAAATCGTATGTATTCTGTCTACAAGAGACCCACTTCAGATGTAGGGACACATACAGAATGAATATGAGGGGATAGAAAAAGTATACCATACAGATCAAAAGAAAGCTGAACTGGCATCCCTTATATCAGAAAAAAAAAAAAAAGAAAAAGACCTTACAGAGTGTTACATGAGACAAAGAAGGACACTGCATAATTATCATCAATCCAAAAACATGTAACATATGTGCATCCAGCATAGGAGTACCTTAATATATAAGGCAAATTCTAACAGCCATAAAGGGGAAATCAACAGTAACACAATTTGGGGTAGGGGGGCTTTAACACCCTACTTTCATCAGTGGACAGATCATCCAGAAAAATCAGTAAGGAAACATAGGTCTTAAATGACACGTTAGATCAGATGCACTTCATTGATATTTATAGAGCATTCCATCAAATAGTAGCAAAATCCATGTACTTCTCATACTTCTCAAGTGCACATAGAACATTCTCCAGGATTGATCATATGCTGGGCCACAAAGTGAGCCTTGGTAAATTAAAGAAAATTGAAATCATATCAAGAATCTTTTCCAACCACAATGTTATGAGATTAGAAATCAATTACAGGGGGAAAAAAAACTAAACACACACACACACATGGAGCCTAAACAATATACTACCAAGCAACCCATGTATCACTGAGGATATCCAAGAGAAAATAAATATCTAGAGAAAAATGAAAATAAAAGCATGATAATCTAAACCTATGGGATCAACAAATTAGTTCTAAAAGGGAAATATATAGCAATAAAATCTTAGGAAATAAGTAAATCCCCAAATAAACATCCTAACTACACCTAGAACAACTAGAGAAAGAACAAACAAAACCCAAAGTTAACAGAGCATAAAGATCAGAGTAGAAATCTCTGAGATAGAGATGAAGAAAACAATAGCAAAGATCAATGAAACTAAAAGCTGGTTCTTTGACAAGGTTGACAAGGTTGTTAAACCTTTAGCCAGACTCATCAAGAAAAGAAAAGAAAAAAAGGCTCAATAAAATTAGAAATTAAAAAAGTGAAGTTTCAGCTGATACCACAGGAATTATTATTATTTAGTCACTTCAGTTGTGTCCAGCTCTTTGTGATCCCACGCACTGCAGCCCACCAAGCTCCTCTGTCTGTGGGATTCTCCAGGCAAGAATACTGGAGTGGGTTGTCATTTCCTTCTTGAATACAAAGGATCATAAGAGACTACTACAAACAACTATATGCCAATAAAGTTGGGGCAAAGTTCCCCAGCTGGGACAACTTGGGAAAATTCTTAGAAAGACACAACCTCCCATGACTGAACCAGAAGGAAATAGGAAATATAAACAGACCAATCACAAGCACTGAAATTTAAATTGATTTAAAAACTCCCAACAAAGGAAAGTCCAGGACCAGACTGTTTCACAGGCAAATTGTATCAAACATTTATAAAAAGGTTAGCAGCTATCCTTCTGAACCTATTCCAAAACATTGTGGAGGAAGGAACACTCCCAAACTTATTCTATGAGGCCATCATCACCCTGATACCAAAATCAGACAAAAATACCACAAAAAAAGACAATTACAAGCCAAGATCACTGAACATAGATGCAAAAATGCTCAACAAAATATTAGCAATCCAAATCCAGCAGTACACTGAAAGAATCATATCCCATGATTGAATGGGAGTTATTCCAGTGATGCATGCAGTTTTCAATATTCTCAAATCAATCTGTGTGATAAAGCCAATTAACAATTTGAAGTCTAAAAACCACATGATCATCTTAATAGATGCATAAAAACATTTGAGAAAATGCAGCACCCATTTATAATAAAAACTCCAGAAAAATAGGCACAGAAGGAACATGCCTCAACACAATAAAGGCAATATATGACAAACCTACAGCCAACATCATATTCAACAATGAAAAGCTGAAAGCCTTTTACCTAAGATCAGGAACAACAGAAGGATGTCCACTTACACCATATTATTTCAACATATTTTTGAAAGCCCTATCCTTGGCAATCAGAGAAGAAATTAAAAGGTATGTAAATTGGAAAAGAAGAAATAAAACTGTCACTGTTTGTAGGTGGCATGATTCTATATGTGGAAAATCCTAAAGATGCTACCAGAAAATGACTAGAGCTCATCAATGAGTTTGGTAGAGTTGTAGGATACAGAATTAATACACAGAAATCGGTTACATTTCTATGCACTAACAATGAGAAATCAGAAATAGAAAATTAAAGAAATGATCCCATGTACCATCACATCAAAAAGAATAACTAGCAATAAACCTACCTTAGGAGACAAAAGACCTGTATTCTGAAAAGTATAATACACTGATGAAAGAAATCAAAGATGACACAAACAGATGGAAAGCTATATCATGATCTTGGGTTGGAAGAATCAATATTGTCAAAATGACTATTACTCAAGGCAACCTACAGATACAGTGCAGTTCCTATCAAATTACCAATGGCATTTTTCACAGAACTAGAACAAAAAACCTTAAAATTTGTGTGGAGGAAACAAAAGACCTTGAAATAGCCAAAGCAGTCTTGAGAAAGAAAAATGGAGTTGAAAGAATCAAGCTCCCTATCTTCAGACTGTACTACAAAATTATGGTAATCAAGACAGTATAGTAGTAGCACAAAACAGAAATAGAGATCAGTGGACCAGAATGGAAAGTCCACAAATAAAACCACACACACATGCTCAATTAATCTGTAACAAAGGCAAGAATATACAGTGGAGAAAAGACAGTCTCCTCAATAAGCAGTGCTGGGATAACCACATAGCTACATGTAAAAGAATGAAATTAGAACATTCTCTAATACCATACACAAAACTAGAATGGGTTCAGTCTCTCAGTTGTGTCCTATACTTTGTGGCCCCATGGACTGCAGCACACCAGGCTTCCCTGTCCATCACCAACTCCCGGAGCTAAAACAGGATACTATAAAACTCTCAGAGGGAAACTAAGTCAGAACACTCTTTGACATAAGTTGTAGCAGTATCTTTTTTGATCCATCTCCTATAGTAATGGGAAGAAAAAAAAAAAGATGAACAAACAGGATCTAATTAAATTCAAAAGCTTTTTGCTCAGGTTAGGAAACCATAAACAAAATGAAAGGCCACCCATAGAATGGGAAAAAATATTTGCAAACAATACAATTGACAAAGGATTAATTTCCACAATTTAGAAACAGCTCCTGCAGCTCTAAAAAGAGAATAAAAATGGGCAGAAGACCTAAACAGACATTTCTCCAAAGAAGACATACAGATGGCCAAGAGACACATGAAAAGATGCTCAACATTCCTATTAAGAGAAATGCAGACCAGAACTACAATGAGATAGGAGCTCACATTTGTCAGAATGGCCGGCATCAAAAAGCCTACAAACAATAAATGCTGCAGAGAGCATTCATAAAGGGAACCTTCCTATGCTGTTGGTGAGAATGTAAATTGGTAGAGCCACTATGGAGAACACTATGGAGGTTCCTTAAAAAGAACTATCATATGATTCAGCAATCCCACTCCTGAGCCTACGTCTGGAGGAAACCATGGTTCAAAAGGATACATGTTCCCCAATGTTTACTGCAGCTCTATTTACAGCAGTGAAGACACGGAAGCAACCTAAATGTCCATCAACAGAGGAATGGATAAAGAAGATGTGGTACATATATACAATGATTTATTAGTTAACCATTAAAAAAGAAAAAAAATTATAGTAACATGGACAACCTGGTGATTATCATACTAGCTAAAGTAAGACAGACAAATATCATATGATATTGCTTATATAAGGATCTACGAAAGTGATACAAATGAATGTATTTACAAAACAGATATAGACGCACAGACTTAGAAAACAAACTTATAGTTGCCAAAGGTGGGTCAGGGGATAAATTGGGAGTTTGAGAGTGACATATATATACTATTTTATTTAAAATAAATAATCAACAAGGACCTACTATATAGCACAGGGAACTCTTTTCAATATTCAGTAGTAACCAAAATGAGAAAAGAGTTTGAAAATATAGATATATAAGTATAACTGAATCCTTCTGTTATACACCTGACACACGACGGTGTAAATCAACTATAGTCCAATGCAAAATAAAAATTTTAGAAAGGCAATTAGCTTTGAGATTAGACTTTTCCAAAGAACCAGATACCACCGTTATCTGCACGTAAAATATCATTTCTTTGTCCCCTGTCCCCCAGTGAAGGTGTCAGAAAAGTTCCATGAAAATGGAAAGCAAGATGATTTACAGTGTTGAACTGCAAAAAAAGTGTCAGAGTAATCCACACTTTCTTTCCATCTTTGAATCAGTTTCCATGAGCAACATTCACTGATATCTTACATATGCCAAGCATGATCTCATATGCTAGGAATAAAGAGGTCAAAAAGACATGGGAGCTATATGCAAGGACTTTACATATATATGTCTGTCATATCAAGTATCTATTTTGGAATAATTTTAAACTAACAAAATTTGAAAAAAATATAGAGAGATTGAATGCACATTTTAAATTTGCCGAGTCAGCAAAACATCTCAGACAAATCTTTGGAGAGGTGAATGAGAACATTTACTTCATCAGTACATTATTTTCTTTCTAAAATACTTACCATGATGTCTAAGCAAAACTTCTCAAGGATCCACTACTTAGGGTGAAACAGTAGAAGGGAGAGAAGAGAAAAAAACTCAAGGCTCATGAATTCTTTCATGGAAGAAAATTTGAAATTCTAGTGGGTCAACCAAAAGAGGGCAAGAATGATTACTTGTTTATCTTGGAAGCTCATATCCATCAATTAAAAAAAATCATTAATTACTGTAATCCAAAGTAGCAAAAACAATAGGTACTTAATATTCACTGAACAAATGAATACATACATTTTTTGGCTGAAGGAGTCAAAGCAATAAAATCCCCCAAATCAACCTGTTGAGGATAACAGACATTTCTCCATTTAAGGATTCTTCAGCTTTAATCATGGAGTTGGACTTTCTGAAGAAAAAAAATGTTGAGATAATTGCTATATTAGGTATGAATGAAAGTTGGCTTTAAAACCCTGGATATTGTTGCTTGTTCCCCCTGGCCATTGGTATTGATTTATACAATGAAACAGTGGAAACAGTGTCAAACTTTATTTTGGGGGGCTCCAAAATCACTGCAGATGGTGACTGCAGCCATGAAATTAAAAGATGCTTACTCCTTAGAAGAAAAGTTATGACCAAACTAGATAGCATATTGAAAAGCAGAGACATTACTTTGCCGACTAAGGTCCATCTAGTCAAGGCTATGGTTTTTCCTGTGGTCATGTATGGATGTGAGAGTTGGACTGTGAAGAAAGCTGAGTGCCGAAGAGTTGATGCTTTTGAACTGTGGTGTTGGAGAAGACTAGAGACTGCAAGGAGATCCAACCAGTCCATTCTAAAGTTTAGCCCTGGGTGTCCTTTGGAAGAAATGATGCTAAAGCTGAAACTCCAGTACTTTGGCCACCTGATGTGAAGAGTTGACTCATTGGAAAAGACTCTGATGCTGGGAGGGATGGGGGGCAGGAGAAAAAGGGGACAACAGAGGATGAGATGGCTGGATGGCATCACGGACTCAATGGACGTGAGTCTGAGTGAACTCCAGGAGTTGGTGATGGACAGGGAGGCCTGGCGTGCTGCGATTCATGGGGTCTCAAAGAGTTGGACACGACTGAGAGACTGAACTGAACTGAATTGATACAATGATAAAAAATATGCAAACTCATGAATGGTAGACAGATTCCCCACCCCACCACTCAGAATGTTGGAATTCTTGTCTCAGAAACCTGTGAATGTTATTTCTCATTGCAAAAGCACTTTGCTGATATGAGTTAGCTTAAGAATCTGAGATGGGAGAACCATAACATAATATGCTTCAAGCTACCACATTTGTGGCAGCTTGTTACAGTAGCAATAAAAAATGTAGTTGATGAATGTTTAGCCATTGTATACTTTATATTCCAGCATGGATAGCCTGTAGCTTTTGAAAATAAAGATACCTGATAACCCCTGATCTTCTACCCATATACCTGCATGGAAACAATTGAAAGGTATTGTCATTTTAACCAGGGGCATGAGCACTGAAACCATCAGCTACCTTCTTTAAAATTTATTCCCAGCAGCCCCACCTATTAATGTAGCCTTCATGACCCCTCTGCAATGTGAGTGATAACTCCATCGGGTCATTATTTGACACTTAAGAGTGTGAATAGGGTAACTGTTATTTCCAACCCCATGAAAACATGAGAAAGAAAATGAGCATCAAGGATAATAGATGCTAGAGGAGGTTGCAAAAATATTTGACTGCTGCTGCTGCTAAGTCACTTCAGTCGTGTCCAACCCTGTGCAACCCCATAGACAGCAGCCCACCAGGCTCCTCCGTCTCTGGGATTCTCCAGGCAAGAACACTGGAGTGGGTTGCCATTTCCTTCTCCAATGCATGAAAGGAAAAGGAAAAGTGAAGTCTCTCAGTCATGTCCGACTCTGTGTGACCCCATAGACAGCAGCCTACCAGGCTCCTCCGTCCATGGGATTTTCCAGGCGAGGGTACTGGAGTGGGTTGCCATTAAGGTCATTTTGTTCTGTTTGCCAAGATATTTTCCATTATTTCTACCAACCAATCTGTACTTGACTCTCGTGTACCTATCTTCTTTGTGCAATAAACCACAATGAAATAAAGTCTAGTTATTTGTTGAACACACCATGCCATTTCCTGCCTTATTGTCTTTGAACGTGCTTTCTTTCCTGTATGGGATGTTCTTTCTTTTTATTCCTGCCAGACTGCATTCATTTCATTCAAAACCAAAATGAAGATTCAATGCTGTGCATATTTTCTGGGAAGCAGCAGCATGCTCAGTTCTTCTTTCCTCATTTGTGAGTCAGTCCAGGTTTCATAAGATAAGATCAATAAAATGCATGTATTCTAGTAATGTCCTTTTTGATAATAATGAATATACATTGCTTCATTTGTTTATTGATAAATATTAAGCATCTTATATACGCTATCCATTGTGTAAGGCACAAGTGACATAACTATGAAAAAATACAGGTCATTCTATCCTGGAGCTTATGGCAGAATTCAATGATTATCTCATCTCCCATCTTTATAACCACAGTGCTAACACAGTGCCTGAGATATGAGGTATCTGATAAGTATTCAAAGGAAAGAGAGAAAAAAGAGTGAGAGAATGGGAGAATGAAAGGGAAAGAGAGAGAAAGGAAAAATGAGAAATAGAGATTAATGAGAAATAAAGAGAAATAGGAGAGGGAAGAAGAGGCAGAGAAAGACAAAGGAATGAGTTCCCTGAATACTAAATTCTTCCAACCAAAATTCAGGCTGGAGCTGGCCCTGAGGAAAGAGAAGTAAGCAAGTTTGTATAGAATATGCATAGCTGCCATCTTGACAGAGATTCATTTTTATTTAATGTCAAATATCAAAGAGTGGTGCTATGTTTCACAAACTTTCCCACTGAATTATTCTAATAGCAGAAGAGAGAGGGAGAACCTCCAGAGGCTCTCAACCCACTAGAAGAGGGGTATTTCTTTTAAGTCTCTGGATTTATTTGAAAAATTCATGCAAATTTTATATTCCACTCATAATACAACCGTGTTAGTTTAAATATAAAAAAACATTAGTTTTCTCTAAAATCAGCTAGTAAAATTGACGCTCTAGGAAATGGCATCCACAGTTACTGGGTAGCTCTGCTTATCAGGCCCAGCACACCACCACCTACTCTGCAGTAAGGCAGATACCAGCTTGCAAAGAGATGGAGTGGGGAACCACCTGGGTGGTCTATGAAAATGTCCACAATGATGTCACTGGAAGCAGTGCAGGGGACTTTTTGCCATGAATCGCAAAAAAGGGAAATATGCTCCTTTTTTACACAAAGAATCATCTGCTCTTACTTTATGTGCTTGGAGTCTGCTAACCATTTTAAAACAGCAATTACTATTTCAGAAGTTCCATTTTAGCTGTTTCTAAATCAGTTAATAATATGTATTTTCCTTTTAATATCTTTCTGAGGAGACTAACTTGCCTCTGACATAATTTCATTAATCTGCACAACACTTTCTTTCCAAACTTGGGCTTTTTCATCAATTAAAGTACCTTATTTTATACCAAGTTAAAATATCTAATATCAAACATATCTCTGGCTTAAGTAATAGCAATGTTTATAATTGGATGGCCAAGTTTGAACTTTAAATCTAGAGAATATGTTGCTATTAAGTTAATACAATAATACTGTTGGGACTATAAGACTTTTTAAACTCATGGATATATCTACATTTGTGTATTTAAATTCATAGAAATATTTTTATAGTAGTAGATGCTTCACTTATTAGGAATGACCAATTCTGGATATAATAATTTAAATAGATAATACTAATGTAAGCATATGTGAATATAAATGATGCTGTTTCAATTAGTCAGAATATGTAAAAAGATGGGGCTTCCCTGGTATCTCAGTTGGTAAAGAATCTGCCAGCAGTGCAGGAGAACTGGGTGCAACCCAGGGGTCGAAAGGCAAGTCAGGAAGATCCCCTGGAGAAGGAAATGGCAAACTATTCCAGTATCCTTGCCTGGAAAATCCCATGGACAGAGGAGCCTGGTAGCCTGCAGTCCATGGGGTCACAAAGAGTCAAACATGACTGAATGACTAACACTTGTACTTGTAAAAAGATATAGATATTGTGCAGAATTGAATGTCTTATGTACTTGAGGGCCGATTAGACCCCCCTTTTCTATGTTTAATAGAACGTTGTATAGAATATTGGAGAATTATTTTCCAAAAGGCCTTGGAACCACCCATTCCCATTATTCAGATAATTCAGCCTGGAAGTTGCTCTCTTCCTGTCAGGATGAGAGGATGGTTTATAAAGCCATCCCACAGAGAGAAGGTGTTGGTGGTAGGCATTTTCCATTGTGTGAAGTGGGATAGAGCATGTCCCCAACCTGCTAAAATTGCTGTAATATATTGAAAGCATAAAAAGACTATGCATTTAGAGTAACAGAACTACTAAGGCATTTTTAAACTTTAGGTGCAGAGGGATACCAGCATCTCTGTCTGAAATTAACATGATAATTATCAGCTTTTACATTAGCAAGTGCTCAGTCCAACATGAGTCAATTCACACAAATATTATTAGACTTTTTTATGGACTGATGATACAGCAGTTATCAAGATGGGGGGTGGAAAAAGCATCTTTTCTATGGTGCTTACAATCTGGTTGGTGAGATATAAATCAGAAATCATCAGGTTGTGAGGAATGTTACCTGTCAAAGTTCTGTCAGGGAAAATGAAGCAGGTTGTAGAATGACCGTGCACTGGCAAAGTGGACTCTGTGCAGGTTTGTCCAGGGATGGTAGGTGAGTTTTACAAATGAAAAAAAGGAACCATGTAAGTAAATACCCAAGGAAAGAAGAGGACCAATAAACTTGTCTAATCCTGTGAGTAGTAAAAATACTGAAAATGTGTGACTAAGGAATGTGATAAGTGGTAAATCCAGAAATAAGCAGAACACAGGCCACATAAGCCTAGTAGTGACGGTGAGGAGTTATGTGTGAGGAGTGTTACGGAAATTCTTTGGGGTGACTTCAGCAGCAACATTTCTTGTTCTTATTCATGGCTTTAAAAAGATCACTCTGTTGTATAGGGAAAATAAATGAAACAAAGAAAGAGTGCACAGCAAAAGAACAGTTAGGAGAAGTCATGATGGTCTAGAAGATGGGGAGAGGGGACTTATTAATACTTACATGTTATGTTCTGCAGGGATCTGAAACCACAAGATTACCTCAAAGGATGCATACACAACAAAAGCGTTTGATAAAATTCAACATCTGTTCATGAAAAACATACTTACCAAAGTGGGTATAGAAGGAAGATATCTCAACATAATAAAAGCTATTTATGACAAACCCACAGCCAACTTAATACTCAGTGGTAAAAGGTTGAGGTCCTTCTTGCTAAAATCTGGAACAAGACAACCACTCTATTCAACACAGTCCTAACCACAGCAATGAGAAAGTAAAAATATAAGGCATCCACACCGGAAGGGAAGAGGCAAAATTGTCATTATATGCAGATGATATACTATATATACTGATAGTATTAGTTACTCAGTCATGTCCAAGTCTTTGTGACCCCATGAACTGTAGCCCCTCCAGGCTCCTCTGTCAACGGAATTTTCCAGGCAAGAATACTAGATGGGTGGCCATTCCCTTCTCCAGGTGATCTTCCTGACCCAGGGGTCAAACCTGGGTCTTTTGCCTTGCAGGCAGATTCTTTACCATCAGAGCCCTGAGGGAAGCCCATATATATTGACAGAAAAACCCTTAACACTCCACACAAAAGCTACTAGAATTGATAAAAGAATTCAGTGAAATAGTAGAATAGTAGAATACAATAGTGGAATAGTAGTGAATAGTAGAATACAAGGTTAAAATACAGAAATCTGTTGCATTTCTTTACTAACAATGAAATATAAGAAAATATAAAACCCTTCTAAAATTGAATCAAAAAATAAAATATTTAGGAATAAACCTGACCAAGAATGTGAAAGACTTCTATGCTGACAATATAAAAACTGATAAAGGAAATTGAAGATAATTTAAAGAAATGGGATGATAGCCCGTGATATTGGATTAGAAGAATTAATATTATTAGCATAACCATATAACCCAAAGCAATCTACAGGTTTAATGCAATCCCTATCAAATTGCGCATGACATTTTTTTTTTTAAACAGAACTAGAAGAAATAACCCTAAAATTCATATGGAACTATAAAAGACCTAGAATTGCCAAAGTAATCCTAAGGGGGGAGGAAAAAGCTGGAAGCATAACCCTACCAGACTTCAGACAACAGTAGAAAGCTATAGTAAACAAAACAGCATCGTTCTGGCACAAACCAGACATACAAATAAATGAAACAGAATAGGGCCCCCAAATAAACCCACATGCCTACAGTCAATTAATCTTTGGCAAGGGAGACAAGAATAGACATGAAGAAAAGACACTGTTTTCAGCAACTGGTGTTTGGAAAACTGAACAGCTGCATGTAAATCAATGAAGTTAGAATACACCCAAGTGCCAGCACAAAAATAAACTCAAAATAGCTTAAAAACCTAATATAAGATGTGATACCACAAATTTCCTAAAACAGAACATAGGCAAAACCTTCTACATAAAGTGTAGTGATATTTTCTTAGGTCACTGTCCCAAGGCAATAGAAATAATAAATAGATCTTCCCAACCCATGGGTTGAACTTAGGTTTCCCTCATTGCAGGTAAATTCTTTACCAGCTGAGCCACTAGGGAAACCCAATAAAAATAAAAGCAGAAATAAACACATGGAACCTAATGAAACATAAACTTTTGCATAGCAAAGGAAGTCATAAACACAAAGACAACCTACAGAATGGGAGAAAAGATTTACAAATTAGGCAGCTGACAAGGATTAATTTCCAATATATACAAAGAGCTCACATAAATCAATAACAACAACAAAAAACACAATCAAAAATTGGGCAGAAGACCTAAATAGATATTTCTCCAAAGAACACATACAGTTGGCCAGTAGACACAGAAAATGTTCAATATTACAAATTATTCAGTTCAGTTCAGTCATTCAGTCATGTCCAGCTCTTTGTGACTCCATGAATCGCAGCATGCCATGCCAGGCCTCCCTGTCTATTACCAACTCCCGGAGTTCACTCAGATTCATGTCCATCGAGTCAGTGATGCCATCCAGCCATCTTATCCTCTGTCGTCCCCTTCTTCTTCTGCCCTCAATCCCTCCCAGCATCAACGTCTTTTCCAATGAGTCAACTCTTTGCATGAGGTGGCCAAAGTACTGGAGTTTCAGCTTTAGCATCATTCCTTCTGAAGAAATCCCAGGGTTGATCTCAATAGATCAGAATGGCCATCATCAAAATGTCTCTGGGTGGGGAGGGAAGAGGGTGGGGGTTTCAAGATGTTTGTGGGGACACATATACCTATGGCCAATTCATGTTGATGTATGGCAAAAACCATCACAATATTCTAAAGTAATTATCCTCCAATTAAAATTAATTTTTAAAAGCTCTACAAACAAATGCTGGAGAGAGTGTGGAGTAAAGGGAACTCTTGTTCACTGTTGGTAAGAATATAAATTGGTACAGGTACTATGGAGAATGGTATGGACGTTCCTTAAAAAACTAAAAATAGAGCTACCATATGATCCTATAATCCTGCTCCTGGCATAGATAGATAGATGTGTATATATACTGTCAACATATCATTTGTGTGTATAGTTATGAGTCTGGGTGAGAACAGTTTTAACTGAAAATTTATTTGGAGCAAAGTGACAAAAGATTTAGCCCTGATTTCACCAAGGAAACATCAGAAGTAAGTTAGAAGGAGCCAGCAAAAGAACTTGAGAAGCAGTATCCAGAAAAGTAGGAGGAAAATCAGAAGACTGAGGATCCTCAGAAGGCAAAGAAGAAAGTGCTTCATAAAGAGGTAATTAACTGTGTGGAATGCTGCTTTGTTCAAGTGAGATGAAGCTGATAATTGCCACTGGACATACCTAGATGATGATCTTTGGAGAGCTGATCAAACTACTAATAGCAGTATGGTGGTGGTGGTGAAGTTGCTCAGTCATGTCCGACTCTTTGCAACCCCGTGGACTGTAACCTACTAGGCTTCTCCATCCATGGGATTCTCCAGGCAAGAATACTGGAGGGGATTGCCATTTCCTTCTCCATAGTGCAGGCCAAACTACTAATAGGAGTGTATTGAGTACATCATGAGAACGAAGACTGGAAACCTGTAGGTTTAAGCAGTTTTAAGTCATTTGCCCAGAAAGGATCACAGAGTATTATGATGGTAGCTGGAGGAACATTGAGTCAAGGGAATTTTTTTTTGTTTTTTAATATAAGTTACTATAGGGGATATTTTACTATAACAGCAGTGTTTCAGCTTATCAAATTTTACATCTTCATTAATAATTATCCCTTCCAAATGTTTAGGAAAAAACTTAATTAGAACCATTCAGTGACAGACTTTATTCTCTTGGGCTCCAAAATCACTTGAGATGGTGACTGCTGCCATGAAATTAAAAGACGCTTGCCCCTTGGAAGTCAAGCTATGACCAACCTAGATAGCATATTAAAAAGCAGGACAATATTTTGCCAACAAAGGTTCGTCTTGTCAAAGCTATGGTTTTTCCAGTAGTCATGTATGGATGTGAAGGTTGGACCATAAAGAAAGCTAAGTGCCAAAGAATTGATGCTTTTGAACTGTGGTGTTGGAGAAGACTTTTGACAGTCCCTTGGACTGTAAGGACATCAAACCAGTGAATCCTAAAGGAATTGATCCTGAATATTCATTGGAAGGACAGATGCTGAAACTCCAATACTTTGGCCATCTGATGCAAAGAGCCAACTCATTAGAAAATACCTTGATGCTGGGAGAGAGTGAAGGCAGGAGGAGAAGGGGACGACAGTGGACGAGATGGTTGGATGGCATTGCTGAGTCAATGGACATGAGTTTGAGCAAGCTCTGGGAGATGGTGAAGAACAGCGAAGCCTGGTGTGCTGCACTCCATGGGGTTGCAAAGAGTTGGACATGACCAAGTGACTGAACAACAACATACTATTCAAGATTTCATAGCATAGGCTAAAATCTCAAAGATGGAGAGGGGCTTGTAGTCTCCCAGTCTTCTCCAATCTCCCATTTGTTCCTTTGATTCATTTCTATAGATTAACCTCCAGTGTCTCTCCTGAACAACTGAACACCACCCAGGATAGACGTTATTACTGTTACACTTTAACAATATTTTGAGGGGAGTCATGAGTCATCTCCAATATCAGTAATAGAAATTTTGGATTATTTTGTTCCACAACTAAGATTCCAGAAGACTAGGCTGATTCTGATAGTGTGCAAATCTTTGTTTTATAGCTTTGATTGTGTCCCGACTATGGAAAGCCATAGGAAATAGGTGTTTCAGTTGCCACTAGTATCATCTGACTAAAAATAAAAAGGTTAGGTTGAATTAAAACAAGAATAGTGTGAAAATCAAAGAAGGTGACCATCTTTGACTTTCCTCTTCTAATTATATCAGACTTAATAAACTGTAGTGATGTTATATTTATCCAATTTGGGGGGCAGGTTTTTATGTTTTGGTCCCAATCTTGAAGAGGCTCAGAATCAAATAGGAGTAGTAGAGACAAGACATTTTCTATAGTGTGTAAAATGCTCTCACTGTATACAGTGATGTACAGGGGGCTGTGCACAGAGCATCCAGAGAGTTGATACCCAATTCAATTCTTATTGTTTCTTCCTAGAATACAAGATACTCCCTGATCAAGATGGTACTAAGGAAAAAAGAGAACAGTCTAAGATCAGAAGAAGTGCCACACTTTCAAAGGTTTATGCTGTATGTAGGTTTCTGACAATCAAGAAAATGTGTAGGGGCTATTAAAAATAAAAAAGTATATTAACAACATACTGAGCACTTACTATGTATGGTAAATAATTTCACCATATTAACAAACTCTATAAAGCAGGTTGCCTAATTTAATCTCTCTTCTAAATGAGCTAAGGGAGCACAATGAATGAGTTGTTTATCCGAAGTCATAATAGCATGGACTAGTTCATACCAGTAAGTTCAACTTCAGAGCCTAACTAATGCTTGATTCTTACAACTAAACAGAGTGTAAGGTTGTAGAAACTATAACTTATGAGGAATCAATAAAATAACTCCTGTCTCTTCAACTCCAGGCTAAACATCCTGAGAGCATCTGAGATGGTGAAGGTCATGGTTAGAACATTTAAATACTTAAAGTATTTTTCCCACACAAGATGTTCATGTGACTCCAGATAGTAGAGCTAGGAGTGAAATATCAAAGTTTTAAGAAGCAGAATTGAACTAATGAAAGGATGTATTGATTTAAAAAAGAAAAGTCTCCTCTGTCATTAGGTAGTAAGCCAAAACCAGATATCTGGAATTGCTCAGTTATGTGCCATCTACCACAATCATATGGCCGGCCAAAATGAACATATCTCAGTGTAAAAGTGCTTAAGAAATAGGAAAAAAATTACATTCCAATTAAGCTTTAGAAATCTCCAGAAATAAAAACAAACTCTCATGTTTCTGGCCATGCTATCAGTTCAGTTCAGTTCAGTTCAGTCACTCAGTCAGGTCCAACTCTTTGCGACCCCATGAATCACAGCACGCCAGGCCTCCCTGTCAATCACCAACTCCTGGAGTTCACCTAAACTCATGTCCATCGAGTTGCTAATGCCATCCAGCCATCTCATCCTCTGTAGTCCCCTTTTCCTCCTGCCCCCAATCCCTCCCAGCATCAGAGTCTTTTCCAATGAGTCAACTGTTCTCATGAGGTAGCCAAAGTACTGGAGTTTCAGCTTTAGCATCACTCCTTCCAAAGAACACCCAGGGCTGATCTCCTTTAGAATGGACTGGTTGGACCAGGGTTTAGAGCTATTGGTTGAAGAATACATCTGTAGAGCATGGTTTTGGGTATCTTCCAAGAGAAAACAGAATGTTAATGATCTGATACAAATTTTAATAGATCTAGTGATACTGCTGCTTACAAGTGCATAAAAAGTCTCTGAATCTCTATTTCTTCACATATAATACAGAAATAATGTATTCCAGAAATACCATACAGAATTGAGTTGATTCATAACATGACATTTTCCACAGTTTCTGGGATGTAATATGTAGTAAATATTTTCAGGTTATATATGAAAGTGAAGGTCACTCAGTCATGTCCATCTCTTTGCAACCTCATGGGCTATACAATCCATGGAATTCTCCAAGCCAGAATACTGGAGTGGGTAACTTTTCCCTTCTCCAGGAGATCTTCCTAACCCAGGGATCAAACCCAGGTCTCGTGCATTGCTGGAGAATTTTTTACCAGCAGAACCACCAGGGAAGCTCAAGAACACTGGAGTGGGTAGCCTATCCCTTCTCCAGCGGATCTTCCCAACCCAGGAATTGAACCAGGGTCTCCTGCATTGCAGGTGGATTCTTTAACAACTGAGCTATCAGGAAAGCTCTATATTCAGTTCAGTTTAGTCGCTCAGTCCTGTTCAACTCTTTGCCACCCCATGAACTGCAGCACGCCAGGCCTCCCTGTCTATCACCAACTCCCGGAGTCCATCCAAACCCATGTCTGTCGAGTTGGTGATCCCATCCAGCCATCTCGTCCTCTGTTGTCCCCTTCTCCTCCTGCCCTTAATCTTTCCCAGCATCAGGTTCTTTTCAGATGAGTCAGCTCTTTGCTTCAGGTGGCCAAAATACTGGAGTTTCAGCTTCAACATCAGTCCTTCCAATGAACACCCAGGACTGATCTCCTTTAGGATGGACTGGTTGGATTTCCTTGCAGTGCAAGGAATTCTCAAGAGTCTTCTCCAACACCACAGTTCAAAAGCATCAATTCTTTGGTGCTCAACTTTCTTTATAGTCCAAATCTCACATCCATACATGACCACTGGAAAAACCATAGCCTTGACTAGACGGACCTTTGTTGACAAAGTAATGTCTCTGCCCTGTATTATGTATAGTATGCCCTATATATATGTAAATAAATAGCATGGTGTATACTTACTGACAGCTTTTAAGTTGAGCAATCAAAGAAGATACACTTATTGGCATAGAGCTGTCATTAATTTTGTTAGGTTGTTTTCAATTAACTTATTGAATGTAATTTTATGTATTTTATGTAAATTTAATGTATTTTAATGTAATTATTTTATGTAAGTTTATATTTATAGATGTATAATAGAAAATTAATGTATATCAAATACAGAACTATGAAGAAAATCAGTGATCACACAAAAGTAACCACAGTTACATTTTATTATGCAATGATCTCTTTTCCCAGTACAAAGTTTTGGTTATTTTTGGTCTGTTAAGTGCTGTAATCATGGCCTAGCTTTAATGATTCAGATGTCTTCACATTAGTCCAAACTGAAATTGACTGATGCTGGAAATGGACTATGTTCTTCTTAAGCCAAAAATTATAGGTGTGCATTTGATTTTGTTTTATAAATTCAGGGAATCTCAGGAACATACATAAATGTCTTAGCTCATGGTACATGAATAGTTTTGCTTTTTATACAGAATATACGGAGCTGAGGAACACTGGTGGAGTGAGGGAAATGAAGGAGTCCTTTTTTAAGCCAGGAGGTCCTGTCATTCTCTTTTGAGATCCTTCATTTTCAGGTGGGAGATGGCTTGGCACCAATTATTATACTAACTTACTTGAGAATTTTCCCTGGTAAATTATACAAGTCCTTTTCTTTCCACTTTTTTGCATCTCTTAACATTCCTGAATAGGTTCTTCAAATTTAGAATGCTACATGTTGGTTATTTGCATTCCTATCAAATGTTTCAAGGGCAAGTAGGAGACTCTGTCCACACGACTTTACATCGCATATTACAGAGGTGCTAATTTCTTCATCTTCATAAAAGATCATGATTGTCTCTGGATTTCTTCACTGCTATTTAATTCATAGATACATGTCTAGATGCTGATGTCATGTATATTTTATTAAAACCTCACCAAGCATCAGCAAAGATAACTGTTCATACCTCCAGTATTTTTTATTCATGTTTATCCACAATGGGTGAAAGCAGCATGCAAAATAAATGAAGAATGATACCACAAATGTCTTTAGAGAGATATTAGAAGAGAATCAGCAAAGAGGGCTTATGAAAGTTGTATGAGCTATATATTATCTATGCATACACTACAACGGTCAGAACATTTAGTATGTCAAACTCCATACCAGCCCCAAATAATATATTGGACACCTAATGAAGTTTTGACTTGGGGTGGGGAAGTACCTTTTGCCTTTATTGTTATTTTTAAAGATGTATTTGTCTTTAAATGTGCTGTTCACATAAAAAGTCTCCACATGTTTTCACAATTATTTGAAACCAGCTTTTTGTATGGAAACATCAAACATCTATGCTATTTTGCAATACATAAGCACTAGCATCAGTTTCTTAGGTTGAGTAAGGCTCAGTTTCCTAATGCCATTCATATTCCTTTTTGTCACAGTGTTACTAATGAATATTGAAGCTAAAGACAGAAAATAAAGTGCCCAAGAAAAGGTCAATAGGTTACAACAGTAGCATATTAAAAAATGCCCATAAAATGTTTCTTTGAGCCCAGGAGTCATATGGTGAAGTGGAAGATGAAGAGGACCACTTCACTTAGAAAGACATTTTTCCTTCTAATTAGCATGTGTCAACCGGGGCTCTGGGGGAAAATGCATGATTATATTTCAGACAATGCAATAGAGTAGCTATTCAATGGAGTGCAAGGTTAGCAAAATCTGTAAGGGTATTTACACACATTTATTATTATTTTTATGTCTTTGTCCCTTGGTGAATGTAAAGAATATCATTTTCTAGAAACAGAAGGTCAGAGCTGGAAATGAATTAGACCATTGAGTCTGGTCTCTTCATTTTAAAAGATGAGGATGCTGCAGTTCAAAGAGGTCATGGGAATTGCCTAAGGTCACATCACTAGTAAGAGTAGGAATGAGGAAAGAGATTGCCTGTCTCCCAGCATTAGCCCTTCCATTTTTGCTCTGTCTGTGACCTAGATGACCCACAAATCAAGCATATATTCAAATAAAACTTCAAATATGATCTCTTGAAGTTTTTTATTGACCCCCCACTACTGATGATGAATGGTTTCAGATATCACAACCATTTTCAGCTGAATTCAAATTTTCTTTGTGGGTTATGTCACAAAGTGACATTATACAGTGTCAGTTTAGATGCTTAACCACCCCACTGGAGTTAAACATCCCTAATTTCATGTGAAAAGATGCTCAACATCGTGAATCATCAGAGAAATGCAAATTAAAGTCATGGTAAGAGGGACTTCCTTGGTGGTCCAGTGGTTAAGACCCCACTCCTGATTCAGGGGGCCCAGGTTTGATCCCTGGTCGAGGAACTAGACCCAGCATGCCACAGTGAGGAATCTCGCATGTCACAGTGAAGATCCCACATGCCGTAACCAAGACTCAGTGCAAATAAATTTTTTAAAAATCATAAGAGATATCACCTAACACCTGTCAAAATGGCTATCATCAAAAAGACCACAAATAAATGTTGATGAGGATGTGGAGAAAAGGGAATCCTTATGCAGTGTTGGTAAGAATGTAAATTCGTGTGGCCACAAATAGAAAACAGTGTTGAAGTTTCTCAAAAAAACTAAAATTACAACTGCCATATGAACTAGGAATTCTACTACTGGGTATTTATCCAAAAGAAGAGAAAAATGCTAATTTGAAAAGACCTATGCATCCCAATATTCATGGCAACCTTATTTACAATGGCCAAGATATGGAAACACCTAAATGTCTGTCATCAGATGAATGGATAAATACGATGTGATGTGTGTACACACACCCCCACAGGAATATTACTCAGCCATTGAAAGGAATAAAATTGTGACATCTGCAGCAACACAGATGGACTTGGAGGATATTAGGCAAAGTAAAATATCAGATGAGGGAGATAAATATCACTTACATGTCGAACCGGAAAGTAAAACAGATTAGTGACTTTAACAAAAAAACAGATTCGTAGGGAACAAACTAGAAGTTACTAGTGGGGAGAGGGAAGAAGAGGGGTTAAATAGAGGATTAACAGGTATAAACTACTACATATAAAATTCACAAGGTGCAAAGATATACTGTGCAACACAGGGAATGCAGCTGGTATAATAGCTATAAATGGAATATAACCTTTAAAAATTGTGAATTACTCTGTTGTACACCTTAAACTTATATAATATTGTACATCAACTATACCTAAATTTTAAAAGTCCCTGATTTAAAATTTTTGTTTATGTCACCTTGGACAAACTACTTGATTTCACTAAGCTTGAGGTGTCTCATTTGAAAAGTTTGAATTGTAGGAGTGTCAAACTCATACAGTTGTGATGATTGAATGTGCTGTGTGTACTTCAAGTGTTTACCCCACTGTCTAGGATCCTCTGTCCATGGAATTCTCCAAGCAAGAATACTGGAGTGGGTTGCCATTTCCTTCTCCAAGTCCAAAGTCATCCTCAATATATATTAGCAATTATTGTTATGTATTATTGTTAATGATGATAAAGAGACTTTGCCTTGTCCTTGATTACAGCACATTAGATTGATGGATTCATCTACCTTTTATAAGAGTGTAGTTTCCATCTTCAGATAATCAAGAGGTTTAAAAAGAAATTGGTTAATGCTCATATAATAATAAATGGACATAAACCAAAAAATTCACTGTCTCCTTAGCTCCAAACACATAGGCAGATGATCTGTTTTGACATCTTGAATTCCAAATACTTTGCAGTCTTGTAAAGTTCAATCAAATGAAAACCACCTTGTAAGTCATGTACAGGGTGGTAAATATTTGGACATAGACAAAATACATGTGTTAGTTCTAACTAAATAACCTCTGGAAGACAACCACTATTAGTCCAAAGGTTTTCTTCTGCACAAGATTACTAAGGAACCTATTCTGACTAGGTGCTCTAATGTATAATATATTGTTAATAAAGTTGGCATCTGGCCTATGGGAACATCACTTTATCCATCCAAAATAAATAATTTAACTTCAGGGGATGTCTACTTTGTAGTTATCCTATATGTGTAACCTACTGAACTGCATTCTGGGAAAAGCTGCTCAGAGTCTCTTTGAATCGCTTTCTTGATATATGCAGAGCAGTCAGTAGACTGAAAAATTAGAAATCTTGAAAAAATTGTCCTTAAAACAATTAGTGTGAATGCTGCATTGATAAACATAACCAAATGTTAGATTCATGTTTTCTCAAGTGTCAGATAAAAAGTTGCATGATACTTATCAGATTTCCATTAATTCATGACACTAATGAAATACTGTTGTAGTAAGAATGATCCAAACACAGACATCATGAAAATATCTTCTTTGTTTTCCTCTCCATTGTTCATATCTAATGGCAACACAGCATTCAGAATAGCCAGGGGCCCTAATTAGTAAATAGAACACTGTTGCTCAAAGCAGATATTAAGCTAAGAAACAAACAACTAATTGATTTACAAATAACTTGGGGTCCAAAGCTTAATTTGTAAATAACTCAGGGACTTAAATATCTCATGAGGACTACTGACTGGTAAGGTCATGAAATAATCATAATAGTAGCCATTCATAATGAAGATAGGCCAATAGATTAGTTTTCGTTCACAGTGGAGACTCTGCTATGGTAAACTTTTAATGACATTCCCTTTTATTTATGTTTGCATTACATACAATTTATTAGTCACTTACTTAGCAGAACCTTTCCGGGAAAAAAAAAAATCACACGATGATATTTCACCAGGTATATCTCTATAAAACTTACGTAGATTACATACTGGAAAATAGAAGACTAATTAACACTGATTAGCAGATATCCCCACCAAGGTAGTAGAGGGAGACAAACAGACTTACAACTCAGCTCCTGAAAAATACATTCACTTGTGACAACTCCTAGCAGAATACCTGGATGGGTATTTAAGGTCTATCCCCAAGGCCCTCTTCCCGTATTACAACATCAACACATCAGTCTTCAGAGTTAGATAAAAGGAATCTGATGAGGACCACGTTAACATTTATGTTGAGCTTAAATAAAACATGAAACTAACATCTTGAAAGACTCTGAGTCGAGCAAGGCAGCATTCACACCACGCTATTCAAGAATTATTCATAAAGTTTCAGTGCTTCTCAGGATTTTAGTTGCTTATATCTTATTTTACTTAAAGTTCTTCCTTGCAATGATTGTTTTTAGATATTTCATCTACCAAGATAGGAAGTGTGCAATAACAGGAATAAACAGTTTGAGCACCTAATGATAGCTAAACACCTTAATTGCCTGATCACCTTCCTTCCTGAGTGTTAAATACTTCTATGTGTTGGGATGGGGAGGGTGTTGTTGGGAGAAAGGGGAAAGGCTTACATTCAGGAAAAGCAGATTAAACAGAGTAATCTCTCTGTGATAAATGAAGCCTACTAGTCTCCTCGGTTCAGGGTTCGTGGTTTTTGTCACCTATATCTTAACTTTATATTAAAGCAAAGACCCCACTGAACAAGGTTTATAAGTATCTTTCATCAAAATGTCCTGCTTGTAATTGGAAGAGAAAGCTTTCTTTTTCCTTGAGTTTTCTTGTCTGTATTCCAAATGTTCCCAGTCTACAGAAAGAAAGTGAATGGTACCAGTTGACCTACCTTGGTACCATTCTGCCTCTGAAAGGGCTCAGTCCCCAACCTGGTCTCAGAATTACTGGTGAAGCAAGCTATTATCTCCCAATAAATAGGATTCCCCTTTTTCCAGGAATTCCCTGTGGCCTTAATTTGCTAAGTCAGAAACAAAGGACCCCTCAGTGACAACAGAAGGTTATATCTATTTCTTTAGCAATTTATACAGTTTCCAAAGCACTTCCATATAGATTTTCTCATTTGATAATGATGAACATTTAGCTTCACTGAAAGCATATGTTAGACTGAGAAAAGGACTGTGGCAGATGTGACATTTATGGAATTTCATACAGGGCAGAAATTAACACGAAGAAGCGAAGTCTGCTCAACTGTGTAAGACTTGTGGTCCATAATCAGAGACAGGGTGTCATTTGTATTTACATGCAAGCAGAACTGGAAATGCTGATCATGAAACATTCAGCAACATTATTTCTCTCTCCCTCTGTTTAATATTCTCATGCATTTTTAACTTTAGTAATATCCAAAATAATTTGTATAAATTTAAAAGATAGAAATGGTTTCGACCCGAACTATGCATTAGTTAATAAAAAGAAGAGAAAAAAAAAGACAGACTTGAAAATAGTTCTCTCAGTTGGAGTGTTTTATTCAGTTTGAAGTTAAGATGTTAAATGGAGGGAAGGTAGATGGAAACAGTTTTGTGATTAAATATGTATTATGGTATTTATAATTTGCAAAGACATGTAACATTCTTCCTATGACACTAAATTCTCCATCATTTTTCATACTCAATTTCTATTTTTCAGGGCTAATGCTTTTTATAAAGAAAATAACTATGGTGTTTTTTCAAAAATCATAGAAACTATACTTTAAAGATTTTATTTTTCTGGAATAAAGTGGCAAATATGTCTTTCTGTCTTAAATTTATATTCTCTTTACAGTTTTTTATATGAAAATAAAAAATGTTCAAAGACATTTTTCTGATAAAATCTGATTCTGAATGTTGTGTAGATCATTTTTTAAACAATATACATTTTGGTGGAATAAAACATATATTCAAAAAAGTGTGCACAACTCATAAATGGGTCAATTTTTGAAAAGTGCATATACTTATTTAATCACAATGTGGACCAAATTTGAACATTACTAGCAACCCAAAAGCTTTCTTTGTGCTCTGTGCCAATGATGATGCCCCCAAAGTAAACTGCACCTGTAATATCTCAAAAGATTAATTCTGCCCATTTTTAAGAAAATTTACCAATGGAGTCATATGTATCCTTTTGAATATTTTTTCCTGAATGTTACGTTTGTGATATTTATGAATGCCATGACATATAGAACAGAGGCAATGGTTTGATCACTCCTTTGCTATAAGATATTTCTAGTTCAGGTTACTATGAATGATCTCATATAAATATGCATTACAGATATTTGATTATACTTCTGTTGGGTATAATCTTTATTTCAATTTTAGTCATCCCAGCAGGTGTCTAATGTATCTGTGTATGGTTTTAATTTGCATTTCCCTACTGAATAGTAATGTTAGATATCCTTTTGGGTAAGGTGCCTGATGAAAACTTTTGCTTTTTTTTTTTTAACGGATTGCCTAGTTTCTTCTGAGTTAACTGAGGAAATTAATAGAAACATTTATAGATTGATTGCTAGGTAGGTAGGCAAATGAGTAAAAAGACAAATACATACAAATAGGTAATAAAATAACTTATTTATTCCTGGTAACATTCTTTATTCTGGAAAATATTTTCCCCAGTGTTAATATAACCATGTTAACTTTCCTTTAATTAACACTAGTGTGGTATCTCTTTTGCCATTCTTTCACTTTTAATCTGCTTTCATCTTTATATTTAAAGTGGATTTTTTTTTTTTTTTTTGGTCCAGGCAGCATATACTTAGGTCTTATATTTCCTCTTTTATATCAAAGCTAATAATCTCCACTTTTAAAATGGCATTTTATAACTGTTTACATTTAAAATAGTTATAAAGAGAGTTGGGCCTAAATCTACTACCATTCTCTTTATTTTCTATTTGTCATATTGGTTTTTGTTTCCTTTAAATGTGAGTCCACAACTACATTTTATCATTTATCCTCCATTTTTTTCTCCCAAGTTTTGTTTTCATTTTAAATAGATTTCTTTGGTCTTCATTTTGCACTATTTAGAGTCAGTTCACTAAAGTTTTCCAGTGATTTGAGGGTGGAATCTCAAGCCTTCCTTCAGGAGGTTCTGAATGTCTCAGGCATTGCTATCACCAAAGTGTCTGTTGTAATGAAGTAGCAAGAGAAGTGAGAGGGGACCAGTATTCCTATTAAAGAGAAGGAGGTTCCAGGAGTGAGAACCTAAAAAACTCCTGTTAAAGCACAGATGTTAGGGCATGAGGGCTGAGCAGTCTTCAAGGAACCCTCCAGACACCCTGGGCATGACAGTGAGTCTCTTTCCTACTCTCATTTTTTCTTCAAAGCAATTGGTGAAAAAGAAGTGTTAGGTAAGTACAGATTTTCTTTTCTGCTTCTGGATCCCAAGGATTCTAAATTTCCATGTCAGTTCACCCTTAAACTTTGAAAATTCATTAAAAGGTTAAACTGTTTTGTTTTTTTTCCCCCCACCTCTATAGTAATTTTTTTTTTCTTTTCCCACTTCTCCTCAAACAGTGACAAAAGCCATGAATTTGTATCCTCCAGAATGGACTCAACTATATTTCAGTTCATTTGATCTATTCTAATTCTTAGCTCTCTGTTGGGATTTATAAACATGATTTTAGTAGATGATCCAGCATTTCTAAACCCTAAGGCAAGGGCACTGTCTCCTGCAACTTTCTGTATCCTAAGAGAAAGCACAAGTCTCTGCCTGGTAATTTTTGATCAAATGCCTTAATGTATATGGAAAAGCACAGAAGGTATAAATGGCACTATCTTCCTTCAGAGATCATTTAGATTTTGTCTGGGAAACTATTGAAATGAAGCCTGATTGCCTTATCTAATTAACATGAATTGATTCAAGGCTTAGTTTTAGGCTCTTCTGTTTCCTGTTTGCCCTACTCTCAGAATAGACTTGTTCTAGGATTTATTTTGGAAAAGGAAATGGCAACCCACTCCAGTGTTCTTGCCTGGAGAATCCCAGGAATGGTGGTGCCTGGTGGGCTGCTGTCTATGGGGTCGCACAGAGTCGGACATGACTGAAGCGACTTAGCAGCAGCAGCAGGATATATTTTTTTTAAATTTATTTATTTTAAAGTGAAAGTGAAGTCACTCAGTCGTGTCCAACTCTTTGTGACCCCGTGGACTGTAGCCTACCAAGCTCCTCTGTCCATGGGATTCTCCAGGCAAGAATACTGGAGTGGGTTGGGCTAACTACTTTACAATATTGTCCTGGTTTTTGCTTAAATTGAGAGCCCATATGTGTTTTACCAGAGCACCTGGCCCCTAGCAGGCCCTGGAGTTGTTTTTCTTCCTCAGTATTGTGAGGTTACTAAAGTTCTGTGGAGCTTTTTAACTTCCAGGTATCAACATTTAATAAAAAGTTTTACCTTCTGTTCCTTGAAGTTTATTGGTTGGCCAGTGGCTTGTGATCAAACTAAACAAAATTAGGTTTGACTTTTATAGTTCTTAATTTTCCCTCCTAGGGATCTTTTTCTTTTTTTCTTTTCTCTCTCTCAAGCCTTGGAATACCTTGATTCCTGTTCTGGGGTGGAGTGGGGTGGGGTGTGTCTGTGTGTCTGTGTTTTCTCTGCCCTAGAATGATACTCCAAGGTCCAGGCTACAACCTTCTATGTCTCATCTAACCCTGAGAAGCAGATGACCTGAGAGAGGGAAAGAATATATGAAAATAATAGCAAATATTGGGTTTGCCTCAGGACACTCTCCTTTTCTCCTGTGTCTTGATTTGCTCTCTGATGCCTTCCAACTGTTTAATGGTTATTCTGAATGACAGATGCAGTGTGATACTAGACACTCCATCGTAGTCAGAAAGTAGAGATTTTAGTGATAATTCATAATTTTAAACTGTTTTTGCACTTGTCCTACATCATAAAAAGTTCCATAAGAGTCACAGTAATCTATTGGCTTGGCTGAAATGTTCATTCACATTGTTCATAAGATGTAATGGGCCAAAGAACTAAACAGACATTTCTCCAAAGAAGACATATGGATGGCTAACAAACACATGAAAAGATGCTCCACATCACTCATTATCAGAGAAATGCAAATCAAAACCACAATGAGGTACCATTTCACACCAGTCAGAATGGCTGTGATCCAAAAGTCTACAAGCAATAAATGCTGGAGAGGGTGTGGAGAAAAGGGACCCTCCTACACTGTTGGTGGGAATGCAAACTAGTACAGCCACTATGGAGAACAGTGTGGAGATTCCTTAAAAAACTGCAAATAGAACTGCCTTATGACCCAGCAATCCCACTGCTGGGCATACACACTGAGGAAACCAGAATTGAAAGAGACACGTGTACCCCAGTGTTCATCGCAGCACTGTTTATAATAGCCAGGACATGGAAGCAACCTAGATGTCTATCAGCAGAGGAATGGATAAGAAAGCTGTGGTACGTATACACAATGGAGTATTACTCAGCCATTAAAAAGAGTACATTTGAATCAGTTCTAATGAGGTGGATGAAACTGGAGCCTATTATACAGAGTGAAGTAAGTCAGAAAGGAAAACACCAATACAGTATACTAACATATATATGTAATTTAGAAAGATGGTAATGATAACCCTGTATGCGAGACAGCAAAAGAGACACAGATGTATAGAACAGTCTTTTGGACTCTGTGGGAGAGGGCAAGGGTGGGATGATTTGGGAGAAGGGCATTGAAACATGTATAATATCATATATGAAACGAATCACCAGTCCAGGTTCAATGCATGATACTGGATGCTCAGGGCTGGTGCACTGGGATGACCCAGAGGGATGGTACGGGGAAGGAGGAGGGAGAGGGGTTCAGGATGGGGAACACATGTGTTGGATTTATGTGGATGTATAGCAAAACCAATACAATATTGTAAAGTAATTAACCTCCAATTAAAATAAATTTATATAAAAAATAAAACTAAAAAAATTAAAATGAGAGTGGAAAAAAAGATGTAATGGAACACCCCAAACGAAACTTTTTGGCCAACCCACTATATAAAGTTTAGTTAATTTAAATCATTTCATAAGAATTAATATGAAGAGTTATAGCACCAATGTCTTATAGCAATTGTTAACTTACGTCAGACAAGTTCTAAGTCAGAATACCTAAATTTAATGCACAATTCCTATGGATTACCCAAGTTCATACCATTTCATGGTGGAAAGTGCTAATTCAGAACTCTCTACATCTGCTCAATCCAAAATTAAATTTATTTTGGTTTTCCTGTCATTGGTAAATAAAATGTCTCCCTGAACATTGAGCCAAGCTGTGATCATTCTCAGGTCTTCCTTCTCTTTACCTACCACATCCGTCAGGTTTTCCTTCCTAGTTCCATTCATCCCCATGTCTCTCAGTTGTACTTTCTTCTCCTTCCCTCCTGACTGGTGCTATTGGGGCTCAGAGCCTAAACCTTTCTTGCCTTAATTATTATTCTCTCTCATTCGAATCTCTGATTCCCCTGTCCGTGTATTTATCTTTAAAGTTGCTACATTATCTTTTCAAAACAGAAAATGTTATCCTTTCATTCTTATTTTAATTTGAAAACTCATTAGTAGCCCACTGCTCATATGCAAAGTAATGACGTATTTTAGGGCAGCAGCCAGATCGTGCAGGAATTTTATAAGTCAGGCTAACTTTTCTGTCTTAATTCTGACTTTAAAACCTATAGACTTGTATGTTAGTTATAGTAAACTATTCCTAGGTTATTATATGATATTTTCATGCATAATTATGTCTTTGTAAAGCCTGTGAGTAAAATTCCTTTTTGCTGACTTCCGCTATGAAGACTTTTCTTAATCGACCAGCATTTACACTCCTTCCTCTGTTCTTCTGTGGCCCTTTATACATGGCTCTGCCATAATACATATGCATGGTCTATTCACGAATGGTTATTATTCTCTATTTATGTTATTGGTTATTTTCTCTATTTCTCACTCATTGATTATATCCATGCCCATGACTCTATTTTCTATGTATAGAGCAATTAACCTTGTCTCTTCAAATTTTCCTTCCTTCAGCTTCAGAACTTTATACAAATTACCTTCTTTTATTCCCCTACTATATGCTTTATTTACTCCACATGTAAAATTAAACCCAATATCTATTGTTCCCCACATTATAATCTGTTTGCTTAATCAAATTACCGAAGCCCCAGTCTCTTTAACTAGGAAAACCTCCTTCAATTTCTCAATTCATTTTTTTTCTTTGCTTCCTGTATCCATTCAGTTATGAGAAACTTTTGAGTCTATATTACAAACATTATTTAATCCTATCAACTTCTCTTCATCTTCACCAGTGTTAATCTAATTTCAGTCATCTCTGTCTCCTTAAGAGTTACCATTCTAGTAATGTCCCTAAGGACATCACTTAAGATGTATTTAATACAACTTCTTTTGCTTAGAACTTTTAAAAATCCATCAAGATAAAATGTATCTCCTAATATGATGTATGCTGCTGCTGCTGCTAAGTCGCGTCCGACTCTGTGCTGTCCCGTAGACGGCAGCCCACCAGGCTCCTCTGTCTCTGGGATTCTCCAGGTAAGAATACTGGAGTGGGTTGCCATTTCCTTCTCCAGTGCATGAAAGTGAAAATTGAAAGTCAAGTCTCTCAGTCATGCCTGACTTATATTAATTTTTAAGTCTGATCAGTTTTAAACTGCACCTCCCCCCACCAAATTTATGTATATACATTAATATCTAACTAAAGACATCATTATAGTCACATTATTTTTTCTGCCTGAAAGCAATTATTTAACTGGTCAGTAATCTTTTTCATTCACAAGAGTCACATCAATTTTAATTGTCTCTGTGAAACTGTGCATAACTCCCACAATCCAAGTAGTTATTCCATTCACTCTACAAATACTAATTTAGAACCTATTTTGTAGCAGGTACAACTATAAGTGCTTAGATGAATAAAACAAATGAAAACAAACCTTAACAAATGGAAACAAACCTTAATGAAACAAAAATTCTTGTCTTCATGAGTTTGAGAGTGTAATGAGGAAGAAAGAAGATAAGCATAAAAATAAGTATATTTAGAAGTCTGTGAGACCAAAAGGAAGAGCAGAGGAAGGTAAGGAATAGGAAGTGCCAAGAGGATTGGAAAAGCTGGCTTAAAACAGCTTCACAAAGCTAAGATCATGGCATCTGGTCCCATCACTTCATGGCAAATAGATGGGGAAATAGTGAGAAACTTTATTTTGGGGGCTCCAAAATCACTGCAGATGGTGATTGCTCCCATAAAATTAAAAGACACTTGCTCCTTGGAAAAAAAGCTATGACCAACTTAGACAGCATGTTAAAAAGCAGAATCATTGCTATCAAAGGTCTGTCTAGTCAAAGCTATGGTTTTTCCAGCAGTCATGTATGGATGTGAGAGTTGGACAATAAAGAAAGCTGAGCACCAAAGAATTGATGCTTTTGAACTGTGGTGTTGGAGAAGACTCTTGAGAGTCTCTTGGACAGCAAGGAAATCCAACCAGTCCATCCTACAGGAAATCAATCCTGAATATTCATTGGAAGGACTGAAGCTGAAGCGCCAATATTTTGACCACCTGATGTGAAGAACTGACTCATTTGGAAAGACCCTGGTGCTAGGAAAGATCAAAGGCAGGAGAAGAAGGGGATGACAGAGGATGAGATGATTGGATGGCATCACCAACTCAATGGACATCAATTTGAGCAAGCTCCGGGAGTTGGTGATGGACAGGGAGGCCTGGTGTGCTGCAGTCCATGGGGTCACAAAGAGTTGGACATGACTGAGCAACTGAACTGAGAGGATTGGATGGGTGATCAGACTGGGCCTCATTGATAAGGTGACATTTGAACAAAAACTTGAAGGAGCTGAGAGGATAAATCAAGTGAGTCACTAATAAAGTGGTCAAGGTAGAGAAGTAAGCTGGTACAGTTAGCCTAAGATAGGAGTATATGTGCCGTATTTAAGAAATAGCAAAAATGTTGGATTGGAGTGATAAGAGGGAAAGATTATGAGATGGGAATCATTGAACTGTATGGAGAAAACAAATGCATATGGCTTTGTAGGTTATGGTTAAGGATTTGGGCTTTAATTCTGAGTTAACTTGTGAGCAATGCAGAATTTTAAGAAATAACATGGTCTGAGGATAAGGATATCCAACATTTGCAAAGGATAAGGTTGGTTGTCCTCAAAGAACTTTATACATATCCTATTGTTAACACTTAACATGATGTATTTGCTAAACTGAATCTCTCTCATCATTGTCCAATACTCTGAAGTTCTTGGGGATATGAATCATGTTATATTTGTTTTTGTATCCTCAGATATAAACCTGTACTTACAAGCCAGAATATCACATATGGCCAATAAATTTAGATGTATTAATTATAAAATATTGTCTGTCCAGGCTGTATCAGGCACAGAGCTAGATGCTGTTGCATGTTAGTGCAAATCACAATAGAAGTCAGAGGTAATTTAATGCATGCACTGATAGCACTGGTGGCTCAGAGGTAAATAATCTGCCTGCAATGTGGGAGACCTGGGCTCGATCCCTGGGTCGGGAAGATCCCCTGGAGAAGGAAATGGCTACCCACTCCAGTGTTCTTGCTTGGAGAATTTCATGAACAGAAGGGCTTGACAGGATACAATCCTTGGGGTCACAAAGAGTCGGACATGACCAAGTGACTAACACTGAGAGCACACATTCTATGTACATTGTTATTTCATTCTCCTTTGGGTGACTTAAAATAATTATCTGATGCTGCAAAGTTCTAACTTGAACAAAGAAACACTGTATCTCTCTTCACATGTCCTTTGAAATGACTATATGATTTGAAGAAGACTGAAAAAAGAAAACAAAAAAACCCTTTAAACCATAATAAGACTTGTCATTACTCTGAGACTCATATATTTTAATGATTTTATTTTTTCATAAGAATCCTAAGAAATTTGTCATACATGTCCATTTTCATAGTGAAAACAGTAATTCTTACTAAGATTTCAGATTTGAACCCAAAGCTATCGCTGTTAGATTTCTGCCTTATCACTCCATTCATCAGAAGGTCTCTAACAAGAATTTATACATCTATATTACAGAGAGATGTATCTTGACGTATATTCATAGACCTCAGTATACTTACATAGAACTTATATGCAAAAAATTACTACCGCGTTTGGGAAAAGTGCCTTGTATTTAAAAAGAATGTTTTGTGTCAGTGGAGAAGGAGATTTTGTCATATCGAAAGAACTGAAGGTAAGTTTCAGAACTTATTTTCCTCAATCTAGAAATTCTGACTACTTCAGTGAGATCTCATATCAATTTCTCACTTTGGCTTAATGTGCCTCTAAGAATGCTTTGAAAGATACATGGGACTTTAAATTGCAACCTTGGTTCTTTTTACCTCCTCATAGTAGAAATAAGCCTTAGTGATTTTTCTTTCTTCCTATCTCTCCCTATTACCTGAGTGATCTCCTTGTCCAAGGCCACTCTATTCTCACCTGAAGAATAGTACCTATCACTCCCTCAAATAGCTCTGGTAAGGGGCAGTTCTAAAAGATATATAAGAACAATTCCAACCAACAGTGTATGTATAGACAGACAGATAGATACACGCCTGTCTACACACATATGCAGGATAGGTTCTGTGTGTACATGTGTATTTGCATTTAGTAGTTAAAAACCTTAAACTCCAAGATGAGACTAACTGAGATTAGAATCTTAATTGTGCTATCATTTTAGCAACATAAGTATCAACCAGTCATAAACTCCCTAAAATTCAGTCTTCAAATATGTAGAAGTAATGTCGCCATCTTTAGAAGTTATTACAAGAATATAATGATACAATATAATTTAAAACAATAGTGGAGACTAATATTACTTAATAATAGTAGCTAACAGTAAATGACTAACCTATGTGTTAATATCTAGTATTTCCACATGCAGATTGCATTGAGTAAGTCTGAATACAAAGTAGTGGGTCAATATTAAATCAGTTTTCATAATGGAGCATTTATAATACAACCATTTATGCAAACGGTATTAAATTCCTTTGTTTTATAAACTCATTGCTATAAACTGAAAATCTTGCTAAGAGTGGCAGTGTATTGCCATTTTAAAGGAATTTGCTTCTCAAACCTTTCTCTGGGCAGCTGACTGTTTTTTCCAATTTCCTGTGATTTACACATCTGTCTACTGCAATGGGAAGCCATGCCGATAGGTGGGCAGAGGTGGGCCACACATCGATCTCTGTGACACACCATTAGCTGTCTTCTTTCACTTAATATTATCTGACGAGTCTTGACCAATTCAATTTTCCTTCTGACGACACTATGTTTAATAGAATTAGAACTCCTCCTGCTCTCATGTCATGTTTTACGCTTAGGCAGATTCAAAGTTGTCTCTTCTTAATTCTGTCTTAAGTCATTTTAGCTAATTCTCCATTCCCTTTTAATCCTGATATTAAATGAAAAGCAAAACATTTCCACTGGCCTCGATAAAATTTGTCATTCTCTTGCAAAGTTCAAAGTGCTAACTAAACCATTTCATAGAATTGTTCCATATTGTTTAGCAATTTGGAACTTTTATCCTTGTTGTTTACAACTTAATTATGAATTCATATTTTAAAATAGATCATTTTGGTTTTGTCAATGGGAAATAATTTCTGTTTTATTTTGAAATTCTTTTTTTTTTTCTCCTAAATCAACATATGCTGGGGATAAAAAAGTTCCAGTGACCCAAGATCAGTTCTTTCTAACAGAGAAGACCTGCAACTTTTTGTTTACAGAGGACTGGTTTTTTTTTTTTCTTACTAAAATGAAGCTTTTACTATAAAATTAAATGTCATTTTGTAAACAGACACCAACACTTCCCTAATGTTCTTATTCTTTAGGATTTTAGAGTAGAAAGTTTATTAGGGAAATCAGAGGGTAAATTTTACCAAATATATGTTCTGTTGAGAAATAAACATAGTACAAGTCATAGCATTAATCCTAGTTCACAGAGTCTAATAACTGTGCATAAGTGTGTGCTCAGTCGCTTCAGTCGTGTCCAACTCTGTGACCCTATGGACTGTAGCCCGCCAGGCTTCTTTGTCCATGGGATTCTCCAGATGAGAATATTAGAGTGGGTTGCTATGCCCTCCTCCAGGGGATCTTCCCAACCCAGGGATTGAACCCATGTCTTTTATGTCTCCTGCATTGGCAGGTAGATTCTTTACCACTACTGACACCTGGGAAGACAAGTCTAATAAAATTTCTTTCCTTTTTTTCTCCCTCTCAGAGATATCAAAAGAACTGCATCTTTTAATGTCTATCATGAAGAAAAGCTATGACCAACCTAGACAGCATATTAAAAAGCAGAGACATTACTTTGCCAATAAAGGTCCATATAGTCAAGACTATGGTTTTTCCAGCAGTCATGTATAGATGTGAGAGTTGGACTGTAAAGAAAGCTGAGCACTGGAGAATTGATGCTTTTGAACTGTGGTTTTGAGGGAGACTCTTGAGAGTCCCTTGGACTGCAAGGATATCCAATCAGTCCATCCTAAAGGAAATCAGTCCTAAATATTCATTGGAAGGACTGATGCTGAGGCTGAAACTCCAATACTTTGGTCACCTGATGTGAAGAACTAACTCACTGGAAAAGACTGATAATGGGAAGGATTGAAGGTGGGAGGAAAAGGGGATGACAGAGAATGAGATGATTTGATGGCATCTCTGACTCAATGGACATGAGTTTGAGTAAGTTCCAGGAGTTGGTGGTGGCAGGGAAGCCTGGTGTGCTGCAGTCCATGGGGTCACAAAGAGTTGGACACGATTATGCGACTGAATGAACATCTGAGATAGTATTTGTTAGTCTCATTCTACATATGAAGAAAATAAGGCAAAAAATAAAGTCAGCAATGTTGTTGTTCAGTTGCCAAGTCATGTCCAATGCCCTGTCACCCCGTGAACTGTGTCATGCCAGGCTTCCCTGTCTTTCACTGTCTCCCTAAGTTTGCTCAAACTCACATCCATACACATAAAATATTTTGACTTCTGCCTGTTTCCTTCCCAGATTACCTCAGGATACTGAAGGCAATGCTTAGCATTTGGCTGACCATTTTTGGGCACCTTTCATTAGTATTGCCTGAACAAACTCATTTGTAAAATAATAATGAAAATGATAATACTGATATAAAAATAACTACAACTGCTGAATGACTTGTCATGATAACAAGGGAGAACAATGATGAGATGCTTGCAGTGACAGTACACAGGTTATACAATAGTTTATATATGTGTGCACATTTGCCTCTGTGGATGCAAGTGTGAATAAATGGAAATGAAAAACAATTTTACCACTACATAGACTTTATTCTTATTTAGCTTATTTATATCTTATTTAAACTATATGCAGAGTACATCATGAGAAACACTGGGCTGGAGGAAGCACAAGCTGGAATCAACATTGCTGGGAGAAATATCAATAACCTCAGATAATACAGATGACTGCACCCTTATGGCAGAAAGTGAAGAACTAAAGAGCCTCTTGAAAGTGAAAGAGGAGAATGAAAAAGTTGGCTTAAAGCTCAACATTCAGAAAACTAAGATCATGGCATCTGGTCCCATCACTTCATAGCAAATAGACAGGGAAACAGTGGAAACAGTGGCTGACTTTATTTTTCTGGGCTCCAAAATTACTGCAGATGGTGATTGCAGCCATGAAATAAAAAGACGCTTACTCTTTGCAAGGAAAGTTATGATAAGCTTAGATAGCATATTGAAAAGCAGATGTTGACTTTGTCAACAAAGGTCCGTCTAGTCAAGGCTATGTTTTTTCCAGTGGCCATGTATGGATGTGAGAGTTGGACTATAAAGAAAGCTGAGTGCCGGAGAATTGATGCTTTTGAACTGTGGTGTTGGAGAAGACTCTTGAGAGTCCCTTGGACTGCAAGGAGATCCAACCAGTCCATCCTAAAGGAGATCAGTCCTGGGTGTTCATTGGTAGGACTGATGTTGAAGCTGAAACTCCAATACTTTGGCCACCTGATGTGAAGAGCTGACTCATTTGAGAAGACCCTGATGCTGGGAAGAAGAAGAAGGGGACGACTGAGGATGAGATGGCTGGATGGCATCACTGACTCGATGGACGCAAGTCTGAGTGAACTCAGGGAGTTGGTGATGGACAGGGAGGCCTGGCATGCTGCGATTCATGGGGTCGCAAAGAGTCGGACACGACTGAGTGACTGAACTGAACTGATGCTGGGAAAGATTGAGGGCAGGAGGAGAAGGGGATGACAGGGGATGAGATGGTTGGATGGCATCGCTGACTTGATGGACATGGGTTTGGGTGGACTCTGGGAGTTGGTGATGGACAGGGAGGCCTGGTGAGCTGCAGTTCATGGGGTCGCAAAGAGTCAGACACGACTGAGTGACTGAACTGAACTGAGACTATTCTACAAATTCCCTTCAGTCTCTACTATCATTGACACTGTATTATTGGAATTTATTAAAATATCCTCCTTTGGGACATCCCTTGCAGTCCAGTGGTTAAGAAGCCGCCCACCAATGCAGGGGATACTGGTTCAATCCCTGGTCGGGGAACAAAGATCCCACATGCTGTGAGGCAAGTAAGTCCATGTGCTGCAACTAGAGAAGCCTGCACAGCCAAAACCAAAAAACTCCTCTTTCAACAGTGTTAATTATGGTTCTCTCCACCCTCCATTCTATCTGGAAAACCTAACCTAAATGCCAGGTTCTCTCTGAAGGTTTTCCTAAATAGTGCATTTGTTTTCTCTTGCTTCTGCAAGAGGTTGACACAAACTGATTTAGGACCCTATGAATTTATTACCTCAGGGTTCTGTAGGTCAGAAGTCTCACCAGGCTAAAATCAAGGTTTGGGGGCTGCACTCATTCTGGAAGCTTTAGGGGAAAATACATTTCCTTGTCTTTCCATATTTTAGAGTCTGCCTGAATCGTTTAGTTCATGACCCTTTCTTCCCTGTTCAAAGTCAGCAATGTAGCATTTTCAACTCTCTATCAGACTCTGACCTTCTGAGAAAGTTCTTTGTAAGTACCTTGGACCTCCACCCTGAAGAATCATGGATAATCTTCCCATCTAAAATGCCTTGATTTATCACATCTACAAAGTTCAAAATACCGTCTGCCATGCAAAGTAATGTATATCCGCAAGTTCTGGAAATTATAACCTGGGCATCTTTAGGGGAGACAGTATTCTACCTACTACAGAGGAAAATCAATCTTGTCTCTATCATTATATTTCCATTAAGCGTTTAGGCCACTAGTACATTTTAAATTTAATATAGATTTATGTGCGTTGTTTTTCATTGTGGTTTCATCTCTTCGCTTCATAGTTAGAATCCCAGAGGGCATTGAAATCTTATCTCTTCAATTCAATAGGAGCTACTTGAGGATATTCCTACCTCCTGGACACCTTTTGATTCCGAGAACATCTGACATGAGTGTGGTTTATTAAATTGAACTTAAAAGTTTTGAGACAGACTAATTAAACTTTGAGTCAGTCAAAGCAGAAGCAGCAAGGGATGATTGAGTTACTTTGTTAAACGATTTTTGTTACCAGGCAAGACAAGACTGGCAATTAACATGAGCCTGAAGGTGTTCTGAATGAACCTCCCCAAAATGGTGACACTTTGGGATGCAGATTATTTTGAGCTTAAGGCAAAGAAAAAGGTTTACCTCTCCCTTAACTACCTAAAATAATTTAGATAGAGGGCCTGCCCCAGAAAGACAGTTGTTTCCAAGAGATCACTTTTTCTCTGAATGGCCTATTTGCATGGCAGAATAAACATCTAATCGCCAAATATCTTCTCTCCTTACAGTCCTGTGAATCACCCTCCTCTTTGAAGCTCCAGGCCCCTGTCCCATTCCTTAGCTCAGGATAGCATATCAATTGCCCAGCTTGTCCTTAGGTCTCATTGTCTTCGTGGAGCCCCTGTACATAAGCAGTTCAATTTTTATCTGTTGGGACTTCTCTGGTGGTCCAGTTGTTAGGAATCTGTCTTGCAATGCAGGGGACACGAGTTTACCCCCTGGTTGGGGAACTAAGATCCCACATGCTACAGAGCCACTAAGCCCATGCACCACAACAACTGAACAACATGCACCACAACTAGAGAGTCTGTGTGCCTCAATAAAAGCTCTCACATGATGAAGGTGCTGCAGTTAAGACCTGACACAACAAATAAGCTAATCTATTATTCTATGTCAATTTTATTTTTTGAGCATCCAGAAAACCTAGAAGCACAGAAGAAAAATTGTTCCTCCCCAAGAGGTGGTCTTTCAGGAAAACTAAATCTGAGTTTTGGGGATTGCCATATTTTTTAGAATGGGTGTATTTTCTAGAATAGGATACAGTTAATTTGGGGCTTCCCTGGTGGCTCAGAGGTTTAAGCGTCTGCCTCCAATGCGGGAGACCCGGGTTCAATCCCTGGGTTGGGAAGATCCCCTGGAGAAGGAAATGGTAAACCACTCCTGTAGTCTTGCCTGGAGAATCCCATGGATGGAGAAGCCTGGTAGGCTACAGTCTACAGGGTCACAAAGAGTGGGACACGACTGAGCGACTTTACCTTCACCTTCACTTTCAATTTTGAGAGGCCATTAACTATCACAGCTGCTGAGAAAAAATTAGGAGTCATTTCAGTCTTTTATCTTTGATGCTGATTACCAAGATCATTCTTGTATGATCTTGTACCAAGATCAGATGGTGATAATTGCCTCATATGGAAGGATTTAAACTTTACTTTAGACTGTAGTCTGAGAGCTTCCCTAGTGGCTCAGATGGTAAAGCGTTTGCCTGCAATGCGGGAGACCCAGGTTCGATTCCTGGGGCGGGAAGATCCCCTGGAGAAGGAAATGGCAATCCACCCAGCACTCTTGCCTGGAAAATTCCATGGATGGAGGAGCCTGATAGGCTACAGTCCATGGGGTCACAAAGAGTCAGACACTGAGTGACTTCACTTTATTCCAAATCCTGACATTCATAAACTTACTTATATGCCTATCTTTAGAAATAAAGGAGGGACTAGTCATTAAGATAATCCTATTTTTGTTCTCAATTACTAGAAGGGTGGAGAGTTATATTGTTCAGGGACTATGGCTGCAGGGGATAACAGAGAACAGGCCACATGGTTTCTTCAAATTCAAAGCAAAATAAAATTGGGTTTTTCTATTGATGATGATCCTCACCATGCCTACAACCTATGAATATTCCACAAACAGAATCTGAAAGAAAAAGTCAAGTCACTGCAGGGTGAAATATACTCTATTTTAAGGAAATAAAGACACAAGATTTTTAGGTTTAAAAGCATTGTGCTGTTTGTTTCAAAGACTAACCCCTGTGACCTCCCTAAGAGATATTCACTAATATTCTCAATTTTGAAATTCAAAGGTTAAAAAAAAAAAGTTAACATCAAAAACACTAAAGCACAGATATGAATTAATATTTAAGTGTCTAAAAATATAACATTAGGAAAGTGCATTAATTTTTAAATGAATAAATTGTTAAATTAGTTGTCACAAAATAACTATCTCACTGAAGGCATGCTCTAGGTAGGTTAACTTTTCTGACTTTGCAATAACTTTTAAGTGGGTACTATGTTTGCTGAAAAAGCATACTCAATTTAAAATAAGTTTCTCATGGACAAATTACTAGAAAAGTAAACTATAAAAATTTTTCATAGAAGCTGGTATTTTAGAGCTTTTTAATATATTCCAGATAATGTAAATTTAGACCTGTGAAAATCAAAGTTCCTGACTAGAACCCACAAAGTATAAAAGTAAAACCTACCTTCTTACTAAATGTATTTTATATGGATTTTAATTTTTAAAAAGTGATTATTTTATAATTTGATGCATACCAGCTAACAAAATCTAGTAAATCTGAAGTTCAGTTGTCCAGGAGTAGATTTCTGGACAAAGATGAAAAATGTTTGATGGGGAGATACAGTGATAGGTTTCTGTATAGGAAGGTGTGATAGTTAATGTGTCAACTTAGCTGGGCCATGCTGACCAGATATGGAGTGAACCCTTTTTCTGAATCATTCTTCTGAATGTTTCTGTGAGGTATTTTTAAACAAGATTAACATTAAAGCTGGTAGAATTTGAGTAAAGTGGATAATCCTCCCTGACATGGTGGGCCTTGTCCAACTGGCTGAGTGCTCTAATTGAACTAACGGGCACCTCCTCAAACAACAGAATTCTGACAACAGATAACCTTTGGATTTTACTTACTCATCTCCATAGTCTTGTGAGCCAATTTCCTTAGAATAAATTACCTTAAACAGATACATATAGATATATATATATATTGGTTGCTTTTCTGTTTTATTAATTGTATTAGTCCTATCTATCTGTGTATGAAGCACAGATATATAGATAGATATAAATATATCTATCTCCTATTGGTTCCATTTCTCTAGAGAACCCTAACACAAAGAGAGAAAGGAATAATTATCCAGAAATAAATAAAATAGAAAATCAACTGCTGCTGCTGCTGCTAAGTCGCTTCAGTCGTGTCCGACTCTGTGTGACCCCAGAGACGGCAGGCCACCAGGCTCCCCCGTCCGTGGGATTCTCCAGGCAAGAACACTGGAGTGGGTTGCCATTTCCTTCTCCAATGCATGAAACTGAAAAGGGAAAGTGAAGTCGCTCAGTCATGTCGACTCTTAGCGACCCCATGGACTGCAGCCTACCAGGCTCCTCCATCCATGGGATTTTCCAGGCAAGAGTACTGGAGTGAGGTGCCATCGCCTTCTCTGAGAAAATCAACTAATGGATCATAAATAAGGCACACCATCAATGACATATTAGTGTATGTCATAAAGGTAAAAAGTGATCTGTATGGATGAAGCAAAGAAATGAACATGTCTTAGCTACCAAGGATGGTGCTACTTGCTTCAAAATTTACCCCCAAAGCCTCCCTATGAGATATTATCATTTTCAATTTTCAAGTAATGATATTGTCAACTAAAAAGATGTACAACTTGAGAGTTGTGAGTTAAGTTTTATTTGGGGCAAAATGAGGACTGCAGCCTGGGAGGCAGCATCTCAGATAGCTCTGAGAGACTGTTCCAAAGCAGCAGTGGGGGAAAGACAATATATACGGTTTTGGTGGAGGAGGAGTTCAATACCATGAAGCACTCATTTTACAAAAGGTTTTTTGTTAGTCATGAGGATTGAATGTCACCATGAAGGGATTTAGTGCTTCTCTAGATATGAGGAAATGCGAGGATTGAGATAATAAAATCTGTTCCTAAAAAACATCCAACTATCTAAAGACCTGTCCCACAAGATTCCCTGGAGCACAGAGTGCCTCACTCCACCCTTGTTGTTGAAGATCAGCAGCTATAGCAGCGCGGGGTTCAATCTCCACAGAGGCAGGTGGCAAACGCCTTTGTTGTTCAGCCGTTGGCAGTGCTCTTGGTAAGTGCCTATTTGTAGTTGACAATATGGAGGCCTGAAAAGCTGAGTAATATAGTAATATAGTCTCATGCAACCACAAAATTTGGGGGCCTAAATTTGTTCTATTTTTCAGTTGACCTAGCACCTCAAGCCTAATTTGATTAAACTGCTCTCACTCACCCAAGGGCACCACTACCAGTTAACCAGATACCTAGATGTCTAGGTATCAAGCTCATATATCATGGACAAACTGTTACATTAAACTCAAAGTGCATAATTCACATGTTTTTGAGTTGAAGGCTCCTAATGGATTTGTTCATCACCACTAGTTCATGTGCTTCCCTGATAGCTCAGTTTGCTAAAGAATCTGCCTGCAATGCAGGAGACCCAGTTCAATTCCTGGGTCAGGAATATCCACTGGACAAGGGATAGTTTACCCACTCCAGTATTCTTGGGCTTCCCTTGTGGCTCAGATGGTAAAGAATCAGCCTGCAGTGTGGGAGACCTGGGTTTGATCCCTGGGTTGGGAAGATCCCCTGGAGAAGGGAAAGGCTACCCACTTCAGTATTCTGGCCTAAAGAATTCCATGGCATCACTGACGTGATGGACATGAGTTTGAGTAGGCTCTGGGAGTTGGTGATGGACAGGGAAGCCTGGCATGCTGAAGTCCATGGGGTTGCAAAGAGTTGGACACGACTGAGCAACTAAACTGAATTAGTTTATATGATATAATTCATGTGAAGTGTCATAAATATAAGTGGCATATATGACATTCAGGTACAGTTTATATGTAGTTCTAAATCATTGCACATGTAGTAAAGTTAATTATTGGAAATTAACATTATAGGGGTATATTATGCCTACAGTCATCATGCTGGGCTCTTGCAATAGAGAGAAACATTCAATGGCTCCTCTGTGACTGTGGTTTATTACCTCAATGATTTTGCTGCTTGTTGTAACCCAATATGTATGTTAGTATACCTTCAGGAATAGGTTGTCATCCAATTTATTAGTTGGAGTACCTTTCGTCTTTCAATGGTAGGGAAAATTTTATATTGACATATCCAGAGTTTTTATTGAAGTTATATTAGTCCTATCTATCAGAGATATGCTAGAAAATCTATAACTCCCACCAAAATGATGCCCATGTGAGCAATTCAGTTTATGAAGTGCAATCTTCTAAGGCAGGCTTAGGGCTCTCTGATTCATTTTTCAACCTATGTGATGTTTAATGATTTTGTCAAAATAAAAACTAATACACAGTTCTATGTCCATCATCAAATTATGCCACTCAATTTATAGCTTACACTATGAAAAATGACTTCCAGATACGGAAGTCTGAGGACTAGGAAATAGCTCCAGTCTACGTAATTCTCCATCCTTTTTGGACACAGATGTGTGCAATGGATGAGAAGTTATTTGGCTTATTATTACACTGGGAGTTTTTTCAGAACAGAGTAATGACATTGTTTCATTATGTCAAACATGTAGATATCTATCTGGGGTATACTATTGGGCCAAAGGAAATGATTATTAGAAAATGCAACCATATAAAACAAGAGGGAAAAGAACTGAAAGGTACTTATCTTGTTTAAATCAATCCTGAATCCCATTTTCTAAATGGCTAAACAGTAATTCCCAAACACATTCAATTTTTTCTTAACAGTCATAATCAGAATAGCAAGGAGCATTTTTGCAAGTTATTTGTCTGTATGTTGTGTTTGTGTGTCTTTGGTGTGAGTGAATACACATAGGGCTTTTAAAGGCTTTTAGAAGGCTGACTGTATAATTCACATTCTGTTTTCATCTTCTTTTTACATGTTCTTTTCTTAAGAATTAGATATCAATATTAAACAGGGTCAAGAAAGGTAGACCTTTAGTTTAAAAAAAAAAAAGAATATAATTCCTTCTTTGGAGGATGTGATTTCTACAAATGCAGTTTATGTTGGTTATTTAGATAGTTATAAAGAGTCCAAAATGCAGTACGTAGGTGCAGTCTCAAAAATGACAGAATGATCTCTGTTCATTTCCAAGGCAAACCATTCAATATCACAGTAATCCTAGTCTATGCCCCAACCAGTAATGCTGAAGAAGCTGAAGTTCAATGGTTCTATGAAGACCTACAAGACCTTTTAGAACTAACACCCAAAAAAGATGTCTTTTTCATTATAGGAGACTGGGATGCAAAGGTAGGAAGTCAAGAAACACCTGGAGTAACAGGCAAATTTGGCCTTGGAATACGGAACGAATCAGGGCAAAGGCTAACAAAGTTTTGCCAAGAAAACACACTGGTCATAGCAAACAGCCTCTTCCAATGACACAAGAGAAGACTCTACACATGGACATCACCAGGTGGCCAACACCAAAATCAGATTGATTATATTCTTTGCAGCCAAAGATGAAGAAGCTCTATACAGTCAGCAAAAACAAGACTGGGAGCTGACTGTGGCTCAGATCATGAACTCCTTATTACCAAATTCAGACGTAAATTGAAGGAAGTAGGGAAAACCAGTAGATCATTCAGGTATGACCTAAATCAAATCCCTTATGATTATACAGTGGAAGTGAGAAATAGATTTAAGGGTCTAGATCTCATAGATAGAGTGCCTGATGAATTATGGAATGAGGTTCATAACATTGTACAGGAGACAGGGATCAAGACCAACCTGAGGAAAAGAAATGCAAAAAAAGCAAAATGGCTGTCTGGGGAGGCCTTACAAATAGCTGTGAAAAGAAGAGAAGTGAAAAGCCAAGGAAAAAAGGAAAGATACAAGCATCTGAATGCCGAGTTCCAAAGAAGAGCAAGAAGAGATAAGAAAGCCTTCTTCGGTGATCAATGCAAAGAAATAGAGGAAAACAATAGAATGGGAAAGACTAGAGATCTCTTCAAGAAAATTAGAGATACCAAGGGAACATTTCATGCAAAGATGGGCTCGATAAAGGACAGAAATGATATGGACCTAACGGAAGCAGAAGATATTAAGAAGAGGTGGCAAGAATACACAGAACTGTATACAAAAGAGCTTCACAACTAAGATAATCACGATGGTATGATCATTCACCTAGAGCCAGACATCCTGGAATGTGAAGTCAAGTGGGCCTTAGAAAGCATCACTATGAACAAAGCTAGTGGAGGTGATGGAATTCCAGTTGAGCTGTTTCAAATCCTGAAAGATGATGCTGTGAAAGTGCTGCCCTCAATATGCCAGCAAATTTGGAAAACTCAGCAGTGGCCACAGGACTGGAAAAGGTCAGTTTTCATTCCAATCCCAAAGAAAGGCAATGCCAAAGAATGCTCAAACTATCACACAATTGCACTCATCTCACACGCTAGTAAAGTAATGCTCAAAATTCTCCAAGCCAGGCTTCAGCAATACATGAACTGGGAACTCCCTGATGTTCAAGCTGCCTTTAGAAAAGGCAGAGGAACCAGAGATCAAATTGCCAACATCTGCTGGATCATAGAAAAAGCAAGAGAGTTCCAGAAAAACATCTATTTCTGCTTTCTTGACTATGCCAAAGCCTTTGACTGTGTGGATCACAATAAACTGTGAAAATTCTGAAAGAGATGGGAATACCAGACCACCTGACATGCCTCTTGAGAAATCTGTATGCAGGTCAGGAAGCAACAGTTAGAACTGGACATGGAACAACAGACTGGTTCCAAATAGGAAAAGGAGTACGTCAAGGCTGTATATTGTCACCCTGCTTATTTAACTTATATGCAGAGTACATCATGAGAAACGCTGGGCTGGAAGAAGCACAATCTGGAATCACGATTTCCAGGAGAAATATCAATAACCTCAGATATGCAGATGACACCACCCTTATGGCAGAAAGTGAAGAGGAGCTAAAAAGCCTCTTGATGAAAGTGAAAGAAGAGAGTGAAAAAGTTGGCTTAAAGCTCAACATTCAGAAAATGAAGATCATGGCATCTGGCCCATCACTTCATGGGAAATAGATGGGGAAACAGTGGAAACAGTGTCAGACTTTATTTTTGTGGGCTCCAAAATCTCTGCAGATGGTGATTGCAGCCATGAAATTAAAAGACGCTTACTCCTTGGAAGAAAAGTTATGACCAACCTAGATAGCATATTCAAAAGCAGAGACATTACTTGCCAACAAAGGTCCATCTAGTCAAGGCTATGGTTTTTCCAGTGGTCATGTATGGATGTGAGAGTTGGACTCTGAAGAAAGCTGAGTACCAAAGAATCGATGCTTTTGAACTGTGGTGTTGGAGAAGACTCTTGAGAGTCCCTTGGACTGCAAGGAAATCCAACCAGTCCATTCTAAAGGAGATTAGCCCTGGGTGTTCTTTGGAAGGAATGATGCTGAAGCTGAAACTCCAGTACTTTGGCCATCTCATGCGAAGAGTTGACTCATTGAAAAAACTCTGATGCTGGGAGGGATTGGGGACAGGAGGAGAAGGGGATGACAGAGGATGAGATGGCTGGATGGCATCACCAACTCGATGGATGTGAGTCTGAGTGAACTCCAGGAGTTGGTGATGGACAGGGAGGCCTGAAGTGCTGCAATTCATGGGGTCCCAAAGAGTCAGACAGGACTGAGTGACTGAACTGAATTGAAACACCCCTTTTAAAACAGCCATATGATAAGTCCATTGTGTTTTTACATTTCAGAGGTGATGAATAGCAACCTCATTTTTCACATAGGGTTAATTTTCTGAGATTCCTTTATTGCCTCTGCCCAAAGAATCCAGTAGTTAATATTTGCTAATTATCCTTCCAAGATCCTTTTCACATTAGTCTTTGTGTCCCACTATGAGACACACAGGTATTTAGACCTACTATGTAACCCTCTACAGGTGTTAAACAAAGTTTAGTTGAGAGGCATTGGGACATATGTTGAAATGCCTCCTGATCACACATGAAGGCTGTTTTATTTCAATATTCTGAGAAAGCAAATAAAGCACAGATTGATTCTCCAACTAGCCCGGGTCTCAGCATTCATTAGTTCGGAATTTAGACTCATACTCAGCTTGTCAGTTTTAAAGGCCTATGTTTTATGTGTAATATTACACAGTCCCTGGAAGTTGCAGTATTCCAACCATAATAGGGTAAAATCACAGACACATGTCAGATTTAGCATTTATCATCATAATGTTCAGCACAAAAAAATTGATCCCCTTCTGCATGCAAGACGCTGCCATTAATCATTTTGCCTTTTTCTCACACAACACAGCACATGACTCAAGAAGTCTAACATGAGAATGGAATTTACACTTCCCATGGTAGGTCACTTTTGAACTGTATCGAACAGATTCACCTCTAATGCTATCCTAACCAAAATTTTATTACCAGTAACTAATCAGACTTTATCTAGAGAAAGCAGGTAAGTATTCAAAGTAAAATCTTAGAGGACCTTTCCCAGCAGTCCAGTGGCTAAGACTCTGCATCTCCACTGCAAGGGATAATATGGCCAAAAAAAGAAAAATCAAGAATCTTTTGGACCAAAGACTGTCATAGAGAGTAGAGTCAGAAAGACAAAACAAATATCATATATTAACACATATATGTGGAATCTGAAAAAACTGGTATAGACGATCTTATTTACAAAGCAGAAACAGAGACACAGACAAGAGAACAAAGATATGGATACCAAGGGAGAAAGAAGAGGGATGGGATGAACTGGGAGATTGGGATTGACATATATATACTATTGATATATGTATAAAATAGATGACTAATGAGAACTGTATAGCATAGGAAACTCAGTGCTCTGTGGTGACCTAAATGGAAGAAGAAAAAAAAAAAGGAATATATATGTGTGTGTGTGTGTATGTGTGTGTGTGTGTGTGTATGCATGTGTGCACATGTGTGTGTGTATAGCTGATTCACCTTGCTCTAGAGCAGAAACTAACACAATATTATAAAATTATAATATTATAATTATAAAATTATAATATTATAACTTAAAAATTAAAAGCTCCCCCAAGGAGGGGGGCAGGAAAAGAATCTTACCATCTTTGTCATCAATAGTGACATCAATAGGCTTAAGTGGAATGAAATGTTGGAGACTCAGGGATATAAAAGTGACAACACAAATAAATTATTAATAGGTCAGTGGCTTTCATAATGGAAGTGCTGATGGAAAAAAAAAGTCACCAGTTCAAGTCAAATACTACAATAAAGGACATGGAACAAATTGATGCCCAATACAGGCCAAGGACCGGAGAAGGAAATGGCACCCCACTCCAGTACTGTTGCCTGGAAAATCACATGGACAGAGAAGCCTGGTAGGCTGCAGTCTATGGGGTCACTAAGAGTTGGACACAGCTGAGCAACTTAACTTTCACTTTTCACTTTTATGCATTGGAGAAGGAAATGGCAACCCACCCCAGTGTTCTTGCCTGGAGAATTCCAGGGCTGGGGGAGCCTGGTGGGCTGCCATCTATGGGGTCGTACAGAGTCAGAAATGACTGAAGCGACTTAGCAGCAGCAGCACAGGCCAAGGACAATACCAGAGAAGTTTGGTATGAAAGGGAAAAGCTGCAAAATACAAATCACAACAAAAAAAATTTTTTTTTCTACACTAGATCTCAAATCCCAAGATTTCAGCTCAATGGGTATTATAAATGTGGTGCTCTAGACTTAGACCATTTCATCAAAAGTCTGTGTGATACATGAAATTATTTTACATGGTAGATGGATACTAGAACTGAATGCCATCAATATTAACATGTCTTTAACACTTTATTAACACCTCTTCATTTCTCTTTTGCACTTATATAAAGTTTCCATTTATTTACATTTTTTAAAAAGGAGCTTAAAGGAAAATAAGTAGAGACAATGCAGACATGGTGAAAATCATGGTGGTGTAATATAATTATTTAACTTGAGAAACAGTACACATCTAGATGAAATGGTAAGGCATCTATCTGAGTGTTAGTTGCTCTGTCATGTACAACTCTCTGTGACACTATGAACTGTAGCCCATGACTCTCCTCTGTCTATGGAATTCTCCAGGTAAGAACACGGGAATGGGCAGCCATTCCCTTCTGCAGAGAATCTTCCTGACCCAGAGATGGAACTCGAGTCAACCAGGAACACATGTGAATCCATTAGCAAAATCTAAGGACTAGTCTATCTCTGGTTATCTCTGAGATTTTAATGAGGCAAGAAATAACACAATTCATGATCATCTACTGACTAAATAGCAAGTCCTGGATATAAAGATGAATGAGGTTCAGTTCCTGACCATCCCTCTCTCCAGCACTGCAATATGCTTGTCCTTATTTGTTTATTCTCTCATTGAATTTTTTTCTGTAGCAAGAGACTTTCTTGGATAGTTGTAACTGTTACAAATATCTTTCAACCCTCTGTACGTGAATTTACTCACAGGCTCTCTAATTACTCCATCAGTTCAGTTCAGTCACTCAGTCGTGTCCGACTCTTTGCAACTCCATGAATCACAGCATGCCAGGCCTCCTTGTCCATCACCAGCTCCCGGAGTTCAGTCAGACTCACGTCCATCAAGTCAGTGATGCCATCCTGCCATCTCGTCCTCTGTCGTCCCCTTCTCCTCCTGCCCCCAATCCCTCCCAGCATCAGAGTCTTTTCCAATGAGTCAACTCTTCGCATGAGGTGGCCAAAGTACTGGAGTTTCAGCTTTAGCATCATTCCCTCCAAAGAAATCCCAGGACTGATCTCCTTCAGAATGGACTGGTTGGATCTTCTTGCAGTCCAAGGGATTCTCAAGAGTCTTCTCCAAGACCACAGTTCAAAAGCATCAATTCTTCGGCACTCAGCTTTCTTCAGAGTCCAACTCTTACATCCATACATGACCACTGGAAAAAACATAGCCTTGACTAGATGGACTTTTGTTGGCAAAGTAATATCTCTGCTTTTTATAGTATATGCCATATAAGCGTCTCTCTTAGAATCTGTCTTCTTCTGAAATAGTCTTAGTTCCTTCCATCATTTTTCAGTTTCATCTTCACTATCCTGGTACCTCACCACTAAAGGAATTCCAATTTGCCCATATTTTTAAATATTACAGCCAGAACTGAATTCACTGTTTCATGTCTAGCAATATTATTTTAGGGATCAGAAAAGACCTTATCAACTGAGCGTTAATATAGAAAAGTTTTATCTATTTTTGCTTCAGCCCGAGATTACACTCCTTTTGTGTATTCTGTCGATGACTCTGAATGAAATTATTGTTTTTTTAAAAGTATGGATAGTGAACACATGTTAATTTTTTTAAGCTTGTGAGTTATATAATTAGAAAACGAGCAAAAGACTACCCCCACCAACAAACACGTGTTCTTTACCAAAGTTATCCAAATTTCTCAGGTAATATAAATAAAAAGAACAAAAAAGAAGGCCACATAGATAGTAAACTATTTATTGGTTGTATAGCTGTTTATCTTTCATGAGAATTTTTTTGAAGATCTCATATAGCCTGAGAGAGAGATTTCTTGTTTCTTGTTATGTCAATTCCTTCCCCTTCCAACGTACCTAATCACTCCCATGTATGTGAAGATGCCCTTTGTTACTGGTGGGACAAGGAAAAGGGAGTAAAACTTTGGCAGAAAAATCACTTGTTGATGTCATGTTCACTCTCTGTTAGGAACATCCCTTGGAGAAGGGCATGGGAACTCACTCTAGTATTCTTGCCTGGAGAATTCTGTAGACAGAGGAGCCTGGCGATCTACAGGTCCAACATTTTCTTTCTTTCTTTCTTTTTTTTAATGTAGTTAAAGGGACGTCCAAAGACATTCTGACTCCAAGTCTCTGACCAAGATCTGGCCAGTCCTTCTGCAACTTTAATTTGCATACAATTCACCAGAGGATCCTGTTACAATGCAAGTGTGTATTTCCTGCCGCCGGGGTGAGACATGAGAGTCCCCATTCCTAGCGAACTTGTCTTAGAAGTCATGATACTGATCCACAAACCACACTCCCTTGCTAAGGGATTAAGATAAATCTGTCAGATTAAAGTTTCCTATATTTGTTTTCAATTCTGTTTTTTATTGGACTGCCTTAGGTTTCATTTACCTAGTAAATATGTATGGAGCATCTGCCATGTTTCAGATGTTCATTCAGTAGTGATATTTCTCCCAGTACACTTTAGTCGTATGTTCAAAAAAGCAGGTCTCTCCTTTAAGACCTCATTGCAGTTGGACAAGCATTTCTAATGCTGCTTTGACATTAATGTTAAGAACAAGGACCTTGAGAATTAGACTTAATTTGAACGCTGGCTCTTTCACGTCATCCCCTCGTCACCTTGGGTAGATTAACAAAATTCTGAGCCTCAGTTTTCTCATCTATGAAGAATTAAAAGAGGAATTAAAAGATAAAATGTTTTAAATCATGGGTAGTATCTGACATGAGTAATATATTTTTAAAAAATTCCAATTGTTATTATTCTTGCCCCAGTTCTGGCATTCACTGAGCTGTAGAGGAAAGCAGAACCTATAGGCATAGACATATTTAGAGGTAATCCATGAGGGCTGGGGACAGGGGAGGGGGCTAACATATAATGATATTGGGGGATCCTGCAAACAGGTCCTTGGAAGTATTCACTTCCCCATTCCAGAGATCTTCTTGTGCATCAAAATTGTTTTTTCTGTAATGACAAAAATGTCTATATTCAAACTGGAGCTACTCAAGCAGACAGGTCTACATTCTGTACAAGCACAAGAAAGAGACACAGGAGAAGTCAAGAAGAATACCAAATCATCCAATGAAATTTTGAAACCAAACGGGGCTGATGGGGCTCCCAGGCACAAAGACCTTTCTGTCTCCCATTTCTTGCCTCCATGACCATCCCTGAATTCCAAATGGGTGGATTCAAACAGTTTTTAAGCAAGGGAGGAGCAGCCAAGAAACCACCTGAAGCAAGATTAAAGGGACCAGAGAAGCTCATCAAGATTAGGAGACCTGACCACCTGATAGGAGATTAAGGGACTTGCAAATCCTGATAGGAAGAGCCCACTCATTGGAAAAGACCCTGATGCTGGGAATGATGGAAGGCAGGAGGAGAAGGGGATGGCAGAGAATGATATAGTTGGATGGCATCACTGATTCATTGGACATGAATTTGAGCAAACTCTGGGAGATAGTGAAGGACAGGGAAGCCTGGTGTGCTGCATGGTGTGCTGCATTTTATGGGGTCACAGAGAGTCGGATGCAACTGATAGGCTGAACAACAATATACAGTTCCAAGGATACAGGGGGCTTTCTATCCTGGGATAAAATGCTGTGGGGAATGAACACCTCAAAGGGCAAGGGACAGTCCTGCAAGCAGAAGGCAGAATTAGAAAGAGTGGAGGAGGGACAGAGGTGGCAGGAACACTGTCACTGGAAATGTAGGGGACTCAATTTCTACCAATAATCCAGTTGCTGACCTACCAAGTCACCTATCTGAAGATCCTGAAAGTTTTCCCAACCTGAGGAAAGTTGATCAAAGAGGGCTGTGAGAGTCATTCTGTGGGTGGCATGAATGGTGAGAGAAATCTTAAAATGCAGTGCTCAACATTTATGCAAATTGACCACTTGAATAAGGAAGCAGCTTGTTCTGTGCCAAACTGCTTGCTTGCATGAAATACATTCATTTTAAGGGTTAATAAGATGCCCTGGTGTTTAGGTTGTAGGAGGGAGAAATGTGTGCTTAGACCAGAGTACACGGGGAAGAAAAAGTAAGAACATGTGTCAAAATAAATAATCCATTTATTATTTCCAAGTGAAAGTGAAGTCGCTCAGTTGTGTCTGACTCTTTGCGACCCCATGGACTGTAGCCTACCAGGCTTCTCCATCCATGGGATTTTCTAGGCAAGAATACAGGAGTGGGTTGCTATTTCCTTATTTTCAAGGGCAGTTAGAAATCACAGTGTGGGGACAAGAACTGTGATAATTTCATGTAATTCTGAAATGCTTTCACTTCATCATAGTATAATTTGGACTCTATCTTACTCTCCCCTCTTAATCAGAAACGGGGGGAGGAAAAGAGAGTCAGAAAGAAAGAGGAGATACATACGCTTGTCTTTCTAGGTCAGGGGTCCCCAACCTCCAGGATCTAATGCCTGATGACATGAGGTGGAGCTGACATGTAATGATAACAGAAGTAAAGTGCACAGTAAATGTAAGGTGCTTGAATCATCCCCAAACCATCTCCCAAACCCCATGTTACGTTAGTTGTTCAGTCATGTCCAGCTCTTTTTGACTCCATGGACTGTAACCCTCCAGGTTCCTCTGTCTATGGGATTCTCCAGGCAAGAATACTGGAGTGTGTTGCCATTCCCTTCTCCAGGGGATCTTCTCAATCCAGGGATCGAACCAAGGTCTCCTGCATTGCAGGAAGATTCCTTACCATTTGCTTACCAGGAAGCCCAATCTCACTAGGTCTGTGGAAAAAAATTGTCTTCCATGAAATTGATCCCTGATGCCAAAAAGTTGGGAACCTGATGATAGGTGACCAGAGAAAAGAAGAATTAGGAGACTATATTCTGGTCTGATGCCAAGTTTGGATGGCAGGAAGATGATGTAAGAGTGAATGACCAAAGGATAAATAGGTAAACTTTGGGGGAAAAAATAAGTCAGGTTAAACACTTGAGGCAGTAGGAAGAAAACCAGAAGCTGCATTACACCTCACAAAGATGCTTAGTTATAGAGCGGCTCTGTTGTTTTGAAGTCTTCTGCTTCTACAGGGCTGAAAACCTTTCCTGAGGAGCCTGAGAGACAAAAGACCAGCAAGAAGGCCAAGCATTATTGGCAGTAGCAATTAGAGACCCAGAAGCTAGGCTGGGAAAAATCTGAATTTGTAAGAAGAGTGAACTTCTGCTCTTGTCTTCCTTTGCCTTTCTGATCTTACAGCGGAGGACAAGCATGTGAAAGGGTGTGAGAGACTGTGGCCACACGGTAAAATGTCAGAGCACTCGGCAACTGTCAGCCTCCGTGAAGGGTATTTCTCCCCCAGGCTCATTAATCTTACCACAACAATATCTTGTGTACACTGGCATTTTAGAAACTTCCCCATTACTGCTCTCTGATAATCACACAAAGTGAATTATTGTTCCCTAGTGTGACTTTCCTGCGCCTTTTCTTATAACCAGCTATGACTACATCAACATGAAATGGGTGGGAAAATAGAACAGGTGACTTTGCAAAAAAAATTTTTTTTGACTCTTTGGAAAATGTCATGTCCTCTATTGTAGACTTTGAGAGGTCATTTTACTTCCCGTCTACACATAATAAACCATCTTTTTACATATCTGCCTTTTTTCATGGTTTCATTTGGGCTTGGTCCAAATTAAAGTGGAGGGAGAGTCACTGCTTTCATAGCCAACTGAGATCCAGGGAAGACATGTGAACTGAATAAATGAGGTGCAGTAAAGACATGTAATTTGATTAACACAATGCCTTTAAATGAACTCATATAAGAATTAACTCATACTTTTTTTTTCTTTCTGGTTTTTACAGTCTACATTTAAAAAGAACTACCAAAGAAAATGTCATCCTCATTATAAAGAAGAAAGGGATAATCTGGAGAAAATGTCTGAAATGCAGTTACACAAATGTATAAACAACTGTGTTTTATTTATTTTATTGCCTACTCTTGAAAATTTTATTTCTGAACATCAGGCAGATTCTGTTTTTGTGAAAGAAAAAATTACAGAAGTGACTTGGGAATTTACGTGGTTTCTATGGTCATATCTGACAGGAACAGAACATCCAGATTAGAAATAACTTATACCATCAGGAACCTAATTTTGTTTGGTGCACAATGTCAAACTTCCTTTTCTTATTTCCTTGCCTTTCTCTATGACAGACACAGACAGGCTCAAGTCTTAACAGACTTTTCTAATATCTTCTATTCATAAACAGAATAGCCATAATATTCTATTAAATTAAAAATCATAATTGTGGTTTCTAGAGAAGATAGTGGGAAATATTAGTTACATACATTTTACATTATGCTTTAAAATTGATACACCACTTTCACCTTCGCTTTCCATTTTATCCTCTCCCCAGTGGAAATAAATAACAGAGTCCCACTGTGCAGGTAAGAAAGATGGCATTGCTTAAAGCCAAACAGCAACTATGTAAAAAAGCTAAAGTTCAGAGACATAACTTGTCCACTGAACTAAAAATTGTCTCCTACATTATTTGGGTCGTTCTTCAAAAGAAGTGTCATATAGAAGGTACTTGAACATACTTATGCTACAGATAAGAATCAAAAATTTAATCAATGACAACAACAAAGCAAATGGCTCATTCAACTAATAATACTTAAAGGAGATTTAAATTTAATTTGGTTTCATTTCAAGCTTTAGGTTCTTCCTTCTACACCATGGGGAGAGATGAATATATTTCTCATCAATGTATGTTGGTTTGGGGAAACAAACCACAAATCACTACAACACATTGACATAAATTGCCAATATTGAAATTAGATTTCTATAATAAAAATGCAAATTCCACCAGCTTGCAATTTCCACCTTGGGGAAGTTTACTTAATTTGTCTAGTTCAGAATTCTCGCCTATACAATGGAGTGACATAAAGATATCCTCTTATAAACAACCAATAAAATGCTGCATGCAAGTGCCTGACACTCTGTCTGGTGCCTAGTAGATAGTCAATGAACTTTTGCTGAGATGTATGATAATAATTATTCTATTTTCCATTCGGTATAGTCTAGAATCTAGTACTATGTGGGATTTAAGTCAATATCTTGATTCAACACACTCCTCCTCTGAAGGTCAACATAGCAACCATTCTGTAACCCTAGGGTGTCTCTGCTAACATATTATGGCTAATATATTTTCTCAATGTCTTGAAGAGAAGGCCAGCATCACTGAAGCATGTTTGCTGACAGCAGCCTGTGTACTAAACAGAGACACTTTTACCAAAAAGGGAATGAAGCTTATATTTTAGGTTTTTCATCTGCTTGTGTCCATTATCCACAGGGATGGCAGTGCTATGGTCACATGATCATATTTTTGTAAAGTTTATGAAGTAAGACATTTTAACCTCAATTAGTCACATTTACATTCATAATTTTATATTCTTTATCTTAAAGAAGGCTTCACTCATATGATAAAAACATAAAAAACAGAAACAGGAATACATATCTTTTGGAATATCACCCACATATATAGAAATTAGGCTAAGACAATGGTTCCTCTCCTCCCCAATCCCCACATTTGTCCCACTTCTCCCTTGGATTAGAGTTGAGGTGCCCTGTGGATATTCTGGGGATCCATTTAACTGGAAACTGTGCTGAGACTATGTAGATTTAGCAGAATGTGCTTAAGTGACTCAGTTGTGCTGTGTGTAGTAATTACTGCTATTAGGACTCAGTAAAAGGATTTCCAAAGGCTTATATCACCGATAGGTAGTATCAATGTTAGAGCCCCCAGCTCTATGTGGGGGGGGGCTCCTCATTATGTGATAGAGGAGAAAAAAAAATGAAGTTTAAAGCCTGGTGGAATATTCCTCCAACCAACACACATGGAACTTCAAAAAAAAATAAAATAAAATTCAGTTCTAACTGAAACCTAAACAAACCATAGTTTTCACCCTATTAATAATATACTTTGCAATTCAAGAAAAGTAAATAAACAACCAAACCTGTTAGAAGGCTGAAATTAACTTTCAGTTACAAAACATAATAATCTAAAATCACCATAAGATTGCAGCCAAATAATTCAGGAATGAAAAGTATTGTGGAAATGTTTCAAGAAGTTGATTAATTTATAAATGTGTTATTCTTCTGCATTATATGGCATTTGTAATTTGCAGCTTATAATCCATTGTAATTTCTTTACTCATTCTTAATAAATACTGCATTTCATACAAATCTGCTTTCATAATTATGTATTCTTTATATTTAAGAAGGCTCCACTCATATTATACCAAAGACCCACAAAAGACAAATGCACCTCTTCTAGAATATCTTCCAATTATGGTTATAGATTGGTTTGCCTTGGAAATGAACAGAGATCATTCTGTCGATTTTGAGATTGCATCCAAGTACTGCATTTTGGACTCTTTTGTTGACTGTCATGGCTACTCCATTTCTTCTGAGGGATTCCTGCCTACAGTAGTAGATATAATGGTCATCTGAGTTAAATTCACCCATTCCAGTTCATTTTAGTTCGCTGATTCCTAGAATATTGACGTTCACTCTTTCCATCTCCTGTTTGACCACTTCCAATTTGCCTTGATTCATGGACCTAACATCCTTTGCAATATTGCTGTTTACAGCATCAGACCTTGCTTCTATCACCAGTCACATCCACAACTGGGTATTGTTTTTACTTTGGCTCCATCCCTTCATTCTTTCTGGAGTTATTTCTCCACTGATCTCCAGTAGCATATTGGGCACCTACAGACCTGGGGAGTTCCTCTTTCAGTATCCTATCATTTTGTCTTTCCATACTGTTCATGGGGTTCTCAAGGCAAGAATACTGAAGTGGTTTGCCATTCCCTTCTCCAGTGGACCACATTCTGTCAGACCTCTCCACCATGACCTGCCCATCTTGAGTGGCCCCACATGGAATGGCTTAGTTTCATTGAGTTAGACAAGGCTGTGGTCCATGTGATCAGAATGGCTAGTTTTCTGTGATTATGGTTTCAGTGTGTCTGCCCTCTGATGCCCTCTCGCAACACCTACCCTATTATTTGGGTTTCTCTTACCTTGGAAGTGGGGTATCTCTTAACATGTGTTCCAGCAAAGAGCAGCCACTGCTCCTTACCTTGGACAAGGGGTATCTCCTCATGGCCACCCCTCCTGACCCACGTGGAGTAGCTCCTCTCATTCCTCCTGATGCTCCTTGGACGTGTGGTAGCTCCTCTTGGCCACCACTCATTGGATGTGGGGTTGCTTCTTTCTGCCGCCGCCCCTGTCCTCGGACATGGGGTAGCTCCTCTCGGCCGCTATGCTGACCTCAGACATGGGGTAGATCCTCTCAACCGCCGCCCTGACCTCGGTCATGGGGTAGCTCCTCTTGGCCACCGCCGTGACCTCAGACTTGAGGTAGCTTGTCTCAGCCACCACCCCTGACCTCAGACGTGGGGTAGCTCATCTCCGCCTCTCCTGCGCCTTCACAGTCTGGCACTGTAGGTCCTCGCCCCGACCTTGGGCATGGGGTAGCTCCTCTCAGCCATGCTTCCTGCATTTCCAAGGCAAACCATTCAATATCACAGTAATCCAAGCCTATGCCCCAACCAGTAATGCTGAAGAAGCTGAAGTTGAGCAATTCTATGAAGAACTACAAGACCTTTTAGAACTAACACCCAAAAAAGATGTCCTTTTCATTATAGGTGACTAGAATGCAAAAGTAGGAAGTCAAGAAACATCTGGAGTAACAGGCAAATTTGGCCTTGGAGTACAGAATGAAGCAGGGCAAACAAAAGCTAATAGAATTTTGCCAAGAGAACGCACTGGTCATAGCAAACACCCTCTTCCAACAACACAAGAGAACACTCTACATATGGACATCACCAGATGGTCGACATTGAAATCAGATTGATTATATTCTTTGCAGCCGAAGATGGAGAAGCTCTATACAGTCAACGAAAACAAGACCGGGAGCTAACTGTAGCTCAGAACATGAACTCCTTATTGCCAAATTCAGACTGAAATTGAAGAAAATGGAGAAAACCACTGGACCATTCAGGTATGACCTAAATCAAATACCTACAGTGGAAGTGAGAAATAGATTTAAGGGACTAGATCTGATAGACAGAGTGCCTGATGAACTATGGACAGAGGTTCATGACATTGTACACAAGCCAGGGATCAAGACCATCCCCAAGAAAAAGAAATACAAAAAAAGCAAATTGGCTGTCTGAGGAGGCCTTAAAAATAGCTGTGAAAAGAAGAGAAGTGAAAAGCAAAAGAGAAAAGGAAACATATAAGCATCTGAATGCAGAGTTCCAAAAAATAGCAAGAAGAGATAAGAAAGCCTTCCTCAGTGATCAATGCAAAAAAATAGACAAAAACAACAAAATAGGAAAGGCTAGAGATCTCTTCAAGAAAATTAGAGATACCAAGGGAATATTTCATTCAAAGATGGGCTCAATAAAGGACAGAAACGGTATGGACCTAACAGAAGCAGAAGATATTAAGAGGTGGCAAGAATACACAGAAAAACTGTACAAAAAAGAGCTTCACCACCAAGATAATCACAATGGTGTGATCACTCACCTAGAGCCAGACGTCCAGGAATGTGAAGTCAAGTGGGCCTTAGAAAGCATCACTACAAACAAAGCTAGTGGAGGTGATGGAATTCCAGTTGAGCTGTTTCAAATCCTGAAAGATGATGCTGTGAAAGTGTTGCACTCAACATGCCAGCAAATTTGGAAAACTCAGCAGTGGCCACAGGACTGGAAAAGGTCAGTTTTCATTCCAATCCCAAAGTAAGGTAATGCCAAAGAATGCTCAAAGTACTGCACAGTTGCACTCATCTCACACACTAGTAAAGTAATGCTCAAAATTCTCCAAGCCAGGCTTCAGCAATACGTGAACCTGAACTTCCAGATGTTCAAACTGGTTTTAGAAAAGACAGAGGAACCAGAGATCAAATTGCCAACATCCACTGGATCATTGATAAAGCAAGAGAGTTCCAGAAAAACATCTATTTCTGCTTATTGACTACGCCAAAGCTTTTGACTGTGTGGATCACAATAAACTGTGGAAAATTCTGAAAGAGATGGGAATATCAGACCGCCTGACATGCCTCTTGAGGAACCTGTATGCAGGTCAGGAAGCAACAGTTAGAACTGGACATGGACCAACAGACTGGTTCCAAATAGGAAAGGGAGTACGTCAAGACTGTATATTGTCACCCTGCTTATTTAACTTTTATGCAGAGTACATCATGAGAAACGCTGGACTGGAAGAAGCACAGCTGGAATCAAGATTGCCGGGAGAAATATCAATAACCTCAGATATGCAGATGACACCACCCTTATGGCAGAAAGTGAAGAGGAGCTTAAAAGCCTCTTGATGAAAGTGAAAGAGGAGAGTGAAAAAGTTGGCTTAAAGCTCAACATTCAGAAAACTAAGATCATGGCATCTGGTCCCATCACTTCATGGGAAATAGGTGGGGAAACAGTGGAAACAGTGTCAGATTTTATTTTGGGGGGCTCCAAAATCACTGCAGATGGTGATTGCAGTCATGAAATTAAAAGATGCTTACTCCTTGGAAGGAAAGTTATGACCAACCTGGATGCCTATTCAAAAACAGAGACATTACTTTGCCAACAAAGGTCCGTCTAGTCAAGGCTATGGTTTTTCCAGTGGTCATGTATGGATGTGAGAGTTGGACTGTAAAGAAAGCTGAGTGCCGAAGAATTGATGCTTTTGAACTGTGGTGTTGGAGAAGACTCTTGAGAGTCCCTTGGCCTGCAAGGAGGTCTAACCAGTCCTTCCGAAAGGAGATCATTCCTGGGTGTTCATTGGAAGGACTGATGCTGAAGCTGAAACTCCAGTACTTTGGCCACCTCATGTGAAGATTTGACTCATTGGAAAAGACCCAGATGCTGGGAGGGATTGGGGGCAGGAGGAGAAGGGGACGACGGAGGATGTGATGGCTGGATGGCATCACCCACTCGATGGACATGAGTTTGGGTAAACTCTGGGTTTGGTGATGGACAGGGAAGGCTGGCATGCTGCGATTCATGGGGTTGCAAAGAGTCGGATATGACTGAGCAACTGAACTGAACTGAATGGATATAGAATTTAAGCTAAGTCTGTTCAAGAAACCTAGGTTGAATTCTCACTAAGCAACATAGAATAGAATGGCAGACATGGTGTGTGGAAAAATGCCATCATGTTACCTATTCATTTGACTCTTCTTACTTTCCTTTTGGGCTCTTTGAGCAGTTTTACCTGAGGCTATATTGTGGAACTCTGAAAGCCCAAAAAAGGAATATTCTCTCTTGATCAGAGCTACCAAGGGGGGCTTTTTGGAAGAAGCAACTATACAAATAAGAAACAAATAAATATAACCATAAACATGAATAGACATCACAAAAATTCAAAAAGGGATTGACAAAGAAGCAATAAAGAGAATCTACTGGGAACAAAGAGACTGGAAATGTTTCCACTGATTCATTTCTATTCATCTCCCACCATGTTCCTTTGCTGCAATCAGCCTTTTTTTTTTTACATCTTCAGTTACAAATTTATATAGTAAAAATGTGTTACATGGCAAATACATGCAAGGATCTAAGCTATGTAATAGGATACCATGTTAGGCAAAAATTTAGGAAAATATGGCTAGAGTGAGAGAGGACCAAAACTATACCCAAATCACATAGACATAAATCACAATATTGATACACAGTACAAAATAATGGTGTAGTTAAAAGAGATACAGAGGGGCATGACCTGGTCACAGATATCTAGTCTCTTTAAGTATATAAGATTTGAGCTACTTTCTTATGTATGAATATAAATTAGTGAGGAAACAAGTCAGGAAATGGGTATTGGAGGAAAAGGAATGATGAACATTTCAATCAGAAGAAAAACATATGGGGCAAAGTCAGAGATTATGAGAGATGATAAGAGAACAAGCCATGACTAAAAATAACTCAATTTGTCTTTTCAGAAAAGTAAAATATACTGTATCAAGTGGATAAGTCCCCATTACCATCACCATTATCATCCTTTTACTACCATCACTACCACCACTTCCATAAGTACACGTGCCAGTACATATATAAGACAAGACAAGGATGTTCACTCTTGCCACTTTTATGCAACATAGTTTTAGAAGTCATAGCCACCACAATCAGAGAAGGAAATAAAAGGAATCCATATTGGAAAAGAAGTAAAACCGTTTGCAAATGATATGATACTACACATAGAAAACCTTAAAGGTACTACCACAAAACTACCTAGAGCTCATTAATGAATTCAGTAAAGTTTCAGGATACAAAATTAATATGCAGAATTGGTTGCTTTACTATATCCTAACAATCACATATCAAAGAAATTAAGGAAATAATCCCATTTACCATCACAACAAAAAGAATAAAATAACTAGGAATAAACTTACCTTAGGAGGCAAAAGACAGATATTCCAAAAACTATAATACAGTAATGAAAGAAATCAAAGATGACACAAACAGAAATATATACCATGTTCCTAGATTGGAAGAATCAGTACTGTCAAAAGACTATACTACCCAAGGCAATCTACAGATTCAAAACAATGTCTATGAAATTACCAATGACATTTTTTTTAAAAAACTAGAACAAAAAATGTTAAGATTTTATACAAAAGACCCCAAACAGCCAAAGTAATGTTGAGAAAGAAACATGGAGCTGGAAGAATTGGACTCCCTGACTTCAGACTATACTACAAAGTTATACTAATCAAAAGAGTACAATACTGGCACAAAAACAGAAATGTAGATCAATGGAAGAAGAAAGAAAGCCCAAAATAAACTCACACACCTATAGTCAAGTAATCTATGACAAAGAAGTCAAGAACATGCAATGAAGTATCACACTCTTTTGATTACTATAGTTGGTAATACACTTTGAAATCAAGAAGTGTGCTGCCTCTAGGTTTGATCTTCATCAAGTTTGCTTTCACTGTTCAGAGTCTTTTGTAGCTCTATGTAAGTTTCAGGGTTATTTTTTTCAATTTATTTATAAAATTCAATATAGATTTTTTTTTCCAAAAAGAGAAATGTAACCTTGAAATAACAACAATAACTACAACAAAGCCATTTACTTTGTTAAATGTCATTTACTTTGCTTAAACACCCTCCTTGACTTCCAATCACCACAGCTTAAACAAAGATTCTTGTTCAAGTGTCTGATGTTCTCATTTTAGCCTTAATTCTTCTTCTTTCTCTTCTTACTCTATTACTCTAAGATTAAGCAATTAACATTTACTAGTGCCTACCTTGTCATTTCATGTTGGTTTTGAATCTTTGCTCATGATATTCCTCAACCATTGAATGTTCTCCTGCAGCTTTGTGCACCTAAAAAACAACAAGGAAAAAACTCAGCCTCAGCAGTCAACTATTCTGGAAATATGCTGCCCACACCAGTCTTTTCCACTATATTAAAATCATCTTAGTGCATGAACCACATATACTTGGTGGTTATTGGGTTAACATTGTGCTCAATGCCCTGGAAGTACTCATTCAGTTCTAAATGACTTATGCTCTGTCAATAGGATATTGTTTAGCAGTTAAAGCCCTCTGTCTGAAGGGCTAGATAGATCATTGTAAAAGAGTTTTTTTTCATAACAAACAATATGAATGCATCAGTCAGACCATATTCTTAACAGTTGAACAGAGAAACAAAGAAATGTGTCCACCTGTAGGCCATTTTGATGTTGGAATCTTCTTACCAGCAAAGTTCCCAATTAATGCTCAAGAAAGGCTATTTTGGACGATCATATCAATGATAAGTTTTATTTTGGAAAAGAGTAGCATTTGACTCTATGGAAACAGAAGCAAACAGAAGACAGTAGAATTTAAAAAGTTTTCTTTTTTCAATTCAGTTTTGAATATGAAATATACATCAAGGTTAGTTTTTGAGGTCTGGTTGTTTTCCTGTGTAGTTATTATGCCCATTAGGCACCCATGAAAACAAACATGATGAACAACCAAAATATTTCAGAGGAAAGCATAAACCCAGAAATCTAGCAAACATACATTATTTTAAAAATGTGTTATATATACAACCTGTATACTATTGTTAATAAGATATTTTATAAACATGAATATAAAAATAAATCAATATAAATATATAAATGTGTGTGCTTCTGTTGTGACAGGTACCAAACCAATTAGTTTCTATATAAAAGCTCATTTATTTATAACAATCTTATAAGATCAACCTTATTATTCACAAATGTGAAAAATCAAACTCAGAGAGAGATTAAATGATTTAAATCTTGATTTTGTTGATTTTAAAAGCCATGTTCTTCTTCTACTAAATAATAACAACCACAAAAATAATATAAAAAATCATAAGGCTCAACAGCGATCAGTACCATAACTTGAAAACTTCTTATACTTATTAAACTCTCATCATATACCCATCATTAGTGCTACAGAGCATAATGTTCTCATCTCTATAATACAAACTTGTTATCTCCCTTGACAAAGGATAAGGGAAAAAGGGAACACAGTCACAACCACCAAGTGTTAAACTGCTTTTACATCTTGAAACTAGGGTGGTGAGCTGGGCATTCTCCCTGAAGAACACTAGTTGCTAATATGTTTCAGGATCATTTATATGTGTGGCAGTATGTATGCAATATCTGCAAGGTTACATATACCCAGGCAAACATCAATTAACAGTTAAATGTAAATGTCTTAGAAACAATGTGCTCAAGAAATGTTATTTCTATGACAAAATAGCAGGACTGAGCATCAGTCCTGAGAAGTTTCATTACATCCCTTTAACAATCTTCTAATGCCATGACTCCAATGCTATAGTTCTTTGAAAGTGACAGACTCAACATATCTATAGCAAGTCTACTTGAGATGAGATTATCTGGATTCCCTTCTCTTTTAAAATAAGACTTTCTTCAGAAAGAGAAAGACAAATACTGTATAGTAAAGCATATATACAAAATTTAGAATGATAGTAATGATGATCTTACAGAAGGGCAGCAAAGAAGAACAGACTTTTGGACTCAGTGGGCAAAGGCGAGGGTGGGATGATTTGAGAGAATAGCACTGAAACATGTGTATTACCATATTTGAAATAGATGGCCAGTGCAAGTTTGATGCGTGAAGCAGGGCACCCAAAGCTGGTGCTCTGGGACAACACAGAGGGATAGGGTAGGGAGGAAGGTGGGTTACCCAGGGGGATAGGATGGAGAAGAAGGTAGGAGGAGGGTTCAGGATGGGCTGGGGAGGACACATGTGTACCTGTGGCTGATTCATGTTGATACATGGCAAAAACCATCACAACATTGTAAAGTAATTATGGTCCAATTAAAATAAATTAATTTTAAAGATAGTTATAATGATTAAAAACAAACCAAAAAATAAATAAATAAAATAAGACTTTCTTACCTGGCACAGTGTCAGTACATACATGGATGTAGTTGAGTGGATGTGTGAAACAATAGGAGTATGGGTGTTATAGCTGGGTTTCTGCTAGGTTTAATGTACTAGACACTCTACATGCCATATGGCTTTATTTCTTGAATACTATGTCAGTGCATTAGGAATTCACGTTCCCATTTTAAAGAGTCAGTTACCGAATTCTACAAGTTAAAAAAACAACAGAAATACATAACAATATTTTTGCTTATTACTGCTAGGCTGTATTATTTGTCGTTCTTGTGTGTCTGACATGTGAACTCCACTTGTTCATGCAAAGGCACCCAAGAATACTACTGGTCCAAAACACAAAAGAAAGTTAGGAAGAGTTTATTATACCCGCATCTTCTTTCCAAGATGACTTTTGTTTGTTCCTTAGATAAGAGAAAACCACAGGAGCTTCCTGGTATTGACTGGGGCTTTAGAAGCAGACTATTCATTTGGGGATTATTAACATTTTATTTTTATGTGTGTATGTTAGTCAGTCAATTGCTTTTGACTCTTTGAGACCTCATGGATAATAGCCCATGAGGCTCCTTTGTTTATGGAATTCTTTAGGCAAGAATGCTGGAGTGGGTATTCCCTTCTTCAGGGGATCTTCCCAACCCCAAAATCAAACCCAGGCATCACTCATTGCAGGCAGATTCTTTACCGTCTGAGTCACCAGGGAAGCCCCTATTTTTATTTCTGTATCTGTGTTTGTTAAGATGTGACTATAATTTTGATACTAAGAAAAAAAAATTTTTTTGATACTAAGGTAAATGATATCTTTCTTGAAAATAGAACCAAACTGTCAATTGATATACTAAGTTGGGCATAATTACTTCAATGAAGCTATATTGTCCTGTTGATAATTATCCTTAGTCTCCTAATGGCAGGTCTCTGTGGTGGGCGGGTAGGGGGAAGAGATGATACCAACAAGTAGTTGAGAAATAAAATTTAGAGAAACTAAGTCACTGAATGAAAGTACAGTAGCATGGGGGAAAAAGCTATATATTTAGGAGAAACTTGGGGTTTGTAAGCAAAACTTTTTCCCCATGTGTGAGAGACACTAGTATAGTTATTGCATATTCATTTGTTTTCTCTTTTCAGCTCAAACTGTTTTAAAAACAAATCTTTCTCTTTCTGTGGTTGTACACACACACACGCAACTGGAGCCATAATTAAGATGTAACATTTACAAAAACCTCAACTATTCTTCACATAGTTTGCTTATCTACCACAAATATGTGATTCACTGAGAGAAGACTATGGAATCATACAATACTATTTAAACCTTTAATTAAATAGTTCAGGGCCATTACACATTCCTGTTTGATTTTTATTTTTGTTATGTCGATTCTTATGTTTATCTTTCCAGTCTGCTGGTCTAGTTCCTTCCCATCAGCCATCTTTCCTTATGATTGAATATATGACAGAGTCTACTAGTGTTCTCGTTAATAAGTTCTAGGCTTGGCAATCAGAAAATCAAACGTGTCCTTTTAACCTATTGAACGGGTACTTATTGGATTGTTGTTGTTCAGCCGCTAAGTCGTGTCTGACTCTTTGCGACCCCATGGAGAGCAGAACGCCTGTCTTCCCTGTCCTTCACTATCTCCCAGAGTTTGCTCAAACTAACGTCCATTGAGTTGGTGACGCTATCTAACCATCTCATCCTCTGCTACCCTCTTCTTTTGCCTTTAATCTTTTCCAGCATCAAGGAAAGTCTTCCCACTATAAATAAGATATATATATATATATGCTGCTAAGTCGCTTCAGTCGTGTCTGACTCTGTGCGACCCCAGACAGTAGCCACCAGGCTCCCCCGTCCATGGGATTTTCCAGGCAAGAGTACTGGAATGGGGTGCCATTTTCTTCTCCTAAATTATTCCTGCTGCTGCTGCTAAGTCGCTTCAGTCGTGTCCAACTCTGTGCGACCCCATAGATGGCAGCCCATCAGGCTCCACCGTCCCTGGAATTCTCCAGGCAAGAACACTGGAGTGGGTTACCATTTCCTTCTGTTTATATATATATATAACCGTATATAGATTTTATCTATTTCTGTATCACAAAATCTAGGCTTTCCTACTACATATCTCTATATATCTTATATAGAATCTACCACATTACAAAAATTTCTTAGAAAGATACTAGAAGCTATAAAATATTCTATCACTTTTATTTAGTGTTAAGTAACTTAGTTGGTATTGTTGGAAAAAGACTATGCTGGCAGTTGTAACCAATATACATTATTTATCAAGGTAACAGATTTATAACCAGAAATTCCCTAAATTATACAAAGTGTTATACCTGAACCAAGATACAGCTTGTGTTAAGCTTTTTAAAATACAAAATCACATTCAAAACCATATGAGAATTTTTCAAACAGGTAAAACAGTATTACAAGTCTTACCTTTTGCCTAATCATCATTTTTATTCATATTTTTCAAACATGATAAACACAGCTTTATCTTTGATAAACATTGAGTTTATTAGGGCTAATGGGTGAATAATTATAAGATACATTATAAGCAATAATGGATTATGTGCTTGGGAATAATTTAAAATACTATTTACCAATATTTAGTGGGCTTCCCTCATAGCTCAGTCGGTAAAGAATCCACCTGCAATGCAGGAGACCCCAGTTCAATTCCTGGGTTGGGAAGATCTATTGGAAAAGGAATAGGCTACCTACTCCGGTATTCTTGGAGTTCCCTGTGGCTCAGGTGGTAAAGAATCTGCCTGCAATGTGAGAGACCTGGGTTCGATCCCTGGATTTAGTATCTATCAAGTATCAATGCCATATTAATTGCTTTAAAAATATTACTTTATTTAATATTTTCAGTAACACTATGCTGTCATTAGGTACCTTAGGATTTTTGAGAAACAAAGACCTTTGTAAAAGTCTGAGGTGTAAAAGTGTTCATAGAAGGCTACAAAAAAATATTACTAGAGCTGAATAGTAAAAGATGAGAATAAAAAGCAGAGAAGTCCTTTGGGGAGAAAAAAACAACACTTACAAAGAAGGTTAGAGATATAGGAGAGTATGGGGCTAAAGTAGAAATTGGTGGCTGTAGCTTAGAGGTCTTATATGTCATGCAAAGGAGCTCGGATCTTATAAGGAAGGTACTAAGAAGACAGGGAACTTCTGAAAGGGGCAATGATGGGGTGATTTTTGTATTTTGGAAGATCTCTTTGGAGGATAGGAAAATCTATTATTAAACAATTAGTATGGAAAAACCAAATAATGTATCTCTGAGACAGAGAGTTATTTCCATATCTCTGTATGTTGTCTATTTTTCTAGGTAATATTTATCTTTTTACATCAAGAAGCAGCACAGAATGAGGATATTGAACTCAGAGGTCTCCAAGTCATACTCCAAAAATACTATACATGGCTAACATGCCTTTAAGAAACAGATACTGCCTTAATCCCTCTGTTAGTATTTAGTTATCTTAATTGAGCCTACTTTGCTTATAGAGTAAAATGTTTAAACTTTAAGTGTATAATTTACATTTCTATGTGTACATTCAAGATGCCACCACGTAAATGTATATCATACTTTGTTTCACCAGAAGAAGCGATGAATATATTAATTAATTAAATTTATTTTTCAATGATCTTTTTATCTCTTCCCATGTATAAACTTATGGAACAAGTTCTATGGGAAACAGAGAGCTAGCTAAATGACATGTGGTAGGGAAAGCTTGCTAATAAATGCAGTTGAAGCTAAAAAGTGCTAAGTATTGTGAACGGGTATGTTAAAAGCTGCATGGTTGTTCAGAATGGAGTCCTAAATCATTTCCATGTTTAGGGATAAAAAATGGCTTCTGGGGATAACGAGTACTGAACTGCAGCTTTAGTAATTAGACACATTTAAACTATCTGAACAAGAAAATTCTAAAATTTCAGGCATGGAAAACAATGGTCTGTTTCAGTTCTCTGTGCTTCAGAGAACCAAGACCTTGATGTTGAGGTAAGTCCTTCCTCAGGGTCCCTTAAAGATCAGTGTAAGACTCCCTAATGGATATGATGGATCTCTCTGTGAATGTCTTTCTAAAAATGCCGACATGTATAGGGAGCGTATAAAGAAGCAGAGATCTTTAAATAATTAATTTAGAACCAAGGTTATTATTATTAAACAGAAGTACCTTTATATATATTAACCATTCATGCTGTTTGTTTTGGAAATTCCAACCAAAAGCACTGATTGCACAGCTAATCTCTGTCAATGTCTGACCTGCTTGTGTTAGGAAAAGAAAAATAATGACTCGAGTGAAATAGTCATATCTACTTTTATATCCTTGAGCTTTGACAGAAAGCCTTGAAATATTATTTTAGTCTGTGATTGTAAATTTTTGGCATTGCTGGCTTCTATGTGGTTTAAAATCTGCCCCTGCTCTCCCTGCCACCTCACAGTTCAGTTTCCTTATTATTTAATAGTACTAGTAAATCTGATTTGGGTGTACTTTTTTAGTGCAGAAATTGTATTAATTTGAGAAAAAATACTACTCATGTTTAAATCAATAAACAATTTATATTGCTTTAAAAAGAGAAAAATCATCTTTGAATATTTTCATCTTTTACTTTTTTAGACTGGAAATCTTTTGACAATACAATCGGTTCTAGCAGATTCTAGTTTCTGAAATATTATGAAAGATATTCTACAAGCTAATCCGGTGCTAGCTATTCTGATCAACAACACTAAAATTCAATGAATACATCTTTGTTTAGTATCACATATATTCAAACATTTCTAGAAATGTTTAAGTTAATAAAGAGCATTGGTGTCTTTTTCCATACCTTCTTTATTAAAGCTACTGATAATTTCCAGCTACTGATCTAGACACTGCAGCTGAAGAGCTCAGTTGTATCAGGTCAGAGGTGGCTCATACAGCAAAGAATTTGCCTGCAATACAGGAGGCTTGGATTCAATCTCTGGATCAGGAAGATCCTCTGGAGAAGGGAATGGAATGGCTACCCACTCCAGTATTCTTGCCTGGAGCATTTCATGAACAGAAAATCCTGACAGGTTACAGTCCATGGGGTTGCATAGTCAACCACAACTGAACAACTAACACTTTCACTTTTCCATTTTGTACTTGGAATTTTGGGGAATTTCCACTCAGCCACCAACTCCTGGCCTATGGTACTTATATGTGCTATAGTACTAGAAAGTCTTTCCCATAGCTGACTTAAGTTATGAGATAGAATCAATATCTCTGTTATAGACTAGGGGTTAGCCAGAAAAACTATGGAATGACATTCTTTCTAATCTCCCACTGTAGAAATTTTAGTCTGCTCCTTCAGACCCATACCTTTAAACAAGCTATTTATCGATGATTCCTCAGTCTTTGAGCACTGTTTTATATACAGTCACTGGTGCCTCCCTCAAGAGGCAAAGGCTACCTTTCTCCCAATGAAATCCTTTTTATTTTCTAGACAATAAATGCCCAAATGCACTGCATGGTTCTAAATCAACATCTCTCTTCCTTTCTCCCTCTCTCTCCCTCCCACCTCTTCTTTTTCCCTTCCCCACATCCTCACAATGGGATCATTTTAGGATTATTTTCTTTGCCATCTGTTTCTCAGAAAATGATGGAGACTACAAAGTTCAGGGCTTTACAGACATGTGGGCTGATGGCATCAGTATTTCTTGCTCACATACAGCCCCCCAAAGCTCAGAATCACATTTGCCACTAAATTCCAATTGCAAAAGCCAGATGGAGAATTGAAATGTGATGGAGCAAGATGTTTCATCTCATTTCAAATGTTTAATGACTTTCCATTCGTCAGTAAAAGATGAGAAAATTAGCGTAAGGTACAGAAGTTGGGAAATGTGAAAACATTAGGATAGAATCTGAAGAATAAAATATTATAAATGCCCAGTGTGTCTGAAAGAAATATCATCAGCCTTACAGAATGGAAGTTCTGGGAAGCATCGTTGAGAATACCTATTGAATTTTATAAATGAAGAAACAGACTCAAGGTTAAATGCTCATAACTGTATTCAGTTCAATTAAGCAGCAGGGCTAGGGCCACATCTTAGGTAGACATTATTTTTAAATAAATTCTGTTAGTAAGAGGTGGAAAGAAAGAAAGAGAGAGAAGGGATAGTAGTAGCAGGAGAGAAGAATGAAGGATAAAGTAAAAACCATGTCATTAATCAAAGGAGAAAAGAGATGCATGAGAAGGCCTTTCCCTGGAAGGAAGAAGGATGGGCATATAAGAACTGAACTTCCTGCCTGCCCATTGAGTGTCCCATTTCATTCTGCAAGAATTTTCTAAAATTTAGAATGATTGGCTTAAATTATAATGAGTGAATGAGACTGTAAAACATAAACTACTTTTCCAGAACCTAATTCTAACCTAAACTACCCCAATACCAAAATTCATGGTATTCTTTACTATGCCACCCCAGCTCCAGAAAACAGAAAAGGGGGACGGGCACAGGAGATTTGGTGGAAACATATGCTTGCAGGTACTTCCCAGGTGGTCCACTGGCTGAAACTCCATGCTCCCAGTGTAGGGGGCCAATTTTGATCTCTGGTCGGAAACTAGATCCCACATGCTGTAACAAAGACCGAAGATCCCGTGTGCCACAAATAAGACTCAGCACACTCAAATAAGTAAAATAAACATTTTTAAATAGCATGTGCTTGAAGGTCAACAAGGTACACTTTAATATTTTGCTCTATAGCTTACCCGCTGTTTCTCATTGAGCAACCTGTTTCACCCCTCTGTGCCTCTGTTTTCCTATATCTCAAATGAAGATTACTGTAAGGATTGACTAGTGTAATTTTGCTAAGGCAGTCAGTGTATCTTAAACACTTTTTGGATGTATAGACGATTAGATGATTTTAAATGTTATATAGGAGTGGAATGTAAGAAGAGAAAATTTTGCTCAAAAATAGGCAAAATCAATCAACCAACTAATCAAACAAATTAAAGGGGAAAAAAGCAAGCAAGAAGCACCAAACAACAACAAATTTTAAAAAGCATTTGCAGTAGTAGCACTAGCATTTCCTAAAATCCCACCTGGGGTGCTGAAGCTAGCATTTGCGGCAATTATATAAAGCTTTGATTGTTCTATAATTCTATAATTGTTCTATAAATTCCAAAGCTTGTTATGCCACAGCTATGAAACTTTGGGCACAGTACTTAATGGAGGCTTTTTGCTTGCCTGCATGATGCCAGGCTGCTATAGTCTTAGAGAATAACATTTCAAAGGAAATGGGCTTTATGTAATAGAGTTTGTCATACAGTGAAATTTATATTTATGCAAAATGCAAAAGTGTTTAAGAAAATCCCAGTCATTTGACGCTATGGTCAACTGGGATTCTGTTACTTAGCATTTCATTTTAATATTTGCATCTGTAATCTTCAATTTTGAAACTCAGTGTCTAGAAAAGGTCATAGGATATAGCAGCATGTAAGCAACTACTTTTTTAATGATTCTAATGCTTGTTACAGTTTTTTTAATTATAATTTAATATTTGAACAGACTAAACAAAAGAGGATAATATAGGAAAGAGAACAATGGTTTGGAGTTTGTTTTCTAGTTTAGTCTGTCCCTCTAACAAGTTAGCTGCAAAAGCCTACATTTCCATCTCTTCTGGCTGAAGTATAGGGACTGACATATTCCAGTCACTGTGAGGAAACACAAATATAAGGATGTGATTGCTTATCTTTGGAACCAATCTCTGTAATTTCTAATAACAGCTTTGTCACTTGATTGGCTATGTAAATTTGAGAAAGTTATCTCAGCTCTTCCTTTCTCAGTTTCCTCGTCTATATGGTGTGTCAAGAATCAGGGGAAGTGGTAATAATAGCTATTTCTAAGATTGTTTTGAGGGGACTTCCTGGTGGTCCAGTGGCTGAGACTCGGTGCTGCCAATGCAGGTGGCCCAGGTTCCATCCTTGGGCAGGGAACTAGATTCCCACATGCTGCAGCTAAGAGTTCACATGCCTCAATTAAAGATCCTGCATGCCGCAATGACAATCAAAGATCCTGTATGCTGCAACTAAGACCTGGCACAGCCAAAAAATAATTAATTTTTTAAAAAGATTGTTCAGAAGATTAAAAGAGGTGATCTACAGGATCAAATGGAATAGCGTCCAGCATGAAGTAAAGCACTCAATATATGTTGTGCATTATCGGTCTTATTCTAAGAAAAATTGGAAGCCATATAAGAAGTTTAGACTGGAGGGAAGTGAGGGAAGCTTATAGTTTAAATAAAAAAGTGCTGTCTGGAAGAATGTAAGTTAATGGTGCAACGTGTGGACAGTGCAGGAGTATGAGCATGGTAGAGGGCAGTAAATAGCAGGAAACTGACTTCTTCCACATATATGGCCCACGTCATTTCATGGAAGGGAGACCCGGAACTGAGATCTTAAAGAGTACAGGTGTGGAGAGACCAACAAATTTCATGAGACTAAAGAATATAAAAATCCACCATTTCTAACATTCCCAAATCCAAAATGAGAAAGTTAAAGGGCATTAAGCAGATTTCTGTGTGTGTGAACTTGTTTTGCATTAAATATAAACAGGAACTTCCTGTAGACTGAAGGAGACATTCCAAGATACAGTAGGCGTGGAGGGAAGAACTGTGGGGGCCGGTGGGGGGAGGCAGACAGGGAGTCCTAAGGAATCTACACCAGCACTGACCAATAAACCTCTCTGTAATTATGTAAATGTTCTGCATCTGCACTCTCCAATATGGCAGCCACTAGCTACATGTGACTTTCAAGCATTGACATGTGACTTTAAGCATTTGAGGAACTAAATTTTAAATTAAATTTAATAAGTTAAAAATTTGATAGTCATAGGTGACTACTATATTGGGCAGTGCATGTCTATAGAATGTGGATGAATGGATGGATAAAGGGTATCTTCACAATTAGAAACCACGGTATTTCGATGCTTTCTAGTTTTATGACAGGCTGTTTTTCAGCATTCCAACAAACGATGCTAAGAGACTTAACATTTATATTTCCTATAAAAATAAAGGCAAACTACAGGCACGTTCTTAACCAACATGTAGGCTAGAACTCCAGAGGAAAAAATTTTTTTTGTAAATCCCCTTACTAGATTTATAAGCACTGACTATTGCTCATTTGTTTTGGAGTCTCCATTACTTGTACAGCAGGCCCGACAAGAAGCAGGGGTTGGCAAACTATTGTTTTTAACAAGACTATTTTTAATTGGGTTATCTTAAGTTGTGAAAGAACACAACAAATGTGGTAAAAGAATGACAGTTGTTACTGACTTTTCAGATGTATCATACTTCAGTTATTATATAGTATCATCTTCCCACTGTTGAAGAATCTTAAACAGAAGATAAAACAAGCCAAACTGGTTTTAGGGGTGAATGCACAACCTGGATCTCTGCAAACAGTGCTGTAATCAGCCACCCCAAACTTTATGAAGTAGACATATATTTCTGCAATATTTTAAAATAATCGATAAGGTAGTAAACCTTTTCCAAACAATTCTTACACTTAAAATGTGTTGTCAAGTCTCCATAAAGGTGTCTTATGATAGCTCATTCTCTACTTCAAGCTTGAAAAACAGCATATTCTTTTGTCTTCTCTTTGTCTTCTTTCTGAAACATTCTGTACTGTGCACCTTCAGAGGAAAAATAAAAAGCCTCGATTTTATTTAAGCCACTGTTCTTCTTGGCACCAAATCCTAATGTATGTAGAAGATGATGTTCTATTCCCAACTGATTTGAGTTGAATGTCAGTTTGAAACTATAATATGTGGTGTCAGAATCCAGGCCATTTCTCCTCCTATAACTGATGGGATTTTCTTTTTTTTCACCACTAATCATTGCTAAATTTTATTGAATGTTTATTATATGTCATGCACTATTCTGAGTCCTTGCACAATAATTTCATAAAAACCTTAGATGCAACCCTATGGAACAGCTATTACAATTGCTCCCAATTTACTATACAAAGTCTTCATCACAGAGAAATTAAACATTTTTCCCAAAGTCAAAAGGGCCACTAAATGTTGAGACTGGTATGAACCATGTGGACTCATGAGGCAATATCCATTTTATTAATCATTAATAGTTAAGATATGACCAGCATAGTATTACTTACATGGGGTGGTGGATTCAGCTAAAATACAGAGAGGCCTTTAGTCTGACTCTATAAAGACCAAGTCTGCACAGCATCTCAGAATTCATTTTTAATATATTTTAAGTTTTGATTTATATTTGTACAGTCATAAACTTCTATTTTTCTTTTCTGAAAACTACTCTTTGAATGTCTACTGACTGCTTACTTGGATTCTGTTGGCATTGTTATTGTCAGCATCATAGCTGATATGAAGTAAGCACTTTCTGTGCAACAGATCCTAATGCAGAAATTTACAGTAATTATCTCCTTTAAAATGACTAAAGCCTAACTTGATGTGTATAATCATTATCTCAATTTTACAGATGAAGAAACTGAAGCTCTGGGTGGCATGTACCTTTCTCAAGTCATCACAATTGCCAATGAACAGCCAGGGAATTAACCTAGGTCTGTCTAAGGTCTAATTAACCTTATTCTATCAACACTAGTTTCTCTGAAGAACTGTACACTTACAGCACTTATAGCCCTGGTTGTCATTTTGCCTGTGGACAAAGCTGATGATTCTACCCAACTGGTTTTCAACCTACACATATGCAATTTCCTGTTTAAGTCATAATAAATATGCCAGTTATTAAGAACATATAACCTGCTCTCCCCAACTCAAAATGCATTTACTGTCTTTTCCTCTAGACTGGAAAGAAACCTGCATTTAAGGCTCCCAGTGACAGACGATTCACAGAGCAACACTGATTCCTTGCTTTTCTTGTGCTCCTCACATAAAGTGCTGCAGTTAAAGTGGTGCATGAGAGAAGCAGCAACAGAATACGGACGGGCAGTGAATAAAAAGAAAAAGAGAGAGAGAGAGAAATGGTCTTTGCCAGTGAGGGAAACTGCCAAGGCTAAATGGAAATTTAAACTCCCTTTTACCTCCCTGTGAACAAATGCACAACTTCTAACATTCTTCCTTTACATCTTAAATCTTGGAAGCTTGGTATCATTAAGTGACTTAGTGCAATAGTCCTTCAAGAGAAATTATACCCTATCTAAGAAATAGTGACAAATACTAGATATAGTACTCTCAGCTTAGTCAAACTGCTGCCTTGGAAAGCAATAACATTGCCTGCTTTGATTCACACCGTGTTTCTCTGTGTCACACACTAGTAGACTATTTATCTTATTCAATGGCACCTCAATATAAGACTGAGAGCTATAAAGAATTTATTCTATACTCCCTTACCAAATTCTTTCCTGGTAAAAATGTTAGAGCTTTGTTTTATTTAACTTCAGGACTCCTCTGTCTTCTTGCTCATTTTTCTTGTCTGATGACTGTTTTATGTCCTCCACACTTTAAGGAAGGGAAGAATTTCCAAGATAACAACCACTGGGTAGAAAGACTTCTATACTAATTTCCAAAATGGAAATGTCTTAATACTCATCTTTTAGATTCCTATAAAAATTTAATTTACCCATAGCAAGTACACATTCCTTTCTGGTAGAAATTGCATGCCTAACCATAGCCATTTTCCTTCACCTCTCTTCCTTCCTGGCAGTTACTGATTTCATCCCAGAGACTGAAATGTGGCACCCTTTATTTATTAGTCTTTTCTGCAGGTGAGAGTCACTGGGCATCAGAATTCTGGCCAGTGATATATACAAAGTCCAGTGAGCACTTGTGTGGAAGATTTCCTATCCTGATAAAGATATACCTCTAAGAAATACTTCACCTTCTTATTATATAGTAAATTTGTATATGCAAAGTCAAGTAGGCAAAAAACCCAAACTGTCACTTTTTTCTATCTCATTGAAAGCAGTCTAAATACACATCTAAATGTCCTTCCCTTGAGCTTAGCAAAAATTTTAATCTGTGACTTCTGTGCATTTGCACTCAAAAACATATATATGTCTATACCTTCAACAAACATGCAATCTGTTTTACCCAATATCCAAACAAGGGACAAGACTTAAGTGCTTCTACTCAAAGTTACTACCATTAAATTAGTTGCTGTTCTAGACTTGAAGTCAGAAACTATGATAACGGATGCATTTAAAACACAGGAATATGCTTAGCTTGGTCCTTAGGGCCTGATAACCTCCAAACTATTTGCATGAAAGTCTTACTATTTTCCATGGAGCACTTCCATGAGCCAAGACATGCATCTCCACTTCTACCGCAGCTGCCAGAGGAAGGGCAATATTTGTCCCCTCCTTATCCCATTCCTTCCCTCTGCCTTAAAGGTTTGACCCTATTTTGTACCTCCTCTCTCTCTCCCCAACCAAAATGTATCTGTCAAAAGCTGTTAGTTTAGATTTCTGTAAAGGGAGAGAGATTGTCTTCACAAAGTTTATACCACCGTCTTCCAGTTTTAAGGATGCTTGTGATTATTTTGGACCCGCCGGAATAGGATCATCTCATTTTAAGTTCAGCTGATCAGCAGTCTCAATTCATCTGCAACCGTATCCCCCCTCTTTGCTGTGTAACCTAACATGTTCACAGGTTTTGGAGAGTAGAGTGCTGACATTCTTTGGGACCATCATTCTGCCTAATACAACTTTTTATTCCAGAAGAATGGTAATAAGAACAGTAATAATAATTTTATTAAATTACAAAGTAAATTATTAGCAATAAATAATAATAAAAACAATAATAAAAGGCAGTCTTTCAGTCATTTTACTGAGAACTGCCTAACTTTGTTTTGCAAGTAGCTGGACTTTACTGAGAAATAAAGAATGCACTTTATACCTTCCTTTCTCTATGGAATAAGATAAGAATTATTCAAATGTCAATGTAAAACAGATATCAGTGAAAGGAGTCAAAGGGCTTGGACCCTCCAAGTGCCAAGTAATTGCCTGTGGGATCAGATATGCAGCTGTAATTTTTTTTCTCCTGTGCATTTCTGTTTCAGTCCTTGGTTTGTTGCTATCCCGAGGCTTAGTTCACCATCCCCAATTTTATCTGTCATTATGCTAACACTAAAGGGAATATTGATGAGGGAACTGGAAGACTAGAGTTTCAATCCCAGCTCTGCCACAGGATAACTGCCATGCCCTGGTCAATTTACCTTCTGTCTTTGAGACTGTCACTCGGTATGTAAAAAGCAATAAATCAGACTAGGTCAATGACTTATCCACTAAGAACCACAGCAACTTATACGGTACATGGCCCATGTATAAGATATATTTCAATCTTCAATAAATCTATGAGTATCTCCATCTTAAAGAAACTGAGGCTCAGAGAAGGTACATAGCATTTCCTAAATGAACCCAGCTTGCACATAATAAAATAACATAATTTATTGTCTCATATTATATAAAATGCTCTCTCATATAATATAAAAGGTATAAAAGTTTCCTTTAATGATCATAGTGTCATTCTACCATTCAAATGGAAATAGGTGTGAATGTTTATAAATATACTTCACACAATGCACAATTCATATCTAAGCAATAAAGTTATTCTATTACTACAAATTCCAAATGATGTATTTAAAAGTGAGGGTAGCAGAAGGCTCAATTTCCCAAGCTGCTGAGTCCTTGCTGCAGGCAGATTCTAGCTCTGATTAAATTAATGTCTGCACAAATATAGGAACAGAGCCAGTGTGAAAATCAATGTCAGTTAAAGCTTTCAGCTCTTTGGGTGTAACTTTTATTATTCAACACAAAATACAGTCAAATCTTTTCATCACTGCAGAAACTTAATAGGAGCACTGGAATCAAATGCATCCATGTTACAGAATAAAGTGTTCAGTAAATGTAACTACAAAAAAAAAATCGGAAGAAAACCATATCTGAACATCTATGTCACGAGTTGCTTGTTAAAATTAAATTACTAGAGGCACAACTGGGTATTATTAGCTCTTGGAGGATTTCTGTTCTTGGCACATTCTACCATTCCTACTCTTACTATAACTGAATTAGAGCTCATTCATCTGTTACTTAACAATCATCAAAACTAATAATTACAGAGCCTTCCAGGTACCAGACACTATATTAAGTACTTATATAGGTTATCTCTCTCTCTCTTTTTAACAATCCTATATTATTAACTAAATTGTATAATCAAAGGGCCAGAGGCTTAGTGTGAAAATCATTCAGTCGTGTCCGGCTTTTGCGACCCCATGAACTGTAGCCCACCAGACTCCTGTGTCCATGGAATTTTCCAGGCCAGAATACTGGAGTGGCTAGCCATTCCCTTCTCCAGGAGATCTTCCCAACCCAAGGATCAAACCCAGGTCTCCTGCACTGCAGGCGGATTCTTTACCATCTGAGACACCAGGGAAGTCACCAGGAAGGCTTAGAGGAGATAAGTAATTTGCCTCAGGTTGCACAGCTAACATGAAGTGGGGTAAGGAAGTTCTCCCCTTTAAAACCTCAGGATATAAGCTTCAGTTTGGCAAACAATTTTCCCACTGAATGGAAATACACTATTTTCTTTTTTTGTCTTTCTTCACTACTGAAAGTATTGACAAAATGTCTCCATTCTTTACTTTTTTCTCCTCATTTAATCTTTTACTAACAGACAGAATCTTTCTATATAAGGTAATCAATAAACTATTTTAAAATTAATAAACAATTCTAAATGTAAAAGGAAATTCACTCTGGATGAAGTAAAATCCCAAATCTGTTGCTTCCTGTTATTTTGTACAAGTAGCTTAGCTTCTCAGAACCTCATTTTTTTTTACTTGATAATATTGGACATAAGATATTTGTGAATTTACTATTACAATGCATATAATAATGAGTTTTAAACATAATAAATGTGAAATAAATGCTAGGTCACTATTGTTTTTACTTGCATATTTAGTAAAAATCCCTTCATTTGCACATCCATTCATCAGGGATATATTGAAAACTAACTTATGCCAAGCACCAGGCATATACTGGTAAGGAAAACAGAAAAAGTCACTGCCCTGAAGAAAACTTTGTTTTCATTATCAGATTAATATTATATACTGTGGAACTTCCCTGGTGCTCTGATGCTTAAGAATCTGTCTTCCAAAGTAGGGAACGTGGGTTTGATCCCTGATCCAGGAAGATCCTACGTGTTCCGGAGCAACTAACCCTGAGCCCACCACCACTGCGGAATCTGCCCTGTGGAGCCCGCCAGTGGCAATTACTGAGCCTGCGAGATAGAGCTCCCTGCGCAGCAACTACAGAAGCCCTCCAGCCTGTACTGCGCAACAAGAGAATCCATTGCAATCAGAAGCCCGAGAACCGCAACTAGAGAGAAGTTCCTGCTTGCTTGCCTAGAGTAAGCCCAAGTGAGTGCAGCAGTGAAGACCCAGCCTGGGCAAAAATAAGTAAACAAAACTTGAATCTTCCCAATCCAGGGACTGAACCTGCATCTCTTGTATCTCCTGCCTTGGAAGGGGAGTTCTTTAACACTAGCGCCACCTGGGAAGCCCCATGAAAGTGACAGTGAAGTCTCTCAGTCGTGTCCGACTCTGCGAACCCGCGGACTGTAGCCCACCAGGCTCCTCCGTCCATGGGATTCTCCATGCAAGAATACTGGAGTGGGTTGCCATTTCCTTCTCCAGGGTATCTTCTGATCCAGGGATTGAACCCGGGTCTCCCGCATTGGAGGCTGATACTTTAACCTCTGAGCCACCAGGGAAGCTGGGAAGCCCCATCGAATATATATAACCTACAGCAGATTCTAATAAACTAGACAGACTCAAAAGCAAGGGTTAAGTAAATTATCTCCCATATTATAAATAGAATTAAAGACATTGAGGAAAACTAATAAACAGAATTTTGAATTAATAAGGTTTAGGGCTCCCTGATCTTTTATGAACCTAGCCACTCATATTTTATTTCTATAATATCAAGTAAATTTTTACATGAGCCAGTGTAATCCCAAAGGCCCTCATATTGTTTATGGTTCTTTGCATTGACCCAACTTGTTGCAGTTTAATATTTGCACATATCTCTATGACACTCACTTCCTTCTGAAAAATAAATGAAACAGTTTCAGGTTTCATCAATGTGCTTTGTACTAAAAATACAAAATAGCCGTTTTTTGCTTCAGTTCAGTTCAATTCAGTCACTCAGTTGTGTCCGACTCTTTGAGACCCCATGAGTTGCAGCACGCCAGGCCTCCCTGTCCATCACCAACTCCCGGAGTTCACTCAGATTCACGTCCATCGAGTTGGTGATGCCATCTAGCCATCTCATCCTTGGTTATCCCCTTCTCCTCCTGCCCCCAATCCCTCCCAGCATCAGAGTCTTTTCCAATGAGTCAACTCTTCGCATGAGGTGGCCAAAGTACTGGAGTTTCAGCTTCAGCATCATTCCTTCCAAAGAACACCCAGGACTGATCTCCTTCAGAATGGACTGGTTGGATCTCCTTGCAGTCCAAGGGACTCTCAAGAGTCTTCTCCAACACCACAGTTCAAACGCATCAATTCTTCGGCACTCAGCTTTCTTCACAGTCCAACTCTCACATCCATACATGACCACAGGAAAAACCATAGCCTTGACTAGACAGACCTTTGTTGACAAAGTAATGTCTCTGCTTTTCAATATGCTATCTAGGTTGGTCATAACTTTTCTTCCAAGGAGTAAGCGTCTTTTAATTTCATGGCTGCAGTCACCATCTGCAGTGATTTGGGAGCCCCCCCCAAAAAAAGTCTGACACTGTTTCCACTGTTTCCCCATCTATTTTCCATGAAGTGATGGGACCGAATGCCATGATCTTCGTTTTCTGAATGTTGAGCTTTAAGCCAAATTTTTCACTCTCCACTTTCACTTTCATCAGAGGCTTTTTATTTCCTCTTCACTTTCTGCCATAAGGGTGGTGTCATCTGCATATCTGAGGTTGATATTTCTCCTGACAATCTTGATTCCAGCTTGTGCTTCTTCCAGCCCAGCGTTTCTCATGAGGTACTCTGCATAGAAGTTAAATAAGCAGGGTGACAATATACAGCCTTGACGTACTCCTTTTCCTATTTGGAACCAGTCTATTGTTCCATGTCCAGTTCTAACTGTTGCTTATTATCATCCACATATTGTTCTGATTTTCTCTGCCTTAAAGTCAGTGTCATAGATATGTTTTTTTTTTCCAAATTGATCATGTTTATTTATGTCTATCGTAATCACTTTGGCTTTAATTTTATTTATTGGCAACCGGATTCCACTTATTGATTATAGATTGTCCCCTACCTGGTATTTAAAAGCATGCATTTTTATACAGTGGATTTTCTAACCTACAGTTTATTTCCATCTTTTTTTTTTAAGCTGATGATTTCAAATTTCCTTCATGCCCAGTCTATAAAAAAATCCAACACAATATTTTGTGCTGTCATTTGAAAATGTACAAACTGGTCATGCACTTTCTTTCAAGTTTAGGATAGCAAGGGGACAATATTCACTGCTGATTCTAAAGGGGAGACAATACAATATATTGAATATTAAAAAGAAAAAATAACAAGGACTCAAAAGATCTAGATGCATTCTAAGTATGTAGTTTCATAACTTATACCCTTCAATGAATCCCTGCATGGACCACCATTTAAAGTCCAACCTCTCCAGTAATGCTTATAAGGTTATCATGATATTTCTTTCAGGCCACCTATTTCCAGCTTTCAGTTTTGACATTTACTCTAGCCGTGTTGTAGGTCTTCCTGTTCTCTCATCTTTGTTCCTTTTTATGCCACTTATTGCTCTCTCTCTCTAGAAATCTCCTGCTTGGATAACTTCTACTCATTTTTATTTAGTTGAGACATAACTTCCCTCCTAGTGATCTATTACCACTATAGTGTGTCCCAGACTTTTGTAAGATAAGAAATAACTCAGGAAATGCTTGATAGATGTTCAGATCTGCTAAATTAGCATTTTAAGTGTATCTGGAATTTGCTTTAATTGAGTAAGCTAAGACATGATGACATAGAAACTACTGTCATAAAAGAAGAAGGTTTTATACTCACAGATCCCTAGAAACAGAAGACAGGACATGCCACACAAGGCTACCTGGAGAGACAGGAGGGTGAGTCATGAGATAGAGTTCAGGGGAAATATAAATGAGAGACTTTATGCTAGTTTCATGATAAGGAATTGAAAAGGTGGTTTCAGGTTTAGGGTTGGGTATTTGAATAGTTTTAGTGAGTACTGGGGTATAGGAGCTGTCTCTAGTTGTCTGGTACCTGGCCTAGGGTGATTAGGGCAAGAAAAGAGTGGCCTAGAGAGTAAGTACTTCCAGCTGTTCAAGCTTGATTTAGAAAAGGCAAAGGAACCAGAGATCAAATTGCCGACATCCACTGGATCATCAAAAACACAAGAGAGTTCCAGAAAAATATCTACTTCCGATTTATTGAATACACAAAAGCCTTTGACTGTGTGGACCACGAAAAACTGTGGAAAATTCTGAAAGAGATGAGAATACCAGACCACCTGACCTGCCTCCTGAGAAATCTGTATGCAGGTCAGGAAGGAACAGTTAGAACTGGGCATGGAACAACAGACTGTTTTCAAATCAGGAAAAGAATACATCAAGGCTGTATATTGTCACCTGTTTATTTAACTTCTATGCAGAGTACATCATATGAAATGCCAGGCTGGATGAAGCACAAGCTGGAATCAGATTGCCGGGAGAAATATCAATAACCTCAGATACACAAATGACAGCACGCTTATGGCAGAAAGGGAAGAACTGAAGAGCCTGTTCATGAAAGTGAAAGAGGAAACTGAAAAAGGTGGTTTAGAACTCAACATTCAAAAAACTAAGATCATGGCATCTGGTCCCATCACTTCATGAGAAATGGATGGGGAAACAATGGAAACAGTGAAAAACTTTATTTTGGGGGGCTCCAAAATCAGTGCAGATGGTGATTGCAGCCATGATATTTAAAACACTCTTGCTCCTTGGAAGAAAAGTTATGACAAACCTAGACAGCATATTAAAAGCAGAGACATTACTTTGCCAACAAAGATCCATCTAGTCAAAGCTTTGGTTTTTCCAGTGGTCGTGTATGGATGTGAGACTAGGACTATAAATAAAGCTGAGCACTGAAGAATTGATGCTTTTGAACTGTGGTGTTGGAGAAGATTCTTGAGAGTCCCTTGGACTGCAATGAGATCCAACCAGTCCATCCTAAAGGAGATCAGTCCCGAGTGTTCATTGGAAGGAATGATGCTGACACCGAAACTCCAATACTTTGGCCTCCTGATGCAAAGAGCTGACTCATTTGAAAAGTCCCTGATGCTGGGAAAGATTGAGGGCAGGAAGAGAAGGGTACGACAGAGGATGAGATGGTTGGATGGCATCACCAACTCAATGGTCATGAGTTTGAGTAAACTCCGGGAGTTGGTGATGGACAGGGAGGCCTAGCCTGCTCCAGTCCATGGGATCACAAAGAGTCAGACAAGACTGAACGACTGTACTGCCTGACTGAGAGAGTAAGAATCTCATTGCGGAGGTGGTTTGTAGTGTGGGCTCTAGATTAGTTCTTTTATATTTGAAGATATCCAATCAAGTGAGTTGTTTATCATCTCTAGGAATTAGTTAAAATTGGGAAGTATAGTGCCTCCAAAATCAGCAAGATTCCAAGATGTCAAAGCATCAGAAAATAAGGGGAAGAAAACCATGACATTAGTACAATTAGGTTCTTTAAAGAAAATTATTAACTTGTAAATCACACAGGTGGAGTTCCAGTCCTAGGAGGGTAGTGGGGAGTTTATCTGGGAATATTCTTCCTATAGATAACAATGATAAAATTTAGATGCATTGAAGACAAGAGCAGAGAAAAGCTGGAAGGAATTTGACTCTTGATATAATATATATCAGTGGATAAGATATGTGTTTAAAGAGCCTGTCCCATTTAGGTTCTTCCATTTTGCCAATGTTTGGGGCAGTTATAACTCAAACCAAAATAGCAGTGACAATCTTATATGATTGTTGCATCACAAAATGGAGTTAGAGGATTCCAGGGTCTCTGGAAATGGAGGGAAAAAACATATAAAGTAGAGTACCTAAATATGCATGTAAACCTCACACAAAACTCTGTATGAACTGTTTGTGCACATGTCAGCTCCAGGAAGCCTCTTAGAAAACTACAATTAGATGATTGAAACTCTGACCAAAGGTCTCAGCTTCTATCAACCCTAGAGGAAACATACTTTGAAGTCTGAATCATACCTAGTTAAAGGATGTGATTACAAAAAAAAAAAAAACTTTCTACTGAAACTCTGCAATGGGCATGGCTTAGAAATGAAAACTAGATCTTTGGACTAAGTACTATACCTATAGCAAAGGGAAAAGTTGACACAGACATTCTGTAATAATGTATAAAGTCAAGCCTCCTCAAAAATGAAGGAAATCAACAGATAAATGCCTGCTTGATTTATGTTGTTGCATGCATCAACAGTGCATTTCTTTTGCTGCACTGTAGTAGGATTCTAGGGTAAGAAAGCACCACCATTTGTCTTCACATGAGTTTTTGCAAAGATAAAGTCTTTTACTTTTGATAATGTCCAATTTACTATTTCTTTTCTTTTGTGGATTGTGCTGGTGATATTAAATCTGAGAACTCTGACCATCCCTAGGTCATGAAGACTTTTTCTTTTATTCTTCCTTAAGAAAAGTTGGGGACCATCCATGGAATTGATTGTTACTTTGTCAAAAATCAGCTAGACATGTTTTTATGGTTCCATTTCTAGGTTTTCTATCCCACTTATTTATTTGCCTATTCCTCTGCCAATATCATAGTGTTCAGATTATTATAGTTATATAGTAGGCATTAGTATTGTAGAGTGATTCCTCCTACGTTGTCCTTCTTTATCAATAACTCGCTACTCTAAGTCCTATAAATTTCCATGACAATGTTACAAAAATCTAGTCTATATTTATTTTAAAAAGCCTACTGGGATTTTGATTGGAATTGATATACTTGGGGCTAGCATATTTTGTTAAAAGAGACCAGAATGGATATCCTTGACTTATTCTTGATTTTGGAGGAAATATGTTTAGTCTTTCACTGCCAAGAATCATTTTTTTTTTTTTTTTTGGTAGGTGCTCTTTATGAAGTTGAGGAAGCTCTCCTCTATTCCTAACTTCTAATTGCAGAAAGTTTTCTTTTTTTAATTATAAATGAGTATAAGGTTTTTTGTTAAATGCTCTTTCTGTGTTAATATGATTTTGTTTTTTCTCTAGGCTGTTGATATGGTGAATTACATTGACTGATTTTAGAATGTTGAAAGAGCTATGCATATATGAAATAAATTATACTTGGTCATAGTATATAACAGTTTTTATATACTTTTTATATACTATTTGCTACTAATTTGCTGATAATCTTTGCATTTAGGAAAAATATTGGTCTTTATTCGCTTATAGTTTTCTTCTTCTTTTTTTTTTTTTTTTACACTATCTTAGGTTTTAGTATTAAGGTAATACTGACTTCATAAAATGATGTGAAAACTATTCTCATCTCTCTACTTTCTGGAACATATTGTCAAAACCGGTGTTGATTCTAACTCAAATATTTGGTAGAATTCTCCAGTGAAATGATCTGGATCTCAAAATATCTCATTCAGAAGTTTTCAATGTAGAATTTACTTCTTGAATTGTATTAGCTTCACACATGTCTATTTCAGCTTGGTTGAGCTATAGTAGCTAGTAACTTTGAAGGAATAAGTCACTTCTACAAGATTATATGTGTTTTTGTTTGTAGTATTCCCTTATTACCACTTAATCATTGTATGATTATAGTGATAGCTCCTATTATATTCTTTTTTCTTATTTTCTTGCTATTTTTCTTTTTATACTAATATAGCCACTATTTTATACTAATATAACCACTAATATGCTATTTCTATTTATGTCTGCATGATATATACATTTCCATTATTTTATTTTCAGCCTATGTCATTCAATTTAATATGAGTTTCTTTTAAATAGCAGGTATGAGTCTCTTTTTCAACCACAGTGAATTTCTGCTTTTTATTTGATATATTTACATAATTTACATTGAAGTTATTGATATGTTACTTCTTCGATTGGCCACTTTATTTTTTTTTCTGTTGATTTCCACTGTTTCTTGTTTCTCATTTCTCTTTTCTTGCCTTCTTATGTATTATTAACATATTAGTGACCAGAGATATATTAACACAGGCTTTTGTTACCTGAACATTATTGACCAGAAACATTTCAATATTCACTCATATAACAAATTGCTGGTCACAGGCATTAGTTTCTGCAAAAATACCCCCAGTCAATAATGAGTTAAATACTCTCTGATATTTCATTTTGAATTATTTTAGTGTTTTTGAGAGTAGCACTTAGAACTTTTTTCTTTATAGTTGCTCTCAGTATTAAAGTATGTGTATGTGATTTAACACTTTTTTTTTTTTTTTTTGGTATCAACATTTTGCCACTTCAAGCAAAGTATGGAAATCTTACTTCCTTCCATTTGGGTTCTTTTTGCTCCGTTATTTCACAGTTGATAAGCTATTTCATCATGCTATAAACTAACAATCACATATCCTCATATTTTTCTTCACCACATGACCTGATTTCTTCTGTTACTTCCTTCTCTACAACACTACATATTCAAAAAAGTCTGACTTTTCAGAATCAAATAAGAACAAAACTCTTAGATGGGAGGGCTTTATAAAGAGTAGGATCAATTTCTCATAACAAAATCAGTATGGGGCAGCCTCATCAGCATATCTGGCATTTTACTACACTAAACGATAGAAAGAAACCCCCAGTGTATGCGATTCTGTGAGCAAGTCTGAATTTTTAGTTAAGGTATAATAATGCAAATGGCAACCCACTCCAGTATCCTTGCCTGAAAAATCTCATGGACAGAGGAGCCTGGTGGACTGCAGTCCATGAGGTCTCAAAGAGTTGGGCATGACTGAGCGACTAACACACTTAGCCCCTCATTCTGGAGCAGGCAATGGCAACTCCAGTACTCTTGCTGGGAAATCCCATGGGTGGAGGAGCCTGGTAGGCTGCAGACCATGCGGTCACGAAGAGTCGGACACAGTTGAGCAACTTCACTTTCACTTTTCACTTTCATTCACTGGAGAAAGAAATGGCAGTCCACTCCAGTGTTCTTGCCTGGAGAATCCCAGGGACAGCGGAGCCTGGTGGGCTGCCGTCTATGGGGTCACACAGAGTCGGACACGACTGAAGCGACTCAGCAGCAGCGGTAGTAGCCCTTCATTCCAACTCAGGATATGCAGCATGTGCTGCTTTGGTAACTTGTCCAAATGTTCTCCTTGGAAGACCAAACACTTCTGCCTTTTTAGGGTTCTTTGTAAATGATCTCATCCTCATTCTAGCAATTGCTGCATCCAGATGTGCCTCCCGATTGCAAACAGATTTCTAGCGAAAGCATCTGGGCCAGCCATGTTCAGGCAGGCAGTTGTGTCTGAGTCAGTTATGTGGTTAAGTGGATAATGGACTGTCTGGACTGCCTAGATCTTCTGAATGTCAATTTCCTCTGATGCAAATTTCAAGTAATTTATTCTTTTTTGCTATTGTGGATAGCATTTCTGCTGCAATCCCCTCACATGACTCCAATCTATTTAAGGTGATGGGGGAAAGCATCACATTCTGATTTATTTTTGCAGAAGAGCCTGGATTTAAAAGGTGTTTGTCTATTTAGTTCTTTGGCCCAGTTTTTGATTGGGTCATTTATTTTTCTGGAATTGAGCTGCATAAGTTGCTTGTATATTTTTGAGATTAGTTGTTTGTCAGTTGCTTCATTTGCTATTATTTTCTCCCATTCAGAAGGCTGTCTTTTCACCTTGCTTATATTTTCCTTTGTTGTCCAGAAGCTTTTAATTTTAATTAGATCCCATTTGTTTATTTTTGCTTTTATTTCCAGAATTCTGGGAGGTGGATCATAGAGCACCCTGCTGTGATTTATGTCGGAGAGTGTTTTGCCTATGTTCTCCTCTAGGAATTTTATAGTTTCTGGTCTTACGTTTAGATCTTTAATCCATTTTGAGTTTATTATGACCCAGCAATCCCACTGCTGGGCATACACACCGAGGAAACCAGAATAGAAAGAGACACATGTACCCCAATGTTCATCACAGCACTGTGTATAATAGCCAGGACATGGAAACAACCTAGATGTCCATCAGCAGATGAATGGATAAGAAAGCTGTGGTACATATACACAATGGAGTATTACTCAGCCATTAAAAAGAATACATTTGAATCAGTTCTAATGAGATGGATGAAACTGTAGCCGCTTATACAGAGTGAAGTAAGCCAGAAAGAAAAACACCAATACAGTATACTAACACATATATATGGAATTTAGAAAGATGGTAATGATGCCCCTGTACACGAGACAGCAAAAGAGACACAGATGTGTAGAGCAGACTTTTGGACTCTGAGGGAGAGGGAGAGGGTGGGATGATTTGGGAGAATGGCATTGAAACATGTATACTCTCATGTAAGAAATGAATCGCCAGTCTATGTTCGATGCAAGATACAGGATGCTTGGGGCTGGTGCATGGGGATGATCCAGAGAGATGATATGGTGTGGGAGGTGGGAGGGGGGTTCATGTTTGGGAACTCATGTACAACCGTGGTGGATTCATGTCAATGTATGGCAAAACCAATACAGTATTGTAAAGTAAAATAAAGTAAAAATAAAAATAAAGATGTTTGTGTTTGTCATTCACTTTTTAAAATATCAATATCAATCAAATATGTGCTTCTCTGTTCTCCGTTTTCTTACTTCCCTTTTTTGCATCACAAACATTTGTTTTAATTATGGTCCTTACACATGTTTTTGTGGGTTAGCAAGGACTTCAGCTGCTAACTAAATTATTCTAATATGCCAGGAATCCACACCCCTATTTTGGAAGCATTAAGCAAATTGAAAAGGTATCTTGATTGAAAATCAAAACTCAAGCAGTTAATAGCTGTGCAGCCCCCAGTCAGAGGTACATTTTGTTTCAGTGGTGGCCACAAATGTGGACAGAAATCATTCTGATTTATTGTGAGTGAGATAGAAATTTCTGATTACTATCCTGTCTCTGCATGAAACCAATCTCCTTAGAAAGACCATTTGAATCTGGGAAATAGAGGGCAAATGTAAATATGAGTGGAGGTTAAAACTGTCGCTATGAGTATGAAGTCATAAATTACACAGCCTGAAAATTCATTATGTTGTTTTTGTCACCAATCTCCTGAGCATTATTACCAAAAAGTCTAGAAAAATAAAAGAAAATGAGATTTAAAACAGTGAAAATTCTTCTACAAGAAAATTGGGTTTATTGTAGCATTTCCTGAGGAGATTGCCTCAGTGTAAAATACACTGCTTGCATGATACTTTTTAGATGGTTATAGCTGAAAAATACTTTATTTTTATTTTTTAGCTTATAACTTGTTTGACTTTCAAAAGACTTTATTCTTTCCTCATTTATCAAAAACTATTATGATAGTTTAAAGGAAAAAATCTATTATTTTGAAGAACAGAGTATTATTTTCAAATATATAAAGATTTGAATTCCACTAGATTTTTTTTAAGCTATTCACCTGATATAGTTACTTCAGGTATGTTTGAAATATCTAGTTTACATTTAAACACATTTAAATCAACACATGTATGCACTGATGGCTTTATTCACTAATTCATGAAGATTCATTTGAATGCCTTTGCAGACAATTTCAGCTGGAATCATGTGACCCAGAGAAAGTTACTTTAGCCCTTAGGATTTCAGTTTTCTCAACTGAAAACTGGAAATTATGATACCCAAACTTCCCAATCTGCAGAGTTTTGTGAAGGCTGATTTTAACTATGAGTTTCAACTGGCTTTTTAACTTTGAAGGGGCTATCAAAGAACAGTGAGGATGAAAAGAAAGAGGAGGATAAAACTGTCAGGACAATGGACATTTATCAGATTTTATTTGCCTTCTATTTTCTAGATATGAATATCATTTTATACTCAGTTTATAGTTAGAATATTAGAAATTTCTATGCTTCAAGAATCCAAGGATCATTGTAAATGAAAGTTTTTTTTAGTAGTGCTATAATCCAGCTTTATTTTCCTTTAATATTGTATAGAATCAGGAATACCCCCTACATAAAAAATCCAGCTGAGTTTTGTTAATGTCAAACAAAGTAGAAGAAGTATTTCTAAGCCAGAGTTTGGAATTAGAGTATTGAGTTAAATTTTCCTTGGGCATCATCTAGACAATATTTTTTTCTCAGTAAAGGTGGAAAATACCCAGTGAATGCCAGCTTCCTGGTTCAGAAGGTTAATAGTAGTTCTGAATTTATGAATAGGACTCTTAGGGCAAGCCAACTGGATATCTGCCTTGAGAGATTAAATGGAATAGTCCATTGGATCTTGTATTAAACATACTAACCATAAGCTAGACAAACTGCATATTCATACAAACCATCTAGCAATTTGTTTAATATCTAGCATTTCTTTGTGACTCCTTCCTAGAGTTTTCATCTTTCTCCTTAATTTACCCATTAAAATTCTTATATGTCTTTTCCCCATGAGTTCTATTAACATATTAATCATAGTTACTTTATATTTTCTGTTGGATAACCACAAAATCTGTATCATATCGGAGTCTAGTTCTGATACTTGTTTTATCTCTTAAGAATGTATTTTTTTCTCACCTAGTAATATTACTTATAGGTTTTTGCTAAAAGCTTAATATACTATATTGGATAATAAGGATAGTAAGGCTTTGGTGGGAATATTTATGTTAATGTAGCTAGTAGCTGGTCTATGTTTAGTATTTGCTGTAGCTAAATGTGCCTGAGGTTTCAAAGTCCTCTAGTGTTTTATCTACTTTGCTGCCTTTGGATTTCCCTAAAATTCCTCCTCAGATATAGTCTGCCTCTTGCAGATCTTTTAGCTGTAACTTGTATTTTTGATCAAATTCCTAAGTCCATGGCCATGTGGCACTTGCAAGGATAGAAGTGAGGAATGCTCAGACTTAAGGAAGACATAAATTTGCTCAAGCTAAATCCTCAGATGAAACCAGGTTGTAACCAAACAAACCTGGGGCCAGGATGTGGAGAGTAGACTGTGGCCAGAGCTAGAGTGGGTCTGGCTTGATTGAAACTGAAGGAAAACTGTTAGTTTTTAGTCTCTGCATTTGCCTTTGAATCCTGATGTGACTTCTTTCCCCCAAATTTCCTAATTAAAGAATAAAATTTTAACTGGTTTTAAAAAAATAATTCAATGAGAGGGAACTAAGGTCAGCTTTGAGAGTTTGAAGCCTATGCTTGTATATACCTCTGTAAACTGTAAACTGGGCTTCCTAGGTGTCTCAGTGGTAAAGAATCCTCCTGCCAATGCAGGAGATGTGGGTTTGATCCCTGGATTGGGCAGATCTCTTGGAAAAGGAAATGGCAACCCATCTCAGTATTCTTGTCTGGGAAATCCCATGGACAGAGGAGCCTGGTGGGCTACAGTCCATGGGGTTGCAAAAGAGTCAGACATGACTTAGTGCCTAAACAACAACAAAACTTTCAAGTTACTCATTTTTAAAATGCAGTAAAGTTTTATAAGATGAAAAAAAGGGAGCAAGAAGCAAGAGAGAGCAGCCTATAGAATCACTGTCACCACCACCCACCACACTGCATGGGTCCAGTTTAATAATTGAGGCTTGACTTGGGTAGACCCAGGAGAGCTTCACTGTACAGAAACTCCCTTTCCTAGTCCTCTTTTTTTCTGTTTGAAAGGAACACCATCTGTCTACACCTATCTGTAGACAGAGGGCTGCCGGACAGACTAAGTCAGGAAATATGGGAGGAAAAATATAGCTAATTCATGGTATGATGAGTTATTATTTGAGTTTTGATCCTCTTATCCTGCCCACCTGTTCTTATTTAGTTTTCTGAATCCTCCAATAAGCTATATTTGCTTTTAGGTCCAATTAGAGAAAAAAGAAGAGAGAATGTCCTTCTTCCATTTTAATTATATTCAGCCTCTTTTTAAAATGGCACTTGTGTTTGTCACTCAGGAGTATCCCTATTACTTCACTTAATTAGAAGGTAGAGAATCTCAGAATTGCTTTAGTAATGAATTTATGATTTCACTTTATCCATATTTTGCCAGTTGGAATTAACATTGGGGAAAAAAACACATGCACTTCCTCTCTCTCCCTCCACCATACATGCATACATAGCTGAGGATAAATAAGAGACCTTATTTCTTCCATATTTCATGTCCTGTGGAATTGGTCTCTGAAGGATATATGGAGTCCTCTTATCTTTTGAAAATTTTCAATACCCTCCCCCTAACTTCCTAGATAAAAATCATTATCTTGTTTGATTTTTATCCTAGATAAAAATCATTATCTTCCTAGATAAAAATCATTATCATATTTTTTACATTATGAGGGCCTTTTCTAATCCTGTACATATGACTAAAGCAAATCTTAACTGTTGGTAGGAGAAGGAAATTTGGGATTTTCATCTTTATCAGAGTGGACATCTGTAATGTAAACATCTCTTGCTATTGAGAGTACGAATAACCTCTAAAAGAATTATGAAATAGACTAAATACACAGAAGTGACTGATGTTTGTTACATTAACAAAGGCATTCTCATCTACATGAAAAAAGAAAATTCAATCCAGGAATTGAAAGTAAATAATAACCACCACAACCATTAATTGTGTGCTTACTCTGATAGTAAAATAGGTTCTGAATGCATGCCATCTCCTTTGTCCTCTCCAAAATGAAGTTTTGAATAATTAAGTCCTGTATCCATCAGACAGAGAATGAGTTTAGAGAGATGAGTCAACTATATCACCTGTGGATCACATCCTAAGTTTGTATGCTCTCTATTTTTCTATACTGCTTTTAGGAATCACATACACATGTTAATACATGAATTATCTGGAAATTTGCCAAAAATTATTGTGAAAAGAAAATTTCCAACTATGTACTTGTTGTTTAAATATTTCTGTTGTTGTTGAGAGTGTTATAAAATACATTGAGGATGTCTTCTTAGGTCAGCCTCCAAAGGCAATAGAAATAGAATTAAACAAATAAATGAGACCTAATCAAGTCTATAAGCTTTTGCACAGCAAAGGAGATTATAAATAAAATGAAAAGATAACCTATGTACCAGGAGAAAATATTTGCAAATGATGTCCAGATAAGGACTTAATTTCCAAAATACACAAACAGCTCATAGAACTCAATAACAGCAACAACAACAAAAACAAGCAGCCCAGTTGAAAACTGGGCAGAAGACCTAAATAGACATTTCTCCAAAGACATACAGATGGCCAATAGCCACATGAAAAGATGCTCATCATGGCTAATTATTAGAGAAATGCACATCAAAACTACAATAAGGTACCAACTCACATTATTTAAAATTATCATCATTAAAAAGCCTACAAATAACAAATGCTGGAAAGGGTGGGGAAAAAAGAAAACCCTCCTACTGGTGCAGCCTATGTAAAACAATATGGAGTTTACTCATCAGCCTGAAAATAGAGTAACTGTATGATACAGCAATCCCACTCCTGGGCACGTATCCAGACAAAACTATAATTTGAAAAGATAATGCACCCCTGTGTTCATTGCAGCACTATTTACAATAATCAAGACTGGAAACAACTTAAATGTCCATTGACAGATGAATGGATAAGAAGATGAGGTACAAATATACCATGGAATATTATCAGCCATTAAAAAGAATGAAATAATGCCATTGGCAGCTAAATGGATAGACCAGAGATTATCATACTAAGTGACATAAGTTAGAGAAAGACAAATACCATATGATATCTCTTATATGTGGAATCTACAATACAACACAAATGAAGATATCTAGGAAATAGAAACAGACTCAGAGTCATAGAGAACAGCTGTGGTTGCCAAGTGGGAGAGGGTGTTGGGGAGGGAGGGATTGAGAATTGGGGATTTGCAGATGCAAACTATTATATATAGGATGGATAAACAGCAAGGTCCTGCTGTAGACCACAGGCTATTGTACTCAATATCATGTCATAAACCAAAATGAAAAACAATATGAGAAAGGATATATATACATAATTGAATCATTTGCTACATAGCAGAAATTAACACAACAATGTAAGTCAATAAAATTTGCTTCAATAAAATTTTTAAAAAATAAACTACATTGAGAAAACTTTTTTATTGTAATTCCATCCAGCTTCTGAGAAACTACTTTTCTTTAAAAGATACTCTACCATAGGTGAGAATCATAATTGCCTAGAATCATAATTGCCCATAATTGTTGAAATAACTCTGTCTGGGAGAGGCCACTAGAAGCTGTATTTTGAAAAAATAAAAATAAAGCTTCCAGGTGATCTGCTGCCCATCAATATGTATGCCTCTGGCTCAGATAAATTAATGATATCACTTGAAAAATGAAGCAATATGGTTTCTGAATCTATAGCTATTGTTACTAATATGGGATGTAGGAATATAACTGAGGTTATCTCTGACTTTAGATAGAAAAAAAGATTACATATTTAGTTTCTTTAGCCTTTAACTGAAAATTTGTATTTTTTGGACAGAAAATATAATCAAGCTACAGTATAATCAAGCAGTACATGTGACTTTGTCACTAATAAGAAGCGCAGATACCATGTCTGTAGTTTTTTCTATTACATTACAGTTGCGTAGGTACATATATATCACTAATGTCATTGCTGGGGAAGAAGAAATTTTCCTCTACCCTTCTAAGTTTTTCTGGCTAGTCTAAAAACTCAGTTGGGCATATAGCAGGTTAATAGGGAAGAAGCACAAAAGTTTATAACATTCACATGGGAGAGACACAGGATAACTAAATAACTCATTAAAACGGCTAAAAATTTTCACCTCAAATACCATCTTTGGTTAAAAACAAAAGATCTCCGAGTAGTGGTTTGGGCATTCAAATGGGAGGAAGGCAATTCATACGAAGATAAAAAAACAAATTTTTGATTAAAAAAGAAATGTTTGCTGGATACCCGGCAGAGACAATGGGGACTAAAGGAAGAATTTTAACAAACAGACTTTGTAGGGTTCCTCCCTGTCTGCCTGCTAGTTCATACAATAGCTCTTTAGGGTGATAGCTCCCTTCCTGGAGAAGGTCCTTGAGTTACATTCTTTAAGCAGTTAGGGAGAAAGTCAAAATTTCTTCCTGAGTCTTTGTGGTCTTGATTGTTTTCAACTTGAAATAATATGCATGCCAAAGACACATTTTGGGGTGGTAAATCTTGTTCCCCTATATCATCACTATTTTGAAATTATAATTGCTACTATAACACAGGTAGACCTGATCACTTAATATTTCAATTAAAGAAGAAACTCACAAATAATTAGATTACAAATTTACATTTTTTAATATTTTCATCAGTATATTAGACATATTGTTTTCCTTTGTAATCCTATCCATTTTAGTTTATGTGTTTATAAAGTATTCTGAGAAAAAATTCTTAGACTTAAGGACACTCTTCATGGAGGTACAAGACGCAAATTGTTTAAGATAGCCTATTGTAGAGGTAATTCCACTGAGCAAATAATGGTCATTTCACAAAGTAGGACAGACAAGGCAGCCTGAGCTGTACTATTTTTGCATAGTAAATACTTCACATATTTACATGCCATTCCCCCTCACTCCCATCAAATCCCAAACAATAATCTCTGTAGCTACTCATTGTACACGTATTGAAGGAATATTCCACTGTATTTTATACTGGTTAATAGATTTTGGAAAAAGAGTTAAAATCAAGGAAAAAGGTAAGAGATAAAAATAACTGCAGAGAAATGTCAGCCAAGAATATTTAAGAGGATGAGACGGGAAAGAAAGAAAAATGACTGAAACCAAAAAAGAGGTAGGTGTCTTCATTTTCCATTTCCTCCATTTAATAGCTTCAGATCTTCTATTTTTGAACATCTCACAATCACCTGTATGACTGAGCGACTTCACTTTCACTTTTCACTTTCATGCATTGGAGAAGGAAATGGCAACCCACTCCAGTGTTCCTGCCTGGAGAATCCCAGGGATGGGGGAGCCTGGTGGGCTGCCGTCTATGGGGTCACACAGAGTTGGACACGACTGAAGTGACTTAGCAGCAGCACAATCACCTGAAAAACAATCGCCTACCACCTCCTTCGCTCCTGAGCTCATCTTGTATTACACTGAGATTTCTATCATGTTTTGTATGTTTAATAAGTTATATTTTTTAATAATTGAAATATTTGCAAAAATTCTCATTTAAAATCAACTCTCTTTCCCCATGCACAACAACTCTTTTAAATAAAAATGTCAGCTTGGAATGGTCCATAAATAACTTGATATTTCTTTAGTATTTATGTATTCCATTTATGTAATAGTTTACATCTAATTCCTTTTTATAGTTGTTTTTGGGTTTGAAATTCTAAATATTTTCATTTTTTGAACCCCTAAAGAATATAACAAATTTAGAATGATACTATTTCTAATTTCCATGCATAAACCAAATAATTTCCCACCTCCTGCAATAGAGATTCTGTTTATTCTACTCCCCTGTTTGAAAAAAAAAAAAAAATTAACTGCAGTATCTAAAGCCCTAAAGGAAAATTTTTCAATGTGAAATTATAATGGAATGAAAGAGTCTTACTGCCAAAAGTAGTTTCATTTCAATTTATGAGAAATAATAAATCAATCATTAAAATGAAAACTATGCATGAATAAAATCAAGAGACAAGAACTGTGACAGCATTTTAAATAAACTTTTTACCAATCCTCAAAAGCCCAATACTTATTGTTTATGCAATTGGGGTTTTTTACAACCTTGGATTGAAACTCTCTAATTATGCTGTAGTTGAATTACAATTAATATGTAAATAGAAACATAAAACCAGGTTTATCCCATGTAGCAATCTGTACCAGCAAACATCCTTCACAGTCCTCTTGTTGGAAAATCTCCTGGGTTGCTTAGGCATTCTACTTTTCTCTTCTTTCAGTTTTAGCAATCTGGTTGGCAAAGCTAACTCAGTGCAAGACATGCTACTACTGTAGCCTGTTTACAAACCTTTAACATTTTTCCTACGCCTCTCACTCAACAACACTAAAAGGGATCAGTATTTTGGGCAGAATTAAATTTTGATCATATTCATTTTATAGGCAAGCTTTTTTGTTGCTGTTATTGTTTGTTTGCCTTTATTTCCAAAAATTATAATGATTAAATGAGTTGTTTTTGGCAGGGAATAATAGCAAATTCTGGCCTAAAATTCTAAGGCTTAAAACACAACCTAAAGGTTTTATGTGAGTCACATGATAAATACAGAATTTGAGGCTATGCTTAAGTATTGTGTGTGCATGTGCGCTCAGTTGTGTTTGACTCTTTGCAACCCTATGGACTGTAGCCCGCCAGGCTCCTCTTTCCAAGGGCTTTCCTGGCAGCATACTGGAGTGGGTTGCCACGCCCTTCTCCAGGGGATCTTCCCCACCCCTGGATCCAACCCACGTCTCTTGTGTCTCTTGCCTTGTCAGGTGGATTCCTTATTGCTGTGCCACCTGGGAAGCCCATGCTTAAGTATTACAACCCTCTTAAACTCTATTTCTTCTGACTGTTCTCTATTTTTAGGAATATTTAAGCCTAAAAAAATGGTCTTTGTTATCTACTATTATGCTAATGTACCAGCTATTTGGAATTACTCGGAAATTTATTCTGAGTTTAGTGTAGCAAACATAATAAGATGAGTAATATTAGAAATCAGTAAGAAAACTAATAGACTGATTAAATTATACCATTTTGTCCTTGGCTGCCTGGCAAATCCACATCCTTTCTGGTCATAAATCCTGATACCCTGAGCTCAGGGATTGGCACACTTTCCTACACTGAACCAATTACAATGCCCTTTGTGCTGTCTATGATGTTTGGGTCAGGGTTAGAAATATGACTTAAACATGGCAAGTTAGCAACTTTGAAAAAAATATTAGTTGTAAAGTATCTTGGTAATCTTTTTCTCATTAAATAAAAGTAATGTGGATGTTTGAGATGTATGGGTTGAGCTGAACGTATGAGTTGTTGTTTAGTTACTCGGTCATGTTTGACTCTTTTGTAACCCTATGGACTGCAACTCGCCAGGCTCCTTTGTCCATGGGATTTCCCAGGCAAGAATACTGGAGTGGGTTGCCATTTCCTTCTCCAGGGAATTTTCCCCACCCAGAGATCGATCCCAGGTCTCCTGCATGGGCAAGTGGATTCTTTACTCCTGAGCCACCAGGGAAGCTGGAATGTATGGATGGCTTAAGGTAAATTTGTCTGTCACCATCTTTAGTAGCTGTGTTCTTTTAGTGGTGACAGATTCATCGCAAGCATCTTTAGATATCAGACAAATTGATACAGAAGTTTTCCATCCACATAATTCTTTTAGTTTTCTAAGAAACTAAAGAAAGAAAACTCCCATCAACTGGGGCCTAAATCTGAATTATAGTTTCATGTGATAGGTTAGCAAGAAAAATTGCAGCATTTGCAAGAGTTGGGAATGGCACTTGGAAATTAAGATTTCATGCATACAGCTCAAAAGCTACTATTTAATGGGGAATTCTCAGTTACTCTACTTAATATTTATGAATAGCCATAAATATTGAAATATCTTTGTTTAGACCCAACGTTTGGAAAGTAGCCGTTAAGCTTTTCTGATGTTCTCTAAGTACCTAATTCACGGTATAAACTATGGGGGAGGTATTAGGCATATCAGCCACATTAATCTAGTGAAATTCTGTTTTGATTCTTAAATCTGCATTTATCTGTCTGCTTTTTTTTGCAATTACTTGTCAGCTTCCTACTTTTTAGTGATAACATATCAAAACATTTAAGGAAATTAATTATAAAGAAAAATCACTAATTTTTATATTTATTCATGTCAGGCAAATGTATGAGTACCAGAAAGAATTGGCTGACCCCCTAATTAAGAAAAATAGACAGTTTTACTAAGCAATTATTCTTTGGATTCAAATTATGCTCTTGGGGTCATCATATTAAACAGTCAGCCCAATCATTGCCAAATATCCACATGGACTTATGATTTCAGCTGCATATCTAAGAAAACTCAGAAAACTAAAACTGTAAAGAAATATTTTTAGTCATAATTTTTTTTCTCTTGAAAAACTGTAGTGCAGTCAATATGGAGAGAGGTTTTTAATATTTTTCTATTAAGAAATGGCAGAAGATGAAAAATTTTAAATGTTTAAGGCGTCTGCCTGCAATGCAGGAGACCTGGGTTCAATCCCTGAGCCGGGAAGATCCCCTGGAGAAGGAAATGGCAACCCACTCCAGTATTCTTGCCTGGAGAATCCCAACGACAGAGGAGCCTGGTGGGCTTCAGTTCACGGGGTCGCAAAGAGTCGGACACGACTGAGCGACTGAACTGAACTGAACTGAAGCCAACAATAATGGTTTTACAGATATTTAATAAAATTTAAAGAACCAACACACTAAAAAATTCCATTTAAATATTTAAACACAAAATAAAAACTATTGCTAGATAGTCTAAAACTTTTGGACAAATTCCTGCCATATTACTCATAAACATGGGGTTCAGTAAACAGTCTCTCTGCAATTGTTTATTTGACCAGTCAATAAATGCTCCATCCTTTGCAACAACTGTGTTTCAACTCTTGGGCAATTAATATGTCTCCCCAAGGAAAAAGAATATGCAATATATTATCTTATGAGAATCTGTTCTACAACATATAGCACATTCACATTCATACAATGTCAGAAATATCAACTCCTCATAGATCTCCCTGAATTATCTCTATACTTTTAAGTTGTTATTTTAATTGGTAAGTTGTGTCTGACTTTTTTGTGATCCCATGGACTGTAGCCCTGCAGGCTCCTCTGCCCATTGGATTTCACAGGCAAGAATACTGGAGTGGGTTGCCATTTCCTTCTCCAGGGGATCTTCCCCACCCAGGAATTAAACCTGTGTCTCTTGCATTGATAGGCAGATTCAGTCACCACTGCACCATCCGGGAAGCCCCTTTTTTAAAAAGGTCTTTGTATTTTATTTATAGAATCAGCAGGTTCTGTTGCAATGTCTCTTTGACTGGTCTATGATATCTCTGATTATAAGAGGAGACCAAAAAATGGCTTAAATAAGGAATGGAGAGAAGAGAAAATAGACTTTAAGCATAATCATTTGGTTATTTTTCTTTATAAATGATGGGATTACATGTTGTTCCATGCTGCTGCTGCTGCTGCTGCTAAGTTGCTTCAGTCATGTCCGACTCTGTGACCCCATAGACGGCAGCCCACCAGGCTCCCCCACCCTTGGGATTCTCCAGGCAAGAACACTGGAGTGGGTTGCCATTTCCTTCTCCAATGCATGAAAGTGAAAAGTGAAAGTGAAGTCACTCAGTCATGTCCAACTCTTAGCGACCCCATGGACTGCTGCCTACCCGGCTCCTGCGCCCATGGGATGTTCCAGGCAAGAGTACCGGAGTGAGTTGCCATCGCCTTCTCTGATGTTGTTCCATCAGTTCAGTTCAGTCGCTCAGTAGTGTCCAACTCTTTGAGACCCCATGAATCGTGCGGATGTACACAAATTTGTAGACCTTTACGTGTCCACATGGTAGAGATGATTTCAATTCTGCATTTCTGATTCTGATAACAGATTGGACCATCTTTAGTTAGGCACAAGAGTCCTGAGCCCCTGCAGGTTTTAGGGCTTAAAATGGAACTGAATCAAACTCACTATGAGAAGAGCAAATTTATAACTGCTTATGTGTGCAATGAACATCCCGCCATCGTAGGACGTCAGCAAAAATGTAACTCATGGACTTTCACGTGCCCTTCAGTCCTCACTACTCCCCAAAGCACAGAGAGTCAAGTAGCTCAGCTCTGTTACCAGCCAGGACAGTACTTAAGGAGCTTAATCTACATCTCAATGCTTTTCTTGATATGAAGGGAATTGTATGTTTGCCAAGCTTGAAGAGATCATATCAATCTTTCATCACTGTATTTCTAGGAACTGCGGGACACATGGAATGTATTCAATGTATATATCCTAAAGAGGATGTAGTAAAATACTCTCAAAATTAAAAGGAAAATTAACTGTTATGTATTCTGCTTCTTTCTTTGTTCATTTGTGAGTTTTCCACCATTCATTATTAACTTCAATATATGAAGATATTCAGTCATGTAGGAGTCACCAAGTTGGCGTTTTCCATGACAGTCTGCTTTACTTAGCACCTAACTGTGTCTAAGGAGGGTATATATTCTTCTTTTCAATATTTATGTAAGTCCAATGCAAACATCAAACTAACTCACTTTTATTTAGTATTCAGGGCTAAGTGAAATGTTTCTCAAATTCCTTTTTAATGGTTTCATTTTTACTCAGTGATCTCTACGTGATTTAGTTATATATCTTTTCAGAAGAGTATTCCAAGGGTAATATTTTATAAGTCCAAGTATATCTAAAAGAAAAGCATCCATGAATTCTTAACTTAAAGATCTGTGACATATTTAAATATGAATTCATCTTAGGTGGCATTGAAAAACCTAATACACCTAAAGAATCTCTATTGATTTCAGCACAGTGTTACTTTGATGACTAATTACATAAATAGCACTTGTTGTGTCACTGAACCATGAAATTGTAAATCTTTTCCTTCCATTAGTCTCTTTGATCAAAATGGTTGAATAGCCTTATAAGTTTACAAATCATATCAACAACATTCAGAATTTATTGTATCTTGATGGAATCAATTCAATAAATAAAATATAATTCTAGTCAATGAGATTTTGTATCATTCAATGCATTTGAAACTCTTCAGTATGTTTAAACAATTGATTTTCAACAGGATGTAATCTGGTATTGATAGTCTATATTACTGCTAAATAGTTCTTCAGGAATTATTTATCTTGCTATGGAAGTATTTCAAAGCTCCTTCTAATTGCTTTAGCATCTTTCATGACATATAATTACAATATGTAAAACAAGCTACCCCTTCTCTCTAGGCTTTCTTTATTAAAGAGGTTATCCAGTAATATAATTTACTGGAGCTGACTTTTTATCCATATCTCCAGTCCTTCACTAAATATTTCTATTAGCTTCTAATACAAATATTAGATATTTCTATTAGAAATATAGAAATATCTAATATTTCTAACTGGATGAGCCACCATAACTTCAAAGTCATCGTATCCAAAAGAGTTTATTTTCCCACAAATCCTGTTCTCTCTCCTGATTTCCTAAGACTAATTACCCAAGTTTGAAATTTTGGTGCAATCATTGATTCTTTTCTTTTTTGCTTTCCTATTATTGTATCTGGTATGATGTATTAATACATTCCATTACTTGCCAAATTCTTTTGATCTATCATTCATAAAATCAAGGCATTTGCAATTCATTTTCTTTTGTCTGGCCAAATGTCATAACCTGTGTTCTGGACCCTACCTCTTTATTCATCTCTCATCTAGATCCAAGATGGCTTGAGAAAACAAGGAAACCATGAAATGATTGCCTCTGTCACAAGAGATCTGGAATTGTGTTGATGTAAAACTATCACTTTGCAGAGTATCTTTTTCCTTTAAAGAAACCTCTACACTATCAAAAACAAAGAAAAAAATAAAACAGAGTAGCATATTTACTCATGATCCTTTCACAAAACTATATAAAATAGTAAGGATATAGGGTAATGCTGAAAGTCAGCTCTGAAATAAATCTCTGGGTGATATGTAAGATATATAATAGCATAAACTGCTATTATATATCTTTTGTCAAGCCTCAAGAGGTTATATTACATAGGTGTAATAAATATAAGTTAAAGTGAAAGTCGCTCAGTCATAGCTGACCCTTTGCAACCTCATGGATTATACAGTTCATGGAATTCTTCAGGCCAGAATACTGGAGTGGGTAACCATTCTCTCCTCCAGGGGCTCTTCCCAACCCAGGGGTCAAACCCAGGTCTCCTGCATTGCAGGCAGATTCTTTACCAGCTAAGCCACAAGAAAGCCCAAATATAACTTAGGTTAAGGGTAATAGGTCCTATGCATTAAGATGCATAAATGTATCTTTACAAAAGCAAAAAAAAAAAAAAAAAAGCAATAAAATACTGCTGCTGCTGCTACTAAGTCGCTTCAGTCGTGTCCGACTCTGCGCAACCCCATAGATCAACTCCTCCGTCCCTGGGATTCTCCAGGCAAGAACACTGGAATGGGTTGCCATTTTCTTCTCCAATAAAATACTAAATAATCATAAATCCCTATTTAAAAGTGCTTTAATAGCTTCTCATAGAGCTTGGCTTTCTAACTCTATTTCCTCTATTAATTCTTAAGTTCCTCAATTGTAAATTATCCTATCAGATGGATATTCAAAAATCAAACATGTTGAATTCTACTGGCTACTAGAATTTAAACTAAAGGTCCATAGGTAAAGAAGGAATAATGCTTTTCAAAGCTATCTAGCTGAAACATGTGCATCATTGGCTAATTCCATTCCAAATACAAAGTCATCTGGAAAATTCATCTAGTTAGCTGAATATAGGGGCTTCCCTTGTAGCTCAGTCAGTAAAGAATCTGCCTGGAAGGCAGGAGACCCGGGTTGATTCCTGGGTTGGGACGATACCCAGGAGAAGGAAATGGCAACCCACTCCAGTATTCTTGCCTGGAGAATCCCATGGACAGAGGAGACTGGCGGACTACAGTCTATGAGGTCACAAGAGTCAGACACGACTTAGCTACTAAACCACCACCAGCTGAATATAAAATCACTAAATTTACCCAAGTGAAAGATACAGAGTCACTTTTGGACATAAAAAGCAAGGGCACTCTCAGTAGCTAAATCCATTTGGTTTCACTTCAGATGTCTTAGAGATACATTCCTTATTTTCTTTATCTCTATTATCTATTCTAATTTAATCAGGCTTATTTAATTTCAACTGATTACAGTAGACTCCTTTTTTAATATACTCTTAAAATTTAATTTTAAAAATGAGGTAAAATTGAAAATATATTAGCTTCAGGTGTACTACATAATGATTAGATATTTATATTTATTGCAAAATGATCACTGCAGTAAGTTGTTAACATGAGTCACCATACGTCAATCTTTTATTCTTGCGATGTGAACTGTTAAGGTTTACTCTCTTAACAACTTTCAAATATGCAACATGGTATTATTAACTGTAGTTGCCATGCTATACATTATATCCCTGTGACTACAATAGACTTCTAATAGGATGTTCTACCTCTGTGCCAGATCCTTCTCCCTTATTCACCCACAAAGCCACAACTTATTGGATTCTTAGGTTTGGTTATCCAAAGTGAATCATTTGTCACGTAAATTTCAGATTGAAACATTTCTGATGTTTTAGTGGTTATTTATACACTAGAATCTATTCTTCTTTGTTGGACATTTAGAGCACCCTTTGACTTCAATTCCTGTCTTGTAGACATTCAACTTTACGTCCTTTCTGAGCATATGACATGTATGTATATATGCACACACAAGCACATACAAACTTGCTAAGACACAGAAGCATTTATGCTTTAATACTTGGCTATTGTCTATTATTTTCAAACTTATCCCATAATATATCCCTAAGGGCATAAACTAATGACAAAATCACCCAGAAAAGTATGGGATACAACTTTCTTGGCCAATTACCTTGCCCAAGCCATAGTTTCCACTAATTTCTTTTAATTCATTTAAAAAAGCATAGGGTGTCTCCTTTCTACTTCATAATATGCCTAATGTTGTTTGAATTTAGAAAAGATATTTTCAAATTGCTTATGAAATTAACAAAGTAATGTAATTAAAGTATATATATGTATATATATATATATATGGGTGTGTTTATATATGTGTGTGTGTATTATATATATGTATGTGTGACAAAACAATACATTGCATCTAGTTTTTTATGTATATGTTATTTCACCTTGAATATGTATCCTCTGTTAAGGGATAATAGCTTATAAGTTGTTATATTACCTAAGTCACTGGAAAAAATGTTTCTAAAGAAATATATATATATATATAATGAATTATGATAATACAGAAAACTGTTTGTTCAGTGATATTAAAATTTTATGGAAGACAAATATTTCCTTTCGGTATCTTTAAGAAAAACACATTAGTATAATTTTAAAGCATTGATATATTTCTTCTCCCAGTGCAACCCCATCACCTTTAAATGTGGGGTAAAAAGATTTATCTCATTTTAATCGCTGATTTAGCTGTTCTGTAGAGAATCCATTTGTTTGAGGGAGGATTAAGAGGGGTAGAAAACCAAATTTGCAACTAAAAACCTTTTATTTTTTGTAACTCCTATGTAATTCGAAAGTCAACATTTTGAATATATCATTTTAATAATTAATAGACAATTTTTTAGCACAGTGTTAGATTTACAGAATAACTGAATGGATAATAAAGAGAGTTCTATATTACCTGCTCCATACCCACTCTCCATGCTTACAGTTTTCTGTCATATTAATGTCTTGCATTAGTGTGTATGTATTAGTTGCTTAGTTGTGTCTGACTCTTTGCAACCTCATGAACTATAGCCTGTCCGTATAGCACACTTACTATAGCCAGAGAACCAATTCTTATTAAGATTTCTTATTAAGAACCATTCTTAATAAGAACCATCTTAAGAACCATTCTTATGAAGATTTCTTTTCTGTTTTACGTTTCTAGGAGTTTTAACAAATGCATAATGATGTGTCAGTTCAGTCACTCAGTCGTGTCTGACTCTTTGCAACCCCACGGACTATAGCATGCCAGGCTTCCCTGTCCATCACCAACTCCCGGAGCTTGCTCAAACTCATGTCAATTGTGTCAGTGATGCCATCCAACCATCTCATGCTCTATCAGTCCCTTCTCCTTATGCCTTCAATCTTTCCCAACATCAGCATATTTTCCAAGGAACCAGTTCTTCACATCAGGTGGCCAAAGTAGTGGAGTTTCAGCTTAAGCATCAGTTCTTCCAGTGAATATTCAGGATTGATTTCCTTTATGATGGACTGGTTGGATCTCCTTGTAGTCCAAGGAACTCTCAAGAGTCTTCTCCAACACCACAATCCAAAAGCATCAATTATTCGGTTCTCAGCTTTCTTTATGGTCCAACTCTCACATTACATGACTACTGGAAAAACCAGTAATATCAATAACCTCAGATATGCAGATGACACCACCCTTATGGCAGAAAGTGAAGAGGAACTAAAGAGCCTCTTGATGAGAGTGAAAGAGGAGAGTGAAAAAGTTGGCTTAAAGCTCAACATTCAGAAAACTAAGACCATGGCATCTGGTCCCATCACTTCATGGCAAATAGATGGGGAAACAGTGGAAACAGTGTCAGACTTTATTTTGGGGGGGCTCCAAAATCTCTGCAGATGGTGATTGCAGCCATGAAATTAAACGATGTTTACTCCTTGGAAGGAAAGTTATGACCAACCTAGATAGCATATTGAAAAGCAGAGACATTACTTTGCCAAAGCTATGGTTTTTCCAGTGGTCATATATAGATGTGAGAGTTGGACTGTGAAGAAAGCTGAGCGCCAAAGAATTGATGCTTTGGAACTGTGGTGTTGGAGAAGACTCTTGAGAGTCCTTTGCAATGTAAAGAGATCCAACCAGTCCATCCTAAACCCAGGAGATCAGTCCTGGGTGTTCATTGGAAGGACTGATGCTAAAGCTGAAACTCCAATACATTGGCCACCTCACGAGAAGAGTTGACTCATTGGAAAAGATTCTGATGCTGGGAGGGATTGGGGGCAGGAGGAGAAGGGGAGGACAGAGGATGAGATGGCTGGATGGCATCACCAACTTGATGGACATGAATTTGAGTGAACTCCGGGAGTTGGTGATGGACAGGGAGGCCTGGCGTGCTGTGATTCATGGGATTGCAAAGAGTGGGACATGACTGAGTGACTGAACTGAACTGAACTGAACTGGGAAAACCATAGCTTTGACTAGACAGACTTTTGTCAACAAAGTAATGTCTCTGCTTTTTAATATGCTGTCTAGGTTGGTCACAGTTTTTCTTCCAAGGAGAAAGCATCTTTTTAATTTCATGGCTACAGTCCATCTGCAGTGATTTTGGAACCCAAGAAAATAAACTGTCGGTGGTTCCATTGTTTCCCCATCTATTTGCCATGAAAGTGATGGGACCAGATGCTATAATGATACATAGACACCATTTTTTTTTTTTTTTAAAGGAGAGCTTCTCTGGTAGCTCAATGGTGGTGAATCTGCCTAGCAATGCAGGAGATACTGCTTTGATCACTGATCTGGGAAGATCCCATTTGACTTAGAGAAAATAAGTCCATGTGCCACAGCTACTGAGCCTGTGCTCTAGGGCATGGGAGCCTCACCTACTGAGCCCACCGTGTGACCTACTGAAGCCTGGATGCAACAGAGCCTGTGCTCCCCAACAAGAGAAGCCACTGCCAGAAGTGCACGGACTGCAGCTAGAGAGTAGTCCCCACTCGCCACAATGAGAGAAAAGCCCCCAGAGCGATGAACACAGCACAGACAAAAAGAAATAAAATTATGAAAAAGGAGTAATTTCAGTTTCCCAGACCATTCATATTCCATGCAGAATAGTTTCACTACCCTACAAATACTCTGTGCTCCACTTACATACCCCTTGCCCTCTTCTGAATCCCTAGTGACTCCTGATCTTTTTACTTTCCCTATATTTTGCCTTTTTCAGAAAGTCACATGGTTGTAATAATACCAAAAGTAACCTTTCAGACTGGCTTTTTCTTTTCACTGAGCAATATGCATTCAAGTTTTCTCCACACCTTTTCGCAGCTTGACAGCATATTCCATTCAAGAGCTGAATAATATGCCATTGTATGAACGTATCATAGTTTATTTATTTATTCACCTTTTCAAGGGCATCTTCATTGCTTCCAGGCTTTAGTAATTATAAATAAAACTACTATAAACAGTCATATGCAGGGTTGTTTTTTTAAGGGATGTAAGTTTTCAACTCCTCTGGGTAAATACCGAGGAACACAGTTTCTGGGTTGGATTATATGGTAAGAGTATGTTTAGTTTGGTAAGAAACTGCCAAAGTGTCTCGTCTGTTGCTGCTGCTAAGTCACTTCAGTCGTGTCCGACTCTGTGCGACCCCATAGACGGCAGCCCACCAGCCTCCCCCGTCCCTGGGACTCTCCAGGCAAGAACACTGGAGTGGGTTGCCATTTCCCTCTCCAATGCAGGAAAGTGAAAAGTGAAAGTGAAGTCGCTCAGTCGTGCCCGACTCTTAGCGACCCCATGGACTGCAGCCCACCAGGCTCCTCTGTGGGGTGACTGTATAATTTTTGCATTCTAACCAGCAATGAATAGGAGTATATATTTTTCCTTTTAACCTGTCTCTGCCTTTATATTTAAAGTGGGCTATTTTGTAGACAGTATATAGGCCGGTATTGTTTTCTATCCACTTTGACAGTCTCAGCCTTTTATTTGGTATATTTAGACTACTCACATTTAAAGTAATTATTTCTAGCACTTTAGATAAATTATTATCTATTATGTTTTAAATAGTCTCTATTTGTTTGTATTTGTTCTTTGTGTCTTTAAAAAAAAATCTCCCTCCTCCCGTTTTTTAAAATCTATGGTTTTAAATAAGAAGTTTATATAATTTTATTTATTCTCTATTAGAACATGAATTTTACTTTAAACGATGCAAGTGGCTGTCCTAGTGTTTGTAACATATATCTACTAATAATTTAAATCTACTTTCTTATATTACCATGTCACTTCACAGTTAGTATATATAACTTATAAAAGAGTGTTCCCAGATTCTCACTCCGCAGAAACTCCTTCTTAAGAGCCCTAGCCTTGCAGGGCTTCTTGCAGTGTATTATTCAGGAGCCCTGTTCATATGGTGCTAAGTTTGGGGGAAAGAAAAGGGTCCTAGTTCTACAGTTAGGTCCCAGTCTTTTAGTTGTCCTGTGTTGATGTGATATAACCTTCAAAAGTGCTTTTCAGCTTTTTGTTATTGTTATTTTTTCCTTCTTAAGTGAGACAGAAAGGCAATATGAGGCTTTGCCAGGTGGCTCAAGCGGTAAAGAATCTGCCTGCCAGGGCAAGAGACACGAGATGTGGGTTTGTTCCCTGGGTTGGGAAGATCCCCTGGAGTAGCAAATGGCAACACACTCAGTATTCTCACCTGGAAAATTCCATGGACAGAGGAGCCTTTGGGCTACAGTCTGTGGGGTCACAAAGTGGGACATACCTGAGCATCAACACACACAAGCAAGACAAAAAGCCTACAGGAGGCTGGAGTTGGGTCATTTTACTTCCTTACTTCTTCAACACAGATAAGCCTCTGCTGAGGGGTTTTATTTCCCCCTTGTTGGGTAAGCCTTTGTTTTAGCAAAAGCTCTGGGAATATTTCAAATAGGTTGTTTTTCCCTGGAGCATAAGCTTACTTTTGCCTTCATCATCACTCTGGACACATTTGAGGGGACTTTTCTCCAATATTCACATGAGAACTTGGTAGAGTTTCTGGAGGTAAAATTCATGCAAGTGTGGAGCCTTTCCTTAAGTTGCCCCCTAGAGTGCTCAGTTTTCAAGTTTGTCTGCACTCAACCTCTAGCAGTTCTGGTTATGTAATCTGACAAGTTACTGGACTCAGTGGCCTCTGTACAGGTATGTTGCTATGCACTCTCTGTATTAGCTCGTCTCTCTCATTTTAGGGTGGTGGTTTGTTATGTGACCTCAGTTCTCTGATGGAGGTAAGAAAAGTCATTTATTTTCAGTTTGTTCAGTTTTTTACTTGTGGAGATGGGAACAATGTCTTCCATGTAAGAGCAGAAGCTGGAATTCCAGATCTATCTGTCCATCTGCCTATCTGTTTATCTATCCTTATATTCCACTCATGACTTACCTAGATTGTGCATGCATGCTCAATCATGTCCCACTTTTTGCAACCCCATAGACTGTAGCCTTCCAGACTCTGTCCATGGGATTTCTCAGGCAAGAACACAAAAGTGGGTTGCCATTTCCTACTCCAGGGAATCTTCCTGACCCAGGGATTGAACCTGTGTCTCCTGCATTGTCAGGGGGATTCTTTACCACTGCACCACCTGAAAGCCCTTATCTAGACTGGTTCATTCATTTGTTCAGTCTTTATTGTGTAGATCTACTGTCAACAAATTAATCAAGTCAGAAAACAAAATTTTCTAAGTTGTTTTCATGGGCCAATTCCACCCCCACCCCCTCCAGAGAAGAGGCTACAAAAATGAAAGATAAATAAACATTTTAAATATAATACATTGTCTTCCTGATAGACTAGCTTCTTGAGGGCAGGTACTGTGATAAGTTCACAGAACATGTGTATTCCTGGTACCATGGAAGCAAATAACCTGCACATAACTCGGTTCTAATTAAAGAGAAATATCTTCTTGGAATAAGAACATCTGATATGAGGTTGAGAATATATGGAATTATTCAAGTCAAAGTGGGACAGAATGAGTTATAGGCAAAACTGCAATAAATATGTAGGATAATGTAACCTGACTTTAGGAAGATTCACCAATAATCACTATTCCCTAAATATATAAACAAGCATATTTACTATAGACACAGAAAGAAATTAAATTTTTGTTTGAGCATCCATTCAAATAAGAAAAGTATTTCTGTTCTAAATTTTCTCAGTAATAATTAAAACCATATATCTTATCACTAACAATTTAATTCATAACAAGCTTCCCCAAAAGTGATCAGGTCCACATTAATTCATAAGTGAGTGTCAACAATCAGAGACTCATGTCTTTACTTTCTGATTAACCAAATGCAGGATGCTTTTGAGAAGTTCAGGCAACGAATCAGGCATATAGTACATCTCTAAAAACAGTATCATCTTTTACTTCATACCTTCAGGTTTGCTCTCAGAGTATATATTAGAACTTTGGAGTTTTACAATGCAAATCCATAGCACTCTACAAGGTCCTTCCCGTGTAAATGTCTTCAGATGCATAATCAAATGCAGAGAATCAAAAATACGCCTGGTTTGTTACAAAGAGCAGCGAAGAAGTGTTTGCTCAGAGAGATTCTGGGCACCATCTGGGAGACAAGTGCCTGGTTTTGCAACAGATTGCATAATTTTCCTGTAGAATCTGGAGAAAAGCCCTAACTACTTTAATAGAGAGTTGATTTTACATGCCTTTAATCTTCATTTTGGTTTGTCTTAAAGGCAATCCATATGGTTGAATGGCAGAAGTAGTCATTAGCGTAACAGAGTATGCAGGCTTCCATCTTTCTGTGAGAGACATGCAATATTTCACCTTATAGAGAGTTGGTTTTCATTGCACATGGCAATTAATCTTTTTACTAGCCAAGCATCTACTGCGTATGTATGCCGTTTGATTGATTAGATTCAAAATTTAATGTTACAGTTCATACATTAGTAATATTTCAATATAACACATACCAAGGACTCCACTATCAATAATATGAGTGGATCAAGAGCAGCACAAATTAGCACCTGGAGCAGGAAGGATGACCTTGACAGGTAAGAAATACTTCATCCACAACAGAAATCCTAGAGCAAAGTTCATCTTATTAGAAGCTTCTGTGTGGAACTTATGGCAGGGGGCACATGGATTCCTATCAGGTAAGTGAATGCACATAAAAGCAGATGGCAAGACACAATTCTCAAACAGAACAAACCATCAGACTGCCCTTTTATGGACCTATCTCTACACATCTTTCTTAGCAGATTCTAGAAAGAAAAGCACTTTGGCATCATGTAGGAAAAGATACAATTAAAAATCAAGACAGATTAGCAGAGTTGGATATGTAAATGGAAAGTGCTGCTCATAATTGTATCCTGTTGATGGTTTCTGAAGAGGAAGAACAGTAGAGCAGATTTTTTCGTCCTGAACTAAATTCTTTTTAAGCATGAGGCTAGCACACTTGCTAGAAAAAGTAGCCTATCTATGTTTCTATCTTCATGAAGAGGGAGAGCCGAGGAAACAGAATCCATTTATTTATCACACATTAGACCTGGTGCTAGCCTTGAAATCTCAGATGTGTTATCAAATATGATCCCGCCCCGGCCCCCCCAATAGTACTCCAACCTAAGAATATCAGGCTTTCATTGCAAATTGGGAAACTCTTAGAAGTATATAAGCACATCCCTAAACTCAAAATGTTAAGTGGAAGCTAAAAGATTTCAAAAATAGACAGCCACAATCCAGACCTCTTTTCCTTATGGTCCTGCTCTCTATTCCACCTTGGTTCTCCTACAGGAAAAGCAGTATTCCAAAAAAGACAAATATCATCTTCCCCACAAACCCTGGACCTTGTTGGCCCTAGTGATAAGAAAAATGTACAGGTGGGATAGCTTAATTAAAGAGCACCGAATGGTAACTATAAAATAGACTAGAAAATATAAAATAGAGAATTGCAGTCGAAGAATAAAAAGAACACCAAATTGAGGTCATTGTTGTAATAGAATTTTTTTATAATGCATCATTTAAAAATAAACTATATTGTAGATTATAATAATGGCTCCAATTCCTAAACACTTCATGTGTTTATACCCTTTACTTTATAACTCTCTAACATCCTCCCTCTCTGACTCCATATTTGGGCCATTTGAATCTTAGCAAGCATTGCACAAGAGAAGGTTAGAAGAATTACTAGGCTGTTCATTCTTTCCCTCCCTTATCACTGCAAGAAGGAAATGCCCAGGCTAGTCCAGGAGGAGAAATGTAAGCGATACCCAGATGAGATCAGAGGTGATTCACTTCAATCAATCCAATTGATAGCGTCCAGTAAAGGATGTCGGATTTGTGATCTCTGAAGAAGATTTAGCTTCAGGACCAGGGACCAGGCTTGATCATTCAACAGCTTTTATGTAGCAAAGTTTTATTAAAGTGAAAAAGGGACAGAGAAAGCTTCTGACATAGACATCAGAAGGGGGACAGAGAATGCCCCCCTTGCTAGTATTAGCAAAGGTGTTACATAATTTTTAATTAGTTATTGGAATAAATGAAAATAATATCTCAAAGTTGTAAAGATCTTACTAGACCCACTCCCATAATTTACATTTTAAGATAATAGGATTAGCCAGAAGGTTTTCAGGAAGGAGAAACTGTCCTTAAGCAGGATACATTGTTATATAATCCTGGGTGGTGGTTTAGTTGCTAAGTCATGTCAGACTCTTGCAACCCCCATGGACTGTAGCCCACCAGACTTCTCTGTCCATGGGATTTTTCAGGCAAGAATACTGGAGTGGATTGCCATTTCCTTCTCCAGAGGATCTTCCCGACTCAGGAATCCAACCCAGGTCTCCTGCATTGTAGGCAGATTCTTTACCGACTGAAGTATGAGGGAAAGGGGAAGTGAAAGTTGCTCAGTCGTGTCTGACTCTTTGTGACCCCAAGGACTGTATAGTCCATGGAATTCTCTAGGCCAGAATACTGGAGTGGATAGCCTTTCCCTTCTCTAGGGGATCTTCCCAACCCAGAGATCGAACCCAGGTCTCCTGCATTGCAGGCAGATTCTTTACCAGCTGAGCCACAAGGGAAGCCACTATATAATCCTTACTGAAGTATGAGGGAAGCCCTATATAATCCTTAAGTAAGTAAGTGAAGTCACTCAGTCGGGTCCGACTCTTTGCGACCCCATGGACTGTAGCCTACCAGGCTCCTCTGTCCATGGGGTTTTCCAGGCAATAGTACTGGAGTGGATTGCTATTTCCTTCTCCAGGGGATCTTCCAGACCCAGGGATTGAACCCAGTTCTCCCGCATTGTAGACAGACACTTTACCGTCTGAGCCACCAATCCTTAGTACAGAATTTAAACTGAGTTGTTTGTTGTGTAGTCATCAGTTCCTGGCTTAAAGAAAAAAACGTTTTATGTGACTAAGACTAAGGAATGTAGAGGAAAAAAAAAAGAAGAAGAAGAAGATGTTTGTCCTTTCCTTCTTGAGAATTCCAGACCCCTTTCTCTGCTTCAAGAGCCTGACCCTTTTCTCCTCCTTGGGGACCTCGGACTTATTATCAACCTGCCTAGAAATTAACTCTCTCACAATCTTAGTCAGCTAACAGCTAACCAGCCCCCAGATAGCTAAGCAAACCAAACAGCTAAGCAGCAAATGCTTATTATACCACTGAGGTTTCTGGTTATTTATTATGCAACATCATGTGGCAATAGATATCTGATATAAAAATAAAATGATAAAGGCCAACATGTATTAACATTAATTGTTATTATGGTAGTCTCCTTTGTTGATGACATTTCTGTTATCTTTTCTTGTTTATCTCCAGGAACTTCTGCTTTCCGAAGATGTGTGCTGTGACATTTGGTGTAGAGACAGTAATAGCTGTTACATCATCATTGTGAGTTGTGGCCTTTCATAAATTCAGACTGAGCTTATTATTACTGGGGCCAAGATGATGGCTTAAGCTAATCAAGAGCTAAAATGAGTGTGTGTAAAGTTGCTTGACTAGAAAAATATAGATATTGCAAGAAGCAAAAGGGGATGCCTGCAAAGGAGATAATAAGCAGGTATTAGAGCCTAGAAAGGAGGTGAATGCGTAAATAAAAGATACTTGATTGAATGGATGAATATTCTAAAGCTTAAATAATAGTTATCTTGTAAGAACAATTTGAGTATGATCTGCTGGATATTGGTCACAATTACTGAAGGATACTAGGCTAAGCAAGTTTTTATTTTTATATTAAACAGATAGGTAATGATACGTTAGGCAGTTAAGTTAATACATTTTATGTAAACTTTATGCTCTTTAGAGTAGGCAATATAACTTATACTCAGGAAAACTGATTCTCAATATAACTTATACTCACCATCTTCTTGAATGGTGATGTGCATTAATTTGGGTATTTAATGTAGAATCAGTCTGCTGAGGAAGGCTTTTGCAGTCTATTTAAACTTGTTTTAATTTGAATCCCAAGTCCTTCCTTGTGTGTATAATGTGGAACTACTTAATAATCTGCAGCAATAAAGCAAAGATTTGGGGACAGATTGAATTTATCAAGTACATCTTGAATGCATACCACAGAATACCCAATGGTTACAAATACACTTCATCTGAGTATGTATCAGAAAGGGAATGATGGATGCAAATCAATTAGCATCTATCATTCAAATTATCGATCTAACAGCAGACAAACTTTCAATATGCATTGAACTAAAATAGTAAAATCTGATTGTCAACAGTCTAACCTTGTTAGTCAATTCTATCCCTAATTATTAGATAATTTTCTAGGACTGTTAATAGTCAAACAAAGAAATCTATCAAAATATAATATCAGATTGACATCATTAAATGGATTTCTGCTCAGTGATAAATCACTATTCTAGTACTAACTGCATAGAATTAAGAGTAGTTCAATATGGAATTGATTTGAAAGCTGCATTCAGACCCTGATAACTATATCAGAAGGTGGGGTGGGGGGATACTGCCAACAATGTGGGAACCCATGGAAAAGTATTCTTCACATTAGAAATATTGTCTTCTTATCATAAGAACACCCCTACTCCAAATTGTTTGGAATATAAAAGCCAAGAATTCCCTGGAGATTAAATTAAAAAGTGGTGACGTGACCTGGTTGCCAAAAGTCTCAAATACATGAAGTTAAACTGACGGAAATTGCTAGAGCAGCCCAGTTAGGACTCAAGATTTAGAGTTTGAGTCGTGCACATAACAACGAAGCTGAGTACAATGGGGAGACTGTACCATCTCACAGGATGGTCAGTGGCAGGAGTAATAAATCAAGCCCAGTGCATTAACTAAATACAAAAAGATCTCCTTATGTGTCTTTTATACATAAAGCCTTTGGAGCTTACAATGACTTCAGGTTGCTAGCAGTCTTGAAAATAAAAATAATGGAACAAAATAAGTGTGTTGGCTTTTCATGATTGTACATTATATGCAGTCTATGTCAGACCCTTCACATTATTTTTCATGTATTCACTTATTTATTTTTTACAACTAGTTTATGAATTGAAAAGCATTACTGTCCTGTTTTACAGGTGAAAAAAATCCATAACAGAGAGATTGAAGACTATGGCCAAGGTCAATTTACAGCTAGTAAATCAAGCAGCTAGGATTAAATTCCAGGCAATTTAGCGTTAGAGTTCATATTCTTAAAGTAGAAGTTTATCCTTATGCCCCATAGCTCAGTGAGTTGCACTTTGTAATACCTAAACTTCCTGTGTCACCTGAGAGACCAAGACTGGCTTGCATTTTCAAAGTTCTTCATCTTCCACAGTGCTTTTACATTTGTTTTCACAACAACCCAGAGGTGAAGGGAGGATATTAACAACATAGGAACATAGCTTAAGTGAGTTTTTCAAGACAAGACAAGATAGGTGGTTTGTTGGTCTTTTTCTGTGTGTTTGTGCGTGCTGTTTTTATTTTTTAATGATATATTTATGTCTCACCTTGCTCCATATATGAGTAAGATTTTTACATAGGCAGCACTTGGTATTACAAGACCACTCTGCAGTTCAGAACTCATGTGAATGGCCAAAAAAGGATTTTACTTATGCTCAGAGATTGGAAAGATTGTCCACCTCTGGTGAAGGAGTTCCATAGCTGGTTGAAAGTAAGCCAGTGCATTGTTTTCACTTAGTCTTTTTTTGAAATTTAGGCTCAATTTGTGTAAACTGACAGGGCATACTAGAATGATCTTCATACTACATGCATGCATGCGTGCTCAGTCACTTCAGTCGTGTCTAACTCTGCGACCCCATGGACCGTAGCCCACCAGGCTTCTCTGTCCATGGGATTATACAGGCAAGAATACTGGAGTGGGTTGCTCTTTCCTGCTCTAGGGTATCTTCCTGACCCAGGGCTCGAACTCACATCTGCATCTCCTGAACTGCAGGCAAATTCTTCACTGCCGAGCCACTGGTCTAGGTGATAGTTAATTGCATTTGCGAATCTGTAAGTAGAAACTCAGTACTAAATGCCCAGTAAGTAATGAAAAGGCAAGAGCAGGGAATATGTTTTTTCAATATAAAGTATTGCCATGCTTTGGTATAACAAAGAGCCTAACAGAAGAAACCTGTGTCAATATCACCAGTAATACAGTACTATGCCAATTCTGGCTACTCTTCCTAATAGACATCACCTACCACACTCTTTTGTTTGATCATTGTCTTGAATATATATTGCCTAAACTGGTATCTCGAAGAAGGTAATGGCAACCCACTCCAGTACTCTTTCCTGGAAAATCCCATGGACGGAGGAGCCTGGTAGGCTGCGGTCCATGGGGTCGCTAAGAGTTGGACACAACTGAGCAACTTCACTTTCACTTTTCACTTTCATGCATTGGAGAAGAAAATGGCAACCCACTCCAGTGTTCTTGCCTGGAGAATCCCAGGGATAGGGGAGGCTGGTGGGCTGCCGTCTATGGGGTCTCACAGAATCGGACACGACTGAAGTGACTTAGCAGCAGCAGCAGCAGCAAACTGATATTTAACGTAAACAATGATACTGGTCTTTGACGTAGAAATGTAAGAAACAAAAATAAAATGTCATTTTCAGGAGACACTGGAAATACATGCTAAAAATAAAATCAATAACATAAATGTGGATCAATAAAAGTAAAAGCATGTATTGATACAGCAAAATTCAATTAGCTGGAATATTCAGACTATATGTGCTTGTGTGTGTGTGTGTGTGTGTGTGTGTGTGTGTGTATTTTCTAATGGTTATTTAGAGGGAAATTTGCTAACAAAAATGGAATTTCGGACTAGACTATTCCATGGCTTATCAGTGAAATGCCAAAAGCAGTGGTTCCAACTAGAAAACAATCGCATGCAAGCAAAGTCCACTGAAAATTTTAGTTATTTCATAATGCAAGCCTAGGCATAGATTCAGATTTTAGCAAGCTGAAACAAAAGGATGCAGGATTAAGTTGCAATTTCATTTTAAAGGTTTGGAAAGAGCACTATGATCTATTGTGGAAAGACACTAATCACCGAGGACCATAATGATTGCTGTTTGATAATTTTAATATATAAGGACATCTGATTAAAATTTAAGGGGCATCTTGAGTATTTCTGAAGCTAAATTAACATTTATTGAGTAGTTCTTGGTACCAGGCTCTACGCTGGTTGCTTTGCACATCATATCCCACTTAATCCTCATGACAACTTTGGGAGCTAAGTTTCATTAGCTAGGAAAAGGTTTAGATTTTAGGAAAAAAAGAACATAAAACTTGGAATTAGATATACATGAATTCATGATTGTCATTACCAATATTTTACTGAGTAACCTTTTTAGATGTAAGGGACATACAAATTAGATAGATGCTTTCTCATTTTAAAATTTGTTTAGACTATATATTCTGTTATCTTACATATTTTAATGTCTTCACACTTAAAACAGAGAGAGAGACACTAACAGGTGGTGGAAAAAGCCACAGATGAAATGTAGAGGGAAACAGGATATTTATATATTGTTGAATATCTGTAAAAAGAGAGTATTTTGTTCAATTAAAATTTGGACCATTTTGAAACCCATATTATAAATCTGATGGCAAAGTATCACATTGGAACTGCTCCGCTGTGAAGGGCAAGAATCCCTCAGGATAGGCTAGACGGTGATGAAATAACAACCAACCCTAAATTTTAGCAACATCAGTTCAATTCAGTTCAGTCACTCAGTCATGTCCGACTCTTTGCAACCCCATGAATCGCAGCAGGCTAGGCCTCCCTGTCCATCACCAACTACCAGAGTTTACTCAAACTCATGTCCATTAAGTCGGTGATGCCATCCAGCCATCTCATCCTCTGTCGTCCCCTTCTCCTCCTGTCCCCAATCCCTCCCAGCATCAGAGTCTTTTCCAATGAGTCAACTCTTCGCATGAGGTGGCCAAAGTACTGGAGTTTCAGCTTCAACATCATCAGTCCTTCCAATGAACACTCAGGACTGATCTCCTTTAGAATGGACTGGTTGGATCTCTTTGCAGTCCAAGGGATTCTCAAAAGTCTTCTCCAACACCATAGTTCAAAAGTATCAATTCTTCAGTGCTCAGCTTTCTTCAGTTCAGTTAAGTCGCTCAGTCGTGTCCAACTGTTTGCGACCCCATGAATCGCAGCAGGCCAGGCCTCCCTGTCCATCACCAACTCCTGGAGTTCACTCAGACTTGCATTCATCGAGTCAGTAATGCCATCCAGCCATCTCATCCTCGGTCATCCCCTTCTTCTCCTGCCCCCAATCCCTCCCAGCATCAAAGTCTTTTCCAATGAGTCAACTCTTCGCATGAGGTGGCCAAAGTACTGGAGCTTCAGCTTTAGCATCATTCCTTCCAAAGAAATCCCAGGGTTGATCTCCTTCAGAATGGACTGGTTGGATCTCTTTGCAGTCCAAGGGACTCTCAAGAGTCTTCTCCAACACCACAGTTCAAAAGCATCAATTCTTTGGCGCTCAGCCTTCTTCACAGTCCAACTCTCACATCCATACATGACCACTGGAAAAACCATAGCCTTGACTAGATGGCCCTTAGTCGGCAAAGTAATATCTCTGCTTTTGAATATGCTATCTAGGTTGGTCATAACTTTTCTTCCAAGGAGTAAGCGTCTGTTAATTTCATGGCTGCAATCACCATCTGCAGAGATTTTAGAGCCCACAAAAATAAAGTCTGATACTGTTTCCACTGTTTCTCCATCTATTTCCCATGGAGTGATGGGACCGGATGCCATGATCTTCATTTTCTGAATGGTGAGCTTTAAGCCAACGTTTTCACTCTCCTCTTTCACTTTCATCAAGAGGCTTTTTAGCTCCTGTTCACTTTCTGCCATAAGGGTGGTGTCATCTGCATATCTGAGGTTATTGATATTTCTCCCAGCAATCTTGATTCCAGCTTGTGCTTCTTCCAGTCCAGCGTTTCTCATGATGTACTCTGCATAGGAGTTAAATAAACAGGGTGACAATATACAGCCTTGACGTACTCCTTTTCCTATTTGGAGCCAGTCTGTTGTTCCATGTCCAGTTCTAACTGTTGCTTCCTGGCCTGCATACAGATTTCTCAAGAGGCAGGTCAGGTGGTCTGGTATTCCCATCTCTTGAAGAATTTTCCACAGTTTATTGTGATCCACACAGTCAAAGGCTTTGGCATAGTCAATAAAGCAGAAATAGATGGTTTTCTGGAACTCTCTTGCTTTCCATGATCCAGAGGATGTTGGCAATTTGATCTCTGGTTCCTCTGCCTTTTTAAAAACCAGCTTGAACATCAGGAAGTTCACGGTTCAAGTATTGCTGAAGCCTGGCTTGGAGAATTTTGAGCATTACTTTACTAGTGTGTGAGATGAGTGCAATTGTGCGCTAGTTTGAGCATTCTTTGGCATTGCCTTTCTTTGGGATTGGAATGAAAACTGACTTTTCTAGTCCTGTGGCCACTGCTGAGTTTTCCAAATTTGCTGGCATATTGAGTGTAGCATATTGAGTGCAGCACTTTCACAGCATCATCTTTAAGGATTTGAAATAGCTCACCTGGAATTCCATCACCTCCACTAGCTTTGTTCGTAGTGATGCTTTCTACGGCCCCCTTGACTTCACATTCCAAGATGTCTGGCTCTAGATGAGTGATCACACCATCGTGATTATCCGGGTCATGAAGATCCTTTTTGTACAGTTCTTCTGTGTATTCTTGCCATCTCTTCTTAACATCTTCTGCTTCTGTTATGTCCAGACCATTTCTGTCCTTTATCGAGCCCATCTTTGCATGAAATATTCCCTTGGTATCTCTAATTTTCTTGAAGAGATCTCTAGTCTTTCGCATTCTGTTGTTTTCCTCTGTTTCTATTTCCTTGCATTGATCGCTGAAGAAGGCTTTCTTACCTCTTCTTGCTATTCTTTGGAACTCTGCATTCTGATGCTTATATATTTCCTTTTCTCCTTGGCTTTTCGCTTCTCCTCTTTTCACAGCTATTTGTAAGGCTTCCCCAGACAGCCATTTTGCTTTTTTGCATTACTTTTCCATGGGGATGGTCTTGATCCCTGTCAGCTTTCTTAACATAGCTTAATTCCTTGTCAGGGAGAGTCAGCTGTGGGTTCAAAGATTTTCCAGGTCAACTTGGCTCTGTGTGATGTTTCAGCATTGCACCTCTGAATCAGCTCTTGCTTTCTTGTTAAGAATAGCAGTGGGAAGACGGAGATGGGGCATTAAGTATTAGTGATTAAATGTTTCCACCTAGAAGGCACACATATGCCTTGTTTCACTGGGTAAAGAAGTTCAGAGGACCATACCTAACTTCAAAGTGGCAGGGAAGTATACATACACTTCCTGTCTGGGGAGGCCTGGGAAATCAGAGCTTTCCTCTTAGCTCAAATGGTAAAGCAACTGCCTGCAATGCAGGAGACGGAGTTCAATCCCTGGGTCAGGAAGATCCCCTGGAGAAGTAAATGGCTACCCATTCCAGTATTATTGCCTGGAGAATCCCATGGACAGAGAAACCTGGTGGGCTACAATCTATGGGGTTGCAATAGTTGGACATGAATGAGTAACTAAAACACACAGTTAGACATTTCTGTCCCTTCTCATGCATTTGCAGTTTTTTTCTAAGAAAAACTTGTCAGAGGTATACTAAATTTCTATGGACACTTTCATCCTTTCACTAATACGTGGAGCAAATTATCAAGACTAAAATGTCAGATTTCAAAGAAAAATATACAGAGGTTACCCTCTGGCTCACTAAGTATTAGGTTGGCCAAAAAGTTCATTTGGTTTATGGAAAAATCCAAACAAACTTTTTGACCACACTCTCCTCCCACCCCTGATAAACAGAGTCTGCCTGCATTGCTTAAATTCTTGAACCATGTATTTCCTATGCCTATGAAAGTCTTCCTGAAAGTTATTTTCAGCAGTCCCCAACCTTGTCAATATCAGGGACCAATTTCATGGAAGACAATTTTTCTACAGACCAGAGGTGGGGAAGATGGTTTCAGGATGATTAAAGTCCATTAAATTCACTGTACATTTTACTTCTGTTATTATGACATCAGTTCCATGCCAGATCAACAGACAGAGGTTGGGGACCCCTGATTTAGGTGAACCAACTAACAGATTGCTGATAACTGACAGGGAAACCTCACTGAGACTACACCCAACTGAATCTACAATTCACCTCCAGAAATAAATGTGACATTTAAATTGCACTATGCTTTCTTGTATTTCTATTAGGATACTTTCAGCAAGAAAATAGAATGCTTTTAAATTATTTTAAAATACTTAATATATTACAATATCTGGTATAATATTATAAGATGGAATATCCTTCAATGAAATATTAGATGGAACAGGTTGCCTGATTACTGTCAAAAATATGTAGTGCAATGGTTAATACAATTCAGTGATTGATGAGTTGGTAACAGCATATTCCCTTAGAGAAGGAAACAAGAGATCAGAAAATTCAAAGAATTTCCAATAATCATTTCTAATAATATTGTATTCAAGAAAAAATAGAACAACATATTTAAATATAAATATAGAAAGATATTTTGCCTAGAATGCAAATCTCTCTTTAAAAATACATTTAAAAGGCAAGAAGATATTAATTGAATGAAATACTAAAAATTTAGGACTATGAAATTTAAAAACAGTTTTCCCTATGTTTCTTAAAAGATTTGAACTTCTGAAATGTTTGAGAATGCAAAAAACTATAATAATCAACACATATCTAAGAGACTGCTAAAAACAATTTCTGTTTCTTATCTTAAAAATAATCACAACAATATAATCTTGCAAGGGTACTATGAGGGTTAAAAGATGTAATTATTGAATATGTCAAGCAAAATTCCTATTGTAAGGTATATGCCAGTATGCATCTTGGATTTGAATCTTGGATAAGCCTCAAAATATAAGTCCTAGGAATTCTAATTTAGAAATTATCTAAGTATGTATTTTTTCAAGTTTAAGAGATAATTCAATACAGAATTTAAAACTGTTTAGGCACCAAAAATTGTGATGTCATGCACCTATATAATAAATTCCATTCAAGTCAGCATGTGTCATATATGTGTGTCTGTGTCTTTGTGTATACATGTATATAATGTCAAAGACTTCACCAAAACTCATCTATGGATTTTTAAGCAAGCCCTCACCTTTAAGTCAAGGATACTATATTATTTTGTGAAATAATTTTTCTTTTTTTCTCCTAATACATATTGAAATAAACCAAACAATTGACTATAAGTATTCTCCATAATCATCATAAAAAACAAATGCAGAATGTTAGCATATTGATATAGAATAAATCAGTATTCTATTTGGTGGAGTGGATTTGTGAATATTTCAACAAGCAGCATTTTTATTCTAGTACCTTGGAATGCATTAAATATAGTGCAGGTACTATCAATTAAAGTGTCTGAAAATTAATTACAACAAGGAACAGAATCATTCAACTAATCACAGCCAGATCTAAATAAATTAGTTCTTAATCATAGCTTTGAAAGGAGAGAGAAAGAAAGCAACGTCAAGAAAGTCAAATTGCCTTCCCTTGGGCAAAGACACAATAAAACATGCAATATGTCAAGAGTTTAACTCCAGTTTTGTTGATAAGATCTTCATACAGTTTTAATAATATTATTATATATTGTCCCAAAATATGATTTTCAGTGTAAGTGTTCTTTGTTAGATAAAGGATGTATTTTCCAAAGCTAGTTTAAAAGCTGCAGACAGGTGACAATAGTTAAGAGTTAATGGAGAAATATGTCCTTTCCAGATTCTCAAACTCATTTTTTCCTCAAACTGGCTTGTAGTTGGTGGGTTCCTTTTCCATAGATTCATACAGGGGGTTTGCCTCCTCTATATTCTTTTGTATGGAAAGAAAGAAAAAATGCTGTCCCAGTACCTTTTCCCATTTAAGGATTCAACGATTAAAACTTAATTGCAATAATTTAGGAACCAAGACATACCAGCAGTTTCTCTCACTAGTTATCAAAAAAGTAAACTTGTTGCTGCTTTTTAAAGGAAAATAGAACAAATTTTAAGTTAAACAGTCCAATTTTAAATTCCAATCTTCCCACTCACTAGTCATATGAATAGTTAAATTACTCAATCTTTCTGAATTTCAATTTACTTGATAAGTGAAACCAGAAAAAGTTGTCTATATTGCACAGAATGAGAGGATTAAATGAGATAATTCTCACAGTACCTCAATAATGTTCAATATTACATAAATATTGATAGTTTTGTATTTGCTGGCATTTGATGATTCATTTGCAGAAACATTTTAAATTCTTGAGGTTTTAAATGTGGTACACTTCTTGACTCTGCACTTAAGCTATTGAAAATGGTGGGACAGAGTTTGTTAAAACATTTGGATTTGGTTTACAATTCCCAGGTGGCTCAGTGGTAAAGAATCCACCTGTCAATGCAGGAGACACAGGACATGGAGGTTTGATCCCTGGGTTGGGGAGATCCCCTGGAGGAGGAAATGGCAACCCACTCCAGTGTCCTCGCCTGAAAAATCCCATGGACGGAGGAGCCTGGTGGGCTACAGTCCATAAAGTTGCCAAGAGTCAGACACGACTGAGGACACGTGCACGGATACACCACTATTTTTTTTTTTTTCATTCTACCATGCATATCCAAGGAACAACCCTGAGAATGTTATAAAGGGCCCCAGACTCGGGGAGGGCAATGTTTGGGAACAGGCATTAAAAGACTGTTCTAAGACTCTGCTTATAATTCTGGTACACATTTATTTATCTGTGCATTCTCAGGCATGTATGAACAGTGTCTGCAACACACCATTTTCTATACAGTAGCCAAAAGGATCAATCTGAGATGAAAATTTGACCATAGTTTCCCTGGCTTAAAGTTCTTTGGTATTCCTTTTTGCCCTTTCAATAAAGTCCAAACAGTTTAACAGGGTTTATTTACAAGGTCCTTTTGATTAGGTCCTAGCTTATTCCTATAACCTTCAATTACAATTTTCTATCTCTGGTGCTCTGTGCTATCTTCTACAAAATGAACAGAACTCCCAAGGAGCCTTATTTCTTATACTTTTGTCACTTTCTCCCTTTGGCCCATGCTCTGCCGGCTAGCTTTGATTTATTCTTCAACTTATCTGCTGCTTCTGTTTCCTGAATTACATACTTTTTGGTGTGCTGATTGACCATCCTATGCATGACCTCAGAAGTAGTTCTCAATCTTGCATTCAGTGTTGCTACTATTCATACACTTTTCTTCATTTGACCATTAGAGTAACAACTGTTTTGCTAATTAATATACCCTCAACACCTAACACAGTGCCTGGTACTTTGTTACCATTGTTTAGTTGCTAAGTCATTCCGACTCTTTTGCGACTCCATGGACTGTAGCCTGGCAGGCTCCTCTGTCCATGGAATTTTCCAGGCAAGAATAGTGGAGCAGGTTACCATTTCCTTCTCCAGGGAATCTTCCTAACCCAGGGATCGAACCCTAGTGTCCTCTGTCTTCTGCATTGGCAGGCAGGGTCTTTACCACTGAACCACCAGGGGATCCTGCCTGGTACTTAGTAAATCCTTAAAAACATTATGTGAATGAACCATACAGCATTGTGATTTCATGGTTATCACTCATATTTCTCTCCATATTTTGAGCTTTTTAAGAACAAGACAGTTTCAGTAAGTAATGCAAAAGATTTGTATTGAATGGAGAATACTGTGGTAAGTTCCTTGAGAACAGAAACCTTGTCTGACTTTGTCTTTGCTTTCGTGTCACTCACACCAGGCCAATGTTAAGCACTATGCTTACGCAGGTTGAATAATAAAGGAATTAATATGACTTTGACACTTCGGATCCTGAGAACAATGAAAATGTCAAGTTACCCTCTACTAACACATATTAAGTAGTTATTTATTAAGGAAAGAAATGAGTGAAGGAATAACAACAAGAAATTATGAAGTTAGAATGAAGGAATATTATTTTTGGTGGATTTGTCCAATTCTTTGCAACCCCATGAACTGTATCCTGCCAGGCTCCTCTTTCCATGGAATTTCCCCTGGCAAGAATACTGGAGTGATCTGCCATTTCCTTTTTGAGGGATCTTCCTGACCCAGGGATTGAACCTGTGAAGGAATATTGACAACCTACTTAATTTCTTCAACTTTGAATTACCTGAATTACCATATCATGCTTACTTTGAGCTATTAGAGATGCTTAAATATTTAGATCTCCCCATCCCACTTAGAAAATGCATTTCTGTCTTTTTTTTTTTCTTTTTTTTTGTATGGAAAAAAGTAAAACAAATGATCTTTACCAACTACAGGCTGACAAAGAGGGAACCTGTTATGTGAAATTATGTATGTGTTGGGGGGGGATGTATTGTTCCATAGTATTGTTCCACTCTGATATTTGTGCTAATTTCAAAATACCAAATGGTTGCTTGGTATTCACTAAGAAATTATACTGAGTGAATTTTAAATGATTTGTGTTTTGTAATCTTAAGAAATGAATGGTAATGATGTGACCTTATATTCATGTAGTGCATTAATCTCCATCTTTGCTAGCTAATTGTATACATTCTTGTCTTCTGAACAACAAACATCATAGAAAGACAAATCACTTGTCTTTATGGAAAATATTATATATGGATTAAGCAAATCTTGTGAGCTTTTATTGAATTCATACTGTTATAGAAAATTGTTACTTTAGGACCAAATGAGATTTATGTCTGAGCTGGAGGATGAAGAGAAAAGGAAGTGAAGAGCGTGCCAGGACTCATCCAGGAATCAGTGAAGAATAGATAGAATAATTAATAACAGTCCAATACTGCAACACTGTGGGCACAGGGGTTCTTGGCTCAAAATACTGGCAAATCTAAGCACAAGAGTATACTGGGGCATATTTGAATTAAGGGGTAAAATTATGCCATCAAGACTGGACTGAACAGCCTCCTCTGCGTGTTAACTTTATCATCAGGAAGCCTCTCCGTCATGTTAACCTACTCGAAGCCCAACAACTTAAAAGTTTGGATCCTCAAAAAGTACAGTCATCTCTTCCTTAGTGTCTGAATGCCAAATCTCAATGAAGATGTGTTTTTCTTGTCACTCCAATAGACAAGAGTGATGGTGTAATGTAATAGGCCAGTCTAGGTTGTTATGGTGATGGGAGGGAAGCCATAACATAACTGATAACAGGGATATATATACAGATAATTTTTGAGTGAAACATTAATGGTACTATTAATAAGAATTCATTCATAAATAAGAGCAGGTAAAATAATAGATAATTGAATTCAGTAAAGGGTCTGTGACGTGGACTCCAAACTCACCCTACTTCAAACAAAGCAAGTTTATTTTTATCACTTTTATATATTGAGCATCTACCTGAGACTTTAATTAGAAAACTTGATGTATTTGCTTAAAAATCTTGGAAATTTCTGACACTGATTAGCTTAAGGTTTACTTTGAGGAGCTGAGGACAGTATTCAAGAGAGAAAACTCATGGAAAAGTTGTTAAGAGATGATGCCTCCTAAAATGAAATTATACTCATTGTGCAAAATAATTGTTACTAGTAAGTAAATAAAAGGAGCAAGGAAGTAAAAATAAATAAATAAGTAAATGAAAGGGTCAAGAGAGTAAAAAAAGAGATCAGAGATTAAACAGCTAGCACCAACACTAACTAACCTTTCCAAGTTATGATTCATTGCCTAGAGAAAAAATATCCATGTAGCTGTGGTCCTTTGTTTGCTTATGCTGCTTTTGAGGAATCCTGATCAGATACTAAATGGGCTAATCAGAAATGAAAAGTTTAAATTTTATAACTTCAAGAATCCACATGATCTTGAGAGCCGCTGGTTGGTTGCTACTGCTGCTAAGTCACTTCAGTCATGTCCAACTCTGTGCTACCCCATAGACAGCAGCCCACCAGGCTCCCCCGTCCCTGGGATTCTCCATGCAAGAACACTGGAGTGGGCTGCCATTTCTTTCTCCAATGTATGAAAGTGAAAAATGAAAGACTGCATATTAGAAGGTGAGAAGATCTTAAGACTAGGACCTCCCTACCAATCCTGCACTGTTGGTGGGAATGTAAATTGATACAACCACTATGGAGAACAGTATGGAGGGTCCATAAAAACTAAAAACAGAACTACCATATACTCCAGGAAACCCACTCATTACATATGTTTGCAAAAGATAAAAACTCTAATTCAAAAATATACATGCACCCCAATGTTCAGAGCAGCACTATTAACAATAGCCAAGACATGGACTTTCACTTTCATCAAGAGGCTCCTTAGTTCCTCTTCACTTTCTGCCATAAGGGTGGTGTTATCTGCATATCTGACATTATTGATATTTCTCCAGGTAAGCTTGATTCCAGCTTGTGCTTCATCTAGCCTTGTGGTTCTCATGATATACTCCGCATATAAGTTAAATAAGCAGGGTGACAATATACAGCCTTGACTTACTACTTTTGCAATTTGGAACCAGTCTGTTGTTCCGTGTCCAGTTCTAACTATTGCTTCCTAACCTGCATACAGATTTCTCAGGAGGCAGGTCAGGTGGTCTGGTATTCCCATCTCTTTCAGAATTTTCCACAATTTGTTGTGATCCATACAGTCAAAAGCTTTGGCATAGTCAATAAAGCAGAAGTAGATATTTTTCTGGAACTCTTGCTTTTTCTATGATCCAACAGATGTTTGCAATTTGATCTCTGGTTCCTCTGCCTTTTCTAAATTCAGCTTGAACGTCTGAAGTTCACGGTACATGTACTGTTGAAGTCTGGTATGGAGAATTTTGAACATTACTTCGCTAGCGTGTGAGATGAGTGTAATTGTGCAATAGTTTGAACATCTTTGGCATTGCCTTTCTTTGGAATTGAAATGAAAACTGACCTTCTCCAGTCCTGTGGCCACTGCTGAGTTTTCCAAATTTGCTGGCCTATTGAGTGCAGCACTTCCACAGCATCATCTTTCAGGATTTGAAATAGCTCAACTGGAATTCCATTGCCTCCACTAGCTTTGTTCATACTGATGCTTCCTAAGGCCCATTTGACTTCACATTCCGGGATGTCTGGTTCTAGGTGAGCGATCACACCACCGTGATTATCTGGGTTGTGAAGATCCTTTTTTCAATAGTTCTTCTGTGTATTCTTGCTACCTCTTCTTAATATCTTCTGCTTCTGTTAGGTCCATACCATTTCTGTCCTTTATTGTGTCCATCTTTGCATGAAACATTCCCTTGGTGTCTCTAATTTTCTTGAAGACAGCTATAGTCTTTTCCATTCTATTGTTTCCCTCTATTCCTTTGCATTGATCACTGAGAAAGCCTTTCTTATCTCTCCTTGCTATTCTTTGGAATTCTGCATTCAAATGGGTATATCTTTCCTTTTCTCCTTTGCTTTTCACTTCTCTTCTTCTCACAGCTATTTGTAAGGGCTCCTCAGACAACCGTTTTGCCTTTTTGCATTTCTTTCCCTAGGGGATGGTTTTGATCGCTGCCTCTTGTACAATATCACGAACCTCTGTGCATAGTTCTTCAGGCACTCTGTCTATCAGATCGAATCCCTTGAATCTATTTCTCACTTCCACTGTATAATTGTAAGGGATTTTATTTAGGTCATTCCTGAATGGTCTAGCAGTTTTCCCTACTTTCTTCCATTTAAGTCTGAATTTGGCAATAAGTAGTTCATGATCTGAGCCGCAGTCAGCTCCCAATCTTGTTTTTGCTGACTGTATAGAGCTTCTCCATCTTTGGCTGCAAAGAATATAATCAATCTGATTTCAGTAATGATCATCTGGTGATGTCCATGTGCAGAGTCTTCTCTTGTGTTGTTGGAAGAGGATGTTTGCTATGACCAATGCATTCTCTTGGCAAAACTCTATTAAACTTTGCCTTGCTTCATTCTGTACACTAAGGCCAAATTTGCCTGTTACTCCAAGTAATTCTTGACTTCCTACTTTTGCACCCCAGTCCCCTATAATGAAAAGGACACCTTTTTTGGCCGTTACTTCTAGAAGGTCTTGTAGTCTTCATAAAACTGTTCAAATTTTCTTCTTCAGCATTACAGGTTGGGGCATAGAGTTGGACTACTGTGATGTTGAATGGTCTGTCTTGGAAATGAACAGAGATCATTCTGTCATTTTTGAGATTGCATGCAATTACTGCATTTCAGACTCTTTTGTTGATAATGATGGCTATTCCATTTCTTCTTAGGGATTTTTACCCACAGTAGTAGATATAATGGTCATCTGAGTTAAATTCACTCATTCTAGTCATTTTAGTTGGCTGATTCCTAAAATGTCGATGTTCACTCTTGCCATCTCCTGTTTGACCACCTCCAATTTGCCTTGATTCATGGACCTAAGATTCCAGGTTCCTGTGCAGTGTTGTTCTTTACATCATTGGACTTTACTTCCATCACCAGTCACACCCACAACTAGGTGTTGTTTTTGCTTTGGCTCCATCTCTTCATTCTTTGACTTAAAACCCAACATTCAGAAAACTAAGATCACAGCATTTGGTCCCATCACTTCATGGCCGATAGATGGGGATACAATGGAAACAGTGACAGACTTTATTTTGGGGGGCTCCAAAATCACTGCAGATGGTGACTGCAGCCATGAAATTAGAAGACACTTGCTCCTTGGAAGAAAAGTTATGATCAACCTAGACAGTATATTAAAAAGCAGAGACATTAGTTTGCCAACAAAGGTCCATCTAGTCACAGCTTTTATTTTTCCAGTAGTCATGTATGGATGTGAGATTTGGACTATAAAGAAAGCTGAGCACCAAAGAATTGATGCTTTTGAACTGTGGTGTTGGAGAAGATTCTTGAGAGTCCCTTGGACTGCAAGGAGATCCAACCAGTCCACCATAAAGGAGATCAGTCCTGAGTGTTCATTGGAAGGAGTGATGCTGAACCTGAAACTCCAATACTTTGGCCACTTGATTTGAAAAACTGACTCATTGGAAAAGACCCTGATGCTGGGAAACATAGAAGGCATGAGGAGAAGGGGATGACAGAGGATGAGATGGTTGGATGGCATCACTGACTCGATGGACATGAGTTGGTGATGGAGAGGTAGGCCTGGCACGGTGTAGTCCGTGGGGTCTCACAGAGTCGGACCTTACTGAGAGACTGAACCGAACTGAAGACCTGGAAAAAACCCAAACATCACTGACAGATGAAATGGTAAAGGAGTTGTGGCGTGTGTGTGTGTGTGTGTGTGTATACAAGTACACAAACAGACACATACACACAATGGAATACTAGTCAGTAAAAAAGAATGAAATAATGCCATTTGCAGAAACATGGATGGACCTAGATATTATCATACTAGGTGAAGTAAGTCAGACAGAGAGAGACAAATATTATATGATATCACTTACATGTGAAACTACAACTAATACAAACAAATCTATTTATAAAACAGAAACAGACTCACAGACATAGGAAACAAACTTATGGTTACCAAACATGAAAGGGAAGTAAGGAGGGATAAATAAGAGTATTAAATTAACAGATAAACACTAGTATATAAAAAACAGATAAGCAACAAGGATTCACTGTATAACTCAGGGAACAATAGTCAGTATCTTATAATAATCTAAAATGGAAAATAATTTGAAAAACATATATATGTTTGTCTATATATGTGAATCTCTATGCCATATATCTGAAACTAACACAACACTGTAAATCAACTATACTTCAATTAAAAAGAAAGACCTCCCTCATTAACTCTTATCTTCCTGTTTGAGAGGATCATTCCTACATATATTACTATCAATGTATGTCCTGCTTGTGCCTAAGGAATGAGTATGTCATCTCAATATGTCTTAGATGGTAACAGTATAGATAATAGATTATTTTCAAATATGTACTAAAAAATAATGCTAGCACTATATTAAACATTTATCAACCAGAATATGCCCAATTAATATTCTTTTCATTTTTTTTTCAAGTCAAAAAACAGGGCAGATAGGTTAAGTACTTTGACTAAATTCAAGTGGTTAATGAAATTCAAACCTGAGTTAGTTTAATCCCAAAATTGATTCCTTTCCCTTTTACAACACAAGATTTTCTATCTCAATTTTTTGTTTTATGTTTTTAATGCTCAGAATGATTCCTACATATAACAGAAAAATATAGTGACAGAATTATTTTTTTTAATGCTCAGAATGATTGTTACATATAACAGAAGAATAGAGTGATGGAATTTCCATTTTTTAGTATTGCTCCTTTCTTTTAAGCAATTTTTGTTTGATCCAGCAGGACTTTAAATATAGGGCTAGAATAATTTCACATCTGTTTCTCCAAATATTCAGAGGCACTGTCTAATAAAAACAGTCTATACAAATACCCCTGAGTTCTCTGACCAGGAGTAATCGTGTAGTGATTCATATGGAGTCAGATGACCCCTTGCTAATTCTTCATATCACGAATAAAAAGAACAGCCTGTTAGAAGAGGCCACAAATGCAATTCCTTCTGGGGGGCAACTTTTTGGGGGAACAGCAAAGCAAATTTGGTAAGTGAGACAGAAAATTCACTTGTGCACTAACTACAATACCAGCCAGTCCTATACTACAATTTTTCCTTGGGAAAACACTTCATTTGACTTTGTCATTGTAAGAACATTTGAAATTAATACAAATCTGTGGTTTCAAAGGAGGTTAATAAGACCAAAATATAAAGCCGCTTCCTGTACTTTAAATAGAAACTTAGAGAAAGTACTTTTCAAAGGCATTTTCCTAAATATAGGAAAGAAGCTTCTAAACTGAAGCAGCAGTGTGCATTAGGGACTAAATACCGGAGTCTGTTTTGTCTTAAAGTAGATAAGCTTGAGAGTGACATTGGCTCTGCAGTTTTGTCCATGGTAGGACTCGTGTAGAGTTTCTGATGACAAGAACATTTGCTATTGAATTCTGAATTGATGCTGAGTGACAGACAATGTCTCCCACATCTCTGCCACTTGCAGACAGCTTTCACAGTCTCAATTTTCCCATCAGGAACATGGCATGTGCCATCCCACAAAAACGCAGGTGGCCTCCAATGAGCAGTGGCCACTATTGCTTTTGAGAAATAGGAAAACTTGTCTGCCTTCACCAAACCAGTTATTCAGCCAACTCTACATTGGGGAAATTAATTCTTGAAGCAAAAGATTTCATTGCATTTATAATTACAAATATTGTTCTTAGATATAAACTGCCTGGCTCACTTGACTTGGTGACCTTTTACGTTGATGTCTCTAATAGATTCATAGTATGTTCTGAGAAGAAGCCTTTTTTTCCCTTAAATTGATCTTTCAACTTCTTGAATATCAGATGAATATTAAGTCCTTTCAGAGGTATCTGAAAAGTCAAAGATCTCTATGTACTTTGCAAGTTTGGCTTCCAACTTGCCTCATAGATTCAGAATACCATAGAATCTCAGTGGTAGAAGAGATCTCAAGGGTGATTCAGTCTAATGTGATAGTGTATCTTTCTTCCTTACTGCCACAAGAACAAAATATCTAATTAACTCTAACTTTCCAAATGCCTGATAAATATGTCCTACTTATATAATGACAAAGTGGAAAAAAAAAAATAAGCTAGTGTATCTCAGACTTTTCCAAAAATTGGTGCATTTACCACCAATGTTACAAGACTATTTTAGGTGGGATTTGGACAAGTGTCCGGAGAAGGCAGTGGCACCCCACTCCAGTACTCTTGCCTAGAAAATCCCATGGATGGAGGAGCCTGGTGGGCTGCAGTCCATGGGGTCGCTAAGAGTCGGACACGACTGAGCGACTTCACTTTCACTTTTCACTTTCATGTACTGGAGAAGGAAAATGGCAACCCACTCCAGTGTTCTTGCCTGGAGAGTCCCAGGGACAGCGGAGCCTGATGGGCTGCTGTCTATGGGGTTGCACAGAGTCGGACATGACTGAAGTGACTTAGCAGCAGCAGCAGCAGTTGGACAAGTGTCAGTATATTATTTCATTTATTTTAATATACCTATAAGATTTATTAATTTATCCTTGAACGAGGAGGTAATAATAAAAAAGTTGTAAACTTAAATAGTAAATCTTAAAATAGTATGATAAAGAAAAGTAAAGGTCATATCACTGATGGTAAAAATTGTGAGGGATAGAATGAAAGAATGACAGAAATTTGTTTTACTTTATGACACTACCAGTTCTAGGTCTTTATTGTTATTTTATTTTTATGATGATATTGTCATTTGTATTATCCTATAGAAAAATATAGTATAATTTTATGATGTAATTGAAATGTGAAATTCTGGCTTATTTACTGTTTTTCACCATTTGACCTATATATTATTACTCTGGGGTTGAGCACTCTCATCTGTTGTTATTTTTTATTGTTTTCATATCATCACCCCTTTATCCTCTGATGATTCTATTTTTTCTTTGCATCCCAAGTCTATGTTCTAAATGATAGTTTTGAAGAATAATTTTTAAAAGATATAAGTAGATTGTTTATAAAAGATTCTGACCAGTGTGTTGCGGATGGGAGAGATTGTTGGATTTGACAAAAAGCCAGAATTGTGAAAATTCCATATTATCTTGATTTTTTTCACATTAGATGAGAAAATAAGTGTATGTATTTATGTATCTATTATCTTCTAAGAAACATTTAAAGAGACCCTCCTGTCTTTATCTTTCATTATACACAGAGGTTCTGCTTGTGGTACTTTGAAATATAAAGTAAAGAATTATTAGAAATGCAGATATTCTCTTGTTAAAATTGGACTGGCAGGCTGTGAAACCCTCTCCTATCATTATTTCTGACATTCATTTTCATTTTCATCTTAGAATATTATTACAATAGTACTCATTCCATTGTCAAATTTTTTGAACAGAGAGGCAGTATGAATGTATTAAACCATTCACTGAGCAGGAATTATGCACTTGGTGCCCATCTGAAATTAGTACCAGGAGAAGAACTTGTCAGTGTGTTTTCCCAGAGCAATGATTTAACGCATTTTTTTTCAGTTTCTTCTATTATTTTTTTACATGACTAAGAACGATAGATATGCCCATCAGTTTACCCAGGTTGCCACAGTAAATTACATATACAATATCAGCTCTTTGTTTCTCCTGGTCTTCTTTGGAGGAGAAACAAGGTGTTTGAAGAGACAAGTTCTTTAAGGAAGACTAATGCTGAGTACTTGACTCTCACTATGTTTAGATATTTGAAATACTTTTCTAAATTATGTCTCATACCCCAGCTTACTAGTACTTCTTTCCAAAAAAATGTTTATTTTTAATGAGTTTCTAGGGAATTAAAAAAAAAAGAGGTTACATCTGGTATGATTTCAGCACACATCTTCCTTTCAGGGTCACTATAAAGTAACACCTTCCAAGTTCATATCCATGCATTAATAACAAATGACCAAAGAAAGATTTCTAAGGTTAAGTAAACTGTGTATGAAATGCCTCTGAAGAGTTTGTTGTTGTTGTTTTACAAAGAACGTTTTCTCACATGTTATTTGCCTCCACTTTTTAACTGCTTATTTGGGTTTTTTTTGTTGTTGTTGTTGTTGAGTGACTAATTCAAACAAATATGTGCAGTCACTTATTCTTAAAAATTGTTCTGAGTCTGATTCTGATACTTCCTCTGTCTCTTCAGACTGTTTACTCTTTGGTTAGAGAAGAGAAGCCATAACAAATATTATAATAAAATCAGATTAAAAAGAACTGCAATAAAATACAGATAAAAAGATAAGATAAAGGATAAACAATTGTTAAAAATGTGAAAATCTAGATGAAATGACTAATTATGTAGAAAAAAGTATGAACTACCAAGAGGAAATTAAACCATTCACACAGAATTGTAACTATTAAATAATTTGAAATACTGGTTTGAAATGTTTCCATAAATGAAACATGAGGCCAAATTGTTTTTTACAAGTGAGTTTTACTCAAGTTTCTAGGAAATGATCATTCCAATTTCATATAAATTCTTCTGGAAAAGAGAAAAGACAAAACACTTTCTAATTCCACAGAAAACCAGCTAATCCCAAAACCAAAATTAGGCAAAGCCATGATAAGAAATGAGAACCAAATGTTTGTGTACTGTTCATGAATATAATATAAATAATAAGTAAAAAGATTATCAAAATTAATCTATGCATTCATAAAAAACAAAACAGAAATGATGCACTATCATTAAGTTGGATTTACTATAGGATAACTTAATATCGTAAAATTAATATGTAATTTACTCATCAATTAGAAAACAGAAAGAATTTCCTAATATTCAACAACTATTTCAAGCACTGTGTTTTTAAAAAGGCATAAACCTCTGTAATCCTGTGATGAGTTTCATAGAAAAAGAAAGGAAAAAACAGCCTAAATGTGGAAATACTATGAGCCCTTCTTTAAAATCAGGAGCACAGCAAGCAAGCCTACTCTCACCACTTCCCTGCATTTCTAACAGAGGTTCTCCCTGCCCAGTTCTATTTCTCCTCTTCGCTTTCACTGAGTTCAGTCTGCATCAACATGTGAAGACGTTCTACGATCGATCTGTCACAACAACCCCAATTGACTTCTTGCTCTCCACCCTCATAGGGCCCTTTAAAACATCTCTCTTGGTTTTAAAACATTTTAAAACATCTCTCTTGATGCTGATCTATTCAAACCTTCTGTCTGAAAGTCTAATTCCTAGATGATTTCCCAGAAGAAGTCTGAGAAAGAAAGTGGTAATATAAGTTTTGACACTGCATCATCACTTCAGGCTGCCCATAGAGTCCCATTTTGGGGTGGTATGTAGATGCACAGACAGTTCCTCTTGAGGAATGGTCCAGTAGATTAGAAAACCCTGACCATGGCGATAAAAGCAAGTTGGGAGTGGAAGGCTGGTAGCTTAGATGGAGGCAGTTATTTGTTGTTGTTAGAAACTATAAAACCTAAACACCAAATTCTCAACATCATAGTCAAAATCTTCACGCTTACAAAGTATTTGAGGTGAACCTGATTTAGGTCTGTATGCCAACTTCAGGGCCCTTAGTGGGGAAGACTTTGGACCTGAAACATGAGACAGAAACATGCAGGGGGATGTTCCAAAGATGTTACTTCTCCGCTTGCTTCTAACTTCAGAGCCAGTCAAACTGATCTATCCCTCACCAGAGAAAGCACTGCCCCTGTACTTGAAGACACTGCAGAGGTTCTTTTCTCCTACAAAGCAACATGGGCCCTCAGAAGGATCTTTTCCAAATCAAATTCCTGTCTGTCAATCAGTAATTAGAATTCAGGTACAGCATCAACTCAGCCAGGGACCTGAGAGTGGAGGAAAGGACTGTGGACCATAGAAACCAAAAGAACAAGTTGGCTTGAGCCAGATTGGATTCTGAGGGTATGTGATCAAGGGGGCACAGAACATAAGACAGGGCAAAGGAGAGTTCGTTAACTTTGGTCACTCTCTTGAGAGGTACGATTTCACAGTCTGTCAAAATCTTATACATCTATGAAATATCCTCTGAGTTGTTTTCGATTTAATCAAAAGTGCACCCAGAATGTAATTTTTTTAGCTTATTAATTTTGTTATCTCTGTTAATATCTCTGTGTTTATTTATAACACAACTGAATGAAAATGAAAGTACTATCACAACTAGCAGCAATATGGGTGAACATTAGCAAAATGATAAAGAAACTGCCTGTAATGTGGGAGACCAACCCACTCCAGTATTGTTGCCTGGAAAATCCCATGGACAGAGGAATCTGGTGGGCTACGTGCATGGGGGTGCAAAGAATTGGACACGACTGAGCGACTAACACATATACTATATATAGTATTATATAACTGCATAGCTAAATAACTAACACATGTATACATATACATAAAAATACATATTTTCTATAGGAAAAAACTATATAAAGAGCAAAGAAATGACAAAAATATGAGATTAAAAATGTTCATAATTTCTAGGGAGAGTCTTAGAATTAAGATTGTTTGATAAGATGTTAGATTATATTCAGTCAGAGATTTTGTTTGGGTGGTAGGTTCATGGTGTTCATTACATGATTCCAAGTAACTAACTAACTTAACAGCTAAAATGTAAAAATAATAATAATAAGCATCATGCCTAAATTTATGGTTCATCACTAGGAATTACAATGTCAAGCATGCTATCATCATGGATTATAACTGATTTAAGTCCATACAATAAAGTCCAAAGTGTGTATGTTCATGCAGGTAGAGAATTAAGGTCAACATTGAATCAGAAAAGTGTTTCCTTAAAATATAAATATGTTTTCAGTATTTACATATTTGTGATGGTTCTCATGTATGTCAAATTATTTGACAAGCTACTCTTAAAAGGCGGAAGTAAAGTCCCCTGCATTTCAGTATTGCCAGACACTGTTTTTCTTCTAATTACTGAAGTGTGGTAGCAATGATGGGATGTGATTTTCAAAAAAATGTCATTAAAGCCACAACAGCTTTCTACACGCTCTCTCTCTTAGACCACTTGGTGTCACCTGAAATAGAGCTGCCATATTTAGCAAACAAAAAAATAGGAAACATTTAAACTTCAATTTCAATGGGTAAGGCATTTATTTAGTATAAATATGCCCCTTGCAATACTGCAAATCCATTTGTTTTTTATCCCAAATTCAAATTTAATTAAGCATCCCATACTTTATTTTAGGACACTAAAACAATCATATGGTGAGGTCTATATGGCAAGCAAAGGAATTCCCTGACAAAAGCCATCAGGGTTATCCATCTAGACAGCTGATCCTGCAACCCCAATCAAGCCTTCAGATGACTACAGCCCTGGTTGTTGACTTAACTTCAATCTTGTAAGAGAATTACTGAGCTGAGTACCTCTGGAAATACTGAACCACAGAAACTATAAAATAATAAATGTGTGTTATTTTATACTGCTATGGTTTGAAGGAATTTGTTCCATAATAATAACTCATAGAGAAAATATGTCCTCAATCATGGTTTTTAGAGTTATAATGCAAAGAGGAGGAAACTGACACAGATCACTTGTTTCTAAGATATCTCTCAGCGTATCAATATTTGCTTGCTTTGTTTTGTTGTTGTTTGCTTGAACTCCAACATCACTAGGCGTTTGGTGGTGATTAATTTGTTAAATTTTGACTTCTTTTAAAATAATCAGTTTTCATGGTTCACTAACACTGTTTTGTCCTGGAATAAATCTAAGTCTTTTTTTTTCCCCTTCTTACAGTCACATTTTATTTTACTAACTCTGATTGAGATCTCAAGAGAATAGAAAGAGAGTACATTTTGATGGGAGGTAAAAACTGTCATTTCATAAATTATAATGCCTCTCTTTCTTAAGAAAGAAAGATTATCTCGCTTTCTATGCTTCTAGAGGAATATATAGGTCAATTAATTTTCTCCATCACAAGCAGGTTCTGTGACCATTTTTTTCTCTTTGTTGATTACTTGGCAGATTTTTCTCCTACAAGAATATTCCATATTCTATAATTTACTTTTGAATCCTACATAGGTACCTGTCTCCAGAGGTCATCTTTTTTTCTAATTTCCATGTTTAACATCTGTGTAAATATCTGCTTCACTGAAAACCCAATGCAGTTCTTTTCTGCCGAGTACAGTTTATTTCTCCTCCTTCCCCACCAACCTCTGCCCAGATACTCCAAAAAGAAATGCATTATGATTGTGGCTCAAGTGGGAGTTTGGGAACAAGATGATATGTGTCCTAATGTTTAGGAGTCCCTGATTACAACTTGAAAACATCCCTTTCCTCCTTTTTAAGCAGTTTACCAGCTTAAACTGCCTCAAAAGATTTCTTGGCCATAATAATTCTTCATTAATAAGATGGCAGCATAATGGAAAACTACGAACTGCAGGACTGCTTAGAGGGAAATAGAACAGCTGATGTGACTTCTCATATTCACTATGCAGAATTCAAAGTGATACACATGGGTGAAAAACGCTTACATCAACTTTCCTCTTAAAGAACATAGAGCTAGCTGGTAATTAACTGCAGAGCATTTCCTCCTGTAGCATTTTACTCTTAACTCATGTATTTCTTGAGGTAGCAGAAAGTTCTTTGCCCTAGCAAGCAAGAGACCTGGTATCATCCACGCTTCTGCCACATTTCACTATCTAGTTGTCAAGAATCGATTCAAACATTATCTCAACTTGGGCTCCTCCAGTGGCTCAGTGGTGAAGAATCCACCTGCCAATGCAGGAGACATGGGTTCAATTCCTGATCTGGGAAGATCCCACATGCCAAAGGGCAACTAAGTTTGTGCGCCACAACTATGAAGCCTGTGCTCTAGAGCCTGGGAACCACAACTGCTGAAGCCTGCATGCCTAGAAACTGTGCTCTACAACAAAAGAAGCCACCGTGATGAGAAGCCCAGGCACCGCAACCAGAGAGCCCTAGCCCCCACTCTCTGCAACTAGAGAAAACCTTGAAAAGCTACGAAGATCCAATCTATACAAAAATAAATAAATAAAATTATTTAAAAAAAATATTCTCGTAACTCTAGCAACTAAGTTCAGTCGCCAACATCAAATTGCTAATATCCTTTGGATCATAGAAAAGCAAGAGAGTTCCAGAAAAACATCTACTTCTGCTTTATTGACTACAGCAAAGCCTTTGACTGTGTAGATCACAATAAACTGTGGAAAATTCCTCAAGTGATGGGAATACCAGATCATCTTTCCTGCCTCCTGAGAAATCTGTTTGCAGGTCAATAAGCAATAGTTTGAACTGGACATGAAACAATAGACTGGTTCCAAATTGGAAAGGAGTACGTCCAGGTTGTATATTGTCACCTGCTTATTTAACTTATATGCAGAGTACATCATGCAAAAGACTGGGCTGGATGAAGCACAATCTGGAATCAAGATTGCAGGAGGAAATATCAATAACCTCAGATATGCAGATGACACCACTCTTATGGCAGAAAGTGAAGAGGAACTGAAGAGCTTCCTGATGAAAGTGAAAGAGGAGAGTGAAAAAGCTGGTTTAAAACTCAGCATTCAAAAAATTAAGATCATGGCATTTGGTCCCATCACTTCATGGCAAATTAGATGGGGAAACAATGGAACCAGAGACAGGCCTTATTTTCTTGGGCTCCAAAATCACTGCAGATGGTGACTGCAGCTATGAAATTAAAAGATGCTTGCTCCTTGGAAGAAAAGTTATGACCAACCTAGACAGCATATTAAACAGCAGAGACATTACTTTGCCAACAAAGGTCTGTCTAGTTAAACCTATGGTTTTTCCAGTAGTCACATATGGATGTGTGAATTGGACCATAAAGAAAGCTGAGTGCCCAAGAACTGATGCTTTTGAACTGTGGTGTTGGAGAAGACTCTTGAGAGTCCCTTGGACTGCAAGGAAATCCAATCAGTAAATCCTATAGGAAATTAGTCCTGAATATTCATTGGAAGGACTGATGCTGGAGCTGAAACTCCAATACTTTGGTCACCTGATGTGAAGATCTGACTCCTTGGAAAAGACCCTGATACTGGGAAAGATTAAAGGCAGGAGGAGTAGGGGATGACAGAGGGTGAGATGGTTGGGTGGCATCACTGACTTGATGGACATGAGTTTGAGCAAACTCTAGGAGTTGGTGATGGATAGGGAAGCCTGGTGTGCTGCAGTCCATGGGGTCACAAAGAGTCAGACATGACTGAGTGACTGTGATGTGCAACTTTTACATTACCAAGATCTCTATTTCCTTTCTCCAGGGTCTTTATGTTTGATTTCTGCCTCAGCAATCATATTATTTAATGCATGTCTTATTTTAAACTCACACAAATTCTTTATGGGTCAAATATTGGAAATATTAATAAATGGAAATGGCTCCTGTCCTCATAATTTATTCCAGGATCTAACATGTACCAGGAACTAAACAATTTTATATACATTATGGTACGGAATTTTAATTGAAGTAGACACATTTTAGTCATTTTACAGATGACAAACAGAGACAAAACAGTGACTTCTTTGGGTTGACAGCTCTAGTGACTCATTTAAACCGGGTCTAACTAATTAGAATCCACATACTCTTAATTGTGCTGAAGCTAAGCAAGTACTTAAATCTCATCTAAACCCTTAATCTCTCTGATCCAGGGGAATGTGGATTAGATGCTTTCTAATTCTCCTCTTCTCTAATTACTGAAGTCTCCTCTTCAGTAATTATAAAGGCAAGTGCCCTTGGTCTAATGTTCCACTGATTCATAAAGTTCCACTGATGCAATGTTTGTCATCAATACTGTCAAAATATAAAGGCTTTTATTTTTTTCTCATCTTTGCCATGCAGTGTGAATAGACGAGTGACACCAGGACTGAGGAGTCGTTAGGAAGTTGAGTTCCTTGTGTTTCCTCACGTTTCTTTCCTGTGTTGCTTGCTTCCCTTCGGTCAAGTACTGTGTCTCTTTGCCCACCTTTACTCCACTGCTGTAGACTCACCAGGCCCAAGCCTATTGCTGCAGGCTTCTGAATCTGCTCTCTACCATTAGCCTCATTCCTTGGCATCCCTATGGGGATGACTCTTCTAACATAGCATGCCTGATCCCTGTAATTGCAATGACTTCTGCTCCGAGTAATACATCAGTGACTCTTTGTTGCCCTCAGAGGAAGAATATAAAAGATCAACACATGCTCGCCATCATCTGATGCTTACCGACTTCTCCAGCGTCCTCACCCATGACTCATCCTTCCAAAGTCTCATTGTTTGGCCATTCTACTGCATTGCTCAGTAAGGAACATGGGAACTATTATTTCCTTCCTTTTCTTCATCAACTCCTATCCAGTCTTCAAAAGGTAAGTCAAACCTTCCATTGAAGGTTTTCCGATTCTTGCACCTCCCAGTCCCGACTGCATTAGGATTTACACTGTAGTTTCTATGACATTTTAATAATTAATAATAGACAATGAAGGACAGTCACTTAGTGGTCCTTTCTCCACCTGCCCCCAAAGACTGCAAGTGACAGGAAGGTCAATGTGACACCTTTTTTATTGCTTTTTCAACTTACTTAAAACTTCTTATGTGTCAGGCAGTGTTTTAAAGTATTTTACAAATGCTAACTTGGTTACTCCTTACAACCTTATGAGGTAGGTATTCTTATCCACATTACACAGATAAATACACTTAGACAAAAATAAATTAGGTAGCTTGTCCAAGGTCCCTCAGCTAGTAAGTGGTGATCAAGGGACAATCTGGCTCCACAATCTGTTCTTTTAACACAACTCTATACCATATACCTATATCCTCAGTTCTTTGTACTTGTCCAAAAATATTAATAGGTGTTTAACAAGTATTTCTTGAGTGAATAAATGACTGTTTAGCCAAAAATGCAACATTAAATGCTTAAATGTACAATGAAAATGCTACTCTCCAACAACAGAAATTACCCTCCAGTTGAGCATTACTTTACTTGGAATGAACTTTGAATTCTAGAGCACAATTTTACATCAATCAAAAAGAAGAGAAAAATTAAATGGCAATAATATCATTAAAACTAATAAAGCAGCTCAACTTTGGGGATATGTACCAATGATTGAAAATGTTAAATGTCACCACATGCATTTCAAGTTCTTTAGGGTGTTAAGAGAGTAGATAGACTTCCTCTCCTCATTTTAGTATCCATTTTATAGAAAGCCTTCACTGATACTGTGGTTGCAACTGTGTCTCTTTGCTTGTTGTCTGTAGGGATAACCCACCTGAGATAAAGTGATTCAGATAGAGAAACAGCATATGTCACTCGCTGAAGTGACCACCTCACTACTATTCATGACTCAATCAGCATGGATGCACAGGGTCCAGAAAAACTGATTGGGGTATCCCTGAATGTCATGTCCATTGAAACCCGCTCATGTAACCATATTTTTCACATCCTGTAATGAAGAGGATTTGAGATTTCACCCAGAATCGATTAGAAAGAATACAAGCAAAAATAAAATATTACAAAGTGCTGAATACTCATCCTTTTTTGTTTTTAAGCTATCATCCTTTGAACATCTATCTGGTGGGAAGTAAGTTTAATTTAAGGTAAACAATTAGACATGTTTGTTGTTTCTAGTTTAAAAAATTAAATGAAATACCACATTTAATATATTTTAGGTATTCCAGGTTGCAAATTTTCAGTGTGAGTGGTTTTCATAAGCTGTATGATAAACTGTGGTAGATTTGTATTAATCACAAAATTTATCTGGAAGTCACTATAGAGTAATTTAATTCTAACAATCACTCTGTATGGCAGTCATCATTAACATACTTTTATTATAGGGAAGGAAGTGGAGGTTCCCTCAAGTTGAATATCCTAGGAGAACCAGGACATAAACATAGTTTTGTCTGATTATAACACACACGTTAAATGATCAGCTCTCTCTCTTTGAAAAATTAATTTGGAGTGCATATATCAATGTGTGGGTGTGGATGTGAGCGTGTTTGCTGGAGAATAATGAGCGCTTATGGAAGCTCCATGGTATTTACTCAAGGAATCATATTCCTAAGAATGATGAAAAAAACCTTCCAATGATTTGTTTGGAGCCAGGAGAGTCCTAAGTTTCTTAGGCAAGTAATTATCTTAGAGTGAGAAAAAGGGGAAACATGTATATAAATGATATGCCATCTGCCACAGGCTACAGACTTATACCGAAGGAATAATTAGGAGTGGAGGTCCTGGTGGTGGGAATAGTAGTTATAATAGTGAAACAGCACTGATATTTCAAAGGGCTTTTGAAAGATGATCAACATCGCTCATTATTAGAGAAATGCAAATCAAAACTACAATGAGGTATCACCCCAGACCAGTCAGAATGGGCCATCATTAAAAAAAAAAAAAAACTATAAACAACATGCTGGATAGGGTAGGCAGAAAAGGGAACCCTCTTGCATTGTTTGTGGGAATGTAAATTGATACAACCACTAAGGAGAACAGTATGGAGGTTCCCTAAAAGACTAAAAATGAAACAAACAAATAAATTACCATATAACACAGCAATTCTGCTAGTGGGAGTATACCTTGAGAAAACCATCTTTAAAAAACACATGCACCACGGTGTTCACTGCAATACTACTTACACTAGCCATGACATGGAAGCAACCTAGATACACATGGACAGATGAGTGGCTAAAGACGATACGGTGCACACATTGTTGCTGTTGTTCAGTCACTACATTGCAGTACGTATACAGAATGGAATGTTACTCCTTCATCAAAAGGAATGGAATTGGGTTATTTGTAGTGACGTGGATGAGCCTAGGGTCTGTCATGAGTGAAATGAGTCAGAAAGAGTAAAACAAATGTCATATCTTAATGCATATATGTATGGAATCTAGAAAAAACGGTACAAATGAACCTATTTGCAGGGCAAGAATAGGGATGCACACATAAAGAAAAGACTTGTGGACACAGCAGGGGAAGGAGAAGTTGAGGTGAACTGAGAGAGCAGCACCGACACATCTATGCTACCATGTGTAGGACAGACAGCTAGCGGGCAGCTGCTGTGTAGCACAGGGAGCTCGGCTCGGTGCTGTGGGACGATCTGGGGGGGGGGGGGGCGGGAACCAGGAGGGAAGCTCAAGAGGGAGGGGGTATATATATATATATATGTATGGCTGACTCACGTGATGTACAGCAGAAAGTAATACAACTCTGTAAAACAATTGCACTCCAATTAAAAAATAAAGAAAAGTAAAGAGCTTTCACATACTAGTGACCATAGTACTGACTTACTTTGACTACCTCATTGATTCACCACAAAAATCCAAAGCAAAACATTATTATCATCCTTGACTTTCAGAGAAGGCATCTACAGCTTGAAGTCTTCACAAAGTGTCCCCGGTAGAATTCTAACACAGCAGCCGAAATTTCTGCTCCTCTCTTCTAGCGTGGATGTACACTTTGAATATGATGGAATAATCCCTCCAGGGGTAGGTTGTGTTACATGCGTGCTAAGTCACTTCAGTCATGTTCAACTCTTTGTGACCCTGTGGAGTGTAGCCCACCAGGTTTCTCTGTCCATGGGATTCTCCAGGCAAGAATACAGGAGTGGATTGCCATGCCCTCCTAAGATTATGTTACATATCACAGTTGAATTTTTAAAAAGTAAGTATGACCTAATGATGTGAGCCCTTAAAAAATAAAACAAAACAAAAACAGGCTCTTCCCGTAGAAAGCATTTGAAGACTGAGGGAGATTCTTTGTTTCTGGCTCTGAAGATGGAGGGGGAGCCACATGGAAAGGAATACAGATGGTGTCCAGATGCTGAGTCAGCCAGCAAGGATATGGGGCGTCTGTACCCACAGCGGCAAAGAACTCAATTATGCCTTAACCACGTGAGCTTAGAAAACTACCTGGACTTGAAGATGAGAGTCTGACTGAGATCTTGATTTCAGCTTTGTGAAACCCTGGGCTGATATTACTGTAGTACCATTGCCCAGATTTCTAACTACCCAAAGTGTGAGTCAATAAATAGGTTGTTTCAAGCCACTAAGTTTGTTTAATATTTTTAATATAATAATTTTAAAATGTAAATAAAATGCCACCTAAAGAGTTAATTTGCAAAGTGTGGTTGTACATCATAATATGACTCTGGAGTTCAATTCTCAACCACTTGGCCACAACATGTGTCTAAAGTTGGGTCTAAAAGAACTGATTCAGTGAAACTTCTGTAAGACATTTCAAATGTAAAGAGGCACAGCTACGGGCTGGTGACACCATGTGAAATTTCAGATAAAAGAAGACAAAGGATCAGAATGAAAGAGAAGCTGCAGGTGAGTCACTATTCCAGAGATCAACTCCTGGGTGGTGGTTTTGGCCTTGCTTTTCACAGACTAAGAAGACAACCTGACGTGGCTTCATGGGGAACACTGCCCATCACTGCAGGGGCCCTGGAGCAGACCATGGTTTCAGGGGATGCAGGCGTTTCAGCAGGCTTTGAGCCTTGGGCAATAACCCCCTTTGAAACAGCCAGTTGTTTTCTCACAGTAAGCAGCACTTGTACACTGGCCTTTTAGTTTCTGGACTATTCCAGATGATTCAAACCTTTAAATATGCTTTCCCTTTGCCAAAAATTGCTTTGCCTTTGGTTTTCTTGGGCCATTTTCATGTTCATCTTCCACATACCAACTTAACTATTACCTTCTCAAGAAACTTGATTCAGTTTATTTTCACTTTATTGACTCATTTCTCTGCCATTTCTCAAGCATCCAATCATGCCCTTCAGAGAACTTATCACATGTTATAATTTTTCACTTGTTACTTTTTATGTTCTCTCCCTGAGTACTAATATTGCTATTAATAAAATAATAACTGACATGTATGTGCAGTTAGGTGACAATAGAGATCTCACATGAAACCTCAAAGAACTGGGAGATTCGGGGACAATGATATCCATGCTAGAGATGTTAAATCGAGAATGAATGAGGTTGGAGACCTCGCAGTGGTAAACAACAGCAAGTAGTAATTCAGCCCAGATTACAAGCCAGGCAGCTCGAATTCCTGATACTCAGCAGTACTGCCTTCATACCAAACAGTAAACAACGTATGCCTAACAGGTAGCCCAATGTTTGTCACATGAAAGTATCTCAGTAAGGATTTGTGACATGAATAAATAAATGAATGAATGCATAGTGACAGGGGCAGAATCGGGCTGCCTTCACTTAGATTTTCTGATGGGATAGGATGCAATAATGGAATATAAGAAGAGATATCACAATGATACAAACGGAAGGAGAAGGAGGGGGAGGAGATGAATATGGAAGTCACCCTAGTCTTACGGTGAATTAGAATTACCTAATATTGCAGCTGTATTCTGGACCCTCAGAATCAACATCTTAGGGGGAGTAGGGAACAGGCAAATTGTATTTTTATAAAATTACCAGTAAATTTGATGATGTACTAGTATGCGAGCATGATGAGGTATTCTCAGTTGAAGTCTGTACTAACAAGCACACACAACACACACAACTTCTTACCAAAAGTATCAAATTTTCCTATCCATGGATCCTCAGGCCAGAGAAATAATAGTACAGAGAAAATTATATTATTTCAGCTTTATTTGTTTTGGAAGACGTCTCTACACTTACAAACATTCCCTAATGCCTGAAATTGGGCGAAGAGAACATACACACACACAGAAACTCACATGCACACAGGCGCGCGCACATGCGCTCACACACACACATGTATTCCCTCTAAATACTAGCAATATACTATCACCAATTTATCCATGAAGAAACTGAGATACAGAGAGAGCTTATGCAACTGCCTCCCAGCTAGAGAGTTGCTCAGTGACAAACTAAGGAAATCACTCAGTTGTGTCCGACTCTTTGTGGCCCCATGAACTGTAGCCCACCAGGCTCCTCTGTCCATGAGATTTTCCAGGCAAGAATATTGGAGTGGGTAGCCATTCCTTTTTTCAGGGGACCTTCCTGATTCAGGGATTGAACCTGGGTCTCCAGCATTGCAGGCAGGCATATTCTTTATCATCTGAGCCACCAGTGACAAAGCTGAGATTAAATTTAGGGTGCTTGATTTTTAAGTAAGCACCTAATGAAAGCCTACCCACCTTCAAAAACGAATATGTCATAGTTACTGAGGGGTAAGAAAATTGTGCTTGGCAGGTGAAGCACAAACAAACACAAACATACAAAAGATTAAGAAGACATATTTGGATAACTGTAATGAATTCAATGTGTTTGGACTCTATAGTGTGAAGTTATAAATGAATGGTGAGAAATGAGAAATGACAATAAAGAATTAGGAAATAGAGAGCTTTGGGATGTTAAGCTACACACCCTGAAATGTGTCTTTATGATGGAGAGTTAACAAAATACACTCAGCATTCAGTCAGGGTCAGTACCATAATACTTACGCTAACTCTCAGACTATATACTCATCTCTCAGGATAGCCTAGAATAAGTCATAGGGAAATTTAAGATGCAGAAACAATTCTGAGTTCATGTATCAAAAAGTTTTCTCTAGTGTGTAGATTAAATATTTGTTCTTTTTATGATATTGAGTTGCTGAAAAGTTCACTCAGGTTTCTATGTTATACTGTATGGCAACACCCAAATGAACTTTTTGGCCAACCCAATATTTTCCTGAATGGCTAAAATAGCTGCACAGTTGAACTTTTGACACAGAAAAAGAAAGAAAAGAAAATTAAACAAACGTCACTCTATTAGTAAAGAAAGCATGTGACTCTAGGAATAACTATGCTTAAAATTTAGGTTACATTTACCAAGGGTGATTCTTTTTTAATAAACTTTTGGTAAGACTTCCTCTTCACCTGTCAGTGCCAAGATGAACACATTGTACTAAGCCTGTTTTCCGTGCATACTCTATTTGAATCTTCTCCTAATTGCATAATTATAATAACAGAAGAATTACTCTATATTTTCCCCTGGATACTTGCCAACTTGAATCTAATGTTCACACAAATATATTTTAAATGTCCCTCCCTGAAATCCATCTGGATGATGAAATTAAAGATTATACAAATGGGTAGTACATGTATAATTTTACATGATCATGTATGTTGTGAAATCAGAAGCTCCCTTAGGATGACCCCTGCCAATCTATATAAGACTTTCTTGCTATTCTTATACTCCATGTTTAATCAAGAGAAAACTGCAAAATACACTAGAATAAAATACATTACAAATGTTAAATGTTAAATTATGTAGCATGAAGCAAAGTGAATTAGGTAGAACAATATTTACATGCGGAACCTTTTAATATCTTATGTAATACAATTGCATACTTTTCTTTTTCAAATGCAAATAATCTTGAGTGGCATTCAATTAAGAGATTATAATAAAATACTCAAAAGAAGAGGAGAGCAAGATAAGAGTATTTTTGACGAGGCATTTCTTTAGAAAGTGAGATTACAAGGGGAAAAGATTGGAATTGACCAGAAGTTATATATAATACATCAGGAAAGTCTTTGACACCAATGTCAGTTTCATTATTTTTGTTGCTGCATATTTACTTACCTTTTAATGATGATTTCTGTAAATATTAGAAGTGACCCCTGGTGGGGTACCCTCATTTTCTTAGCAAGACAAAAAGAGCTTCTTTCCAAAGTTATTACTTCAAACACTTACTGAGAACCTAATCTTTGACATTGAAATGCTGAGTTCTAGTGTTGGAGGTTAAATACGGAGCATTACCCTTCGCTGATGTATGTAAAACAGCAGTAGAAACTCCTGTGCAAGAACGCTCTGCAGTAAGATGTGTAATTAGAGAATGATGAACATAGAATGGAATTTGGTAGAGAAGAAGTGAGTCATTTCAGAAGAGGCATCACAGGAAAAGAGACCTGAAAAAAGATTTGAAACATAAGTTAGAATTTGCTTAGGAGCCCAAATATGAGCAGCAGAAAATCAAATGTGCACAATGTGCTGGAGAAGAATTTCTTGATTCACTTAATTAAAGCAAAGGAAATGGTGGTTTTATAGTTTACCCTGGGCAACTGGAATCAGGCATTCAAATACAGTCAAACTCTAGTTTATACTTTTGTTTTTCTGAGGTGTGTGTGTTTTGTAATGGACTTCCCTGTAGCTCAATTGCAGTGCAAGAGACCCGGGTTCGATCCCTGGGTTGGGAAGATCCCTTGGAGAAGGGAATGGCTACCCACTCCAGTATTCTTGCCTGGAGAATTCCATGGACAGAAGCCTGGCGGGCTACATACAGTCCATGGGGTTGCAAGAGTCGGACATGACTGAGTGACTCACAACTCAACTGTTTTGTTACAGTTTGTTTTGTGTTTCAGTTTCATTTGCTGTCTTTGATTTTCACTAGACATTACTGCCTTTCTACATAGTACACCCTACACATAAAGGGTAACATAGTCTTATCCATTTCCAGGCATCTGTGGCCAGAGATGAAAAGGCTTTCCTTCTAGCTCACAGTGGACAAATTCTGGAGGAGGATGCCCACTGGTCTGGGCTTGATAAGGTGTGCACCTTAAGCTCTGATGTTGGTCTGAGCTTTGACTGTGTTTTTACTGCCTGGATCACACTGAAAGGCAGTGACTTCTTTCCAACCATATAACTATAGATGGGAAAGAGCAATCTTGGAGAAAATGGCAAGGGGGCTGTTTCCAGGAAAAACAGAGTGGGTTGGTGGCCTAACAAATTTCATACGTACCGCTACATCTCTAGAAAAGTATCTTACAGGATGCAGTTAAGTTTTCTCTATACTGACAGCACAAAAGTGAAAATCCATTAAAATACTGTGTTTCTAGCCTATATATGGTTATTTTAAAACAACAGAAGTTTATTCGTCTTGTAAGGACTGGTGATAAGTACATATCTAAGACCGCTGTAACATGTTGCTTCTGTCCTCCTTTCTTCCCAGATGCAGGCACCTAATGAGGAAAAAAACCATCTCTGGGTGGTGGCCCATACTTGCTCGTTTTTGGTTCCTTAACTGTGAAAGAATTTCAGAACAGATCTTAGTTTTCATTTAACTCCTCATGGGAGAGATATAATGAAGGATTTCTAGAAATGGAAAATTTCTTAGAGTATTTGTTCGCCTGGGTGATTATTCAGCAAGGTAGAGCTGGTAGAAACTTCACAGGGAGTGAGGTGTTAGGACAGATCTGAGTTCAAGTTCAAAAATATAGGTTCTATATACTAAAACTGTGATTCACATTCTTTTTCAAATAAACTGCTCCATACTTTTCTTCATCACCAATGTCACTGTTTATTTGGGCATATTTTTCCTTCCCTGCCATGTTCTTTCAATTGATACATAAATTTCTTGAGCACCTTCTATGTTCCTAGCACACTAGATTTGGTAAGCAATGAACAAGATATGAAACTTACAGTTGGGAGGAGCAGTGACATCTTTGTGTGTATTTGACATTAGGGGAAAAGTAAGACCTGTAGGGGACTTCCCTGTGGTCTAGTGATTAATCCTCCTGCCAATGCAGGAGACATAGGTTCGACCCTCATCCAGGAAGATCCCATGTGTCACGGGGCAACTAAGCCTGAGCATCAAAATTAGTAAGTCTGTGCTCTAGAGCCTGCACTCTGAAACTACAGTGCCTGTGCTCTGCAACAAGAGGAGCCACCACAATGAGAAGCCTGCACACTGCCACCAGACGGTGGTCCCAACACACCACAGCTAGGGAAAGCCTGCATGCAGCAACAGAGTGCCGTCCACAAATAAATAAATAAACATCAAAGAGGAAATAACAACTATAAAGACTAGCAATAAAGCAAGGAGAGAAGCTAAGGGAATAAGGCTAATGGGGTGAAAGTGAACACAATATTAACAGTTCCAAGGAACTCTTTTCTGAAGAAGTAACTTGGGAACAGGAACCTAAAGGAAAGGAGAGAAATCAACCTACAAATAAGTGGAAGAAAATATGATAGGCTAACTGAATGAGGAGTACACAGTCAAACGTGACTGACATCTTGAAGAAACGGAAAGTAGACCAGTATGGGTGGAGCACAATAAAAGTGATAGAAATAGGTGTGAGAGGGGAAAAAAGTACCATCTAACTTAATCATTCAATATATGATCACAGTGTGAGCTGATGATTCCTATAAAAAGTCTGCTGGAGAGGAAATAAGATAACACATTCCTCCCTGCTTTTGAGAAACCTGTGGTATATTCTGGAAGATAAAACTTACACATATGTGAAAAAAAAGCAAACAATTTCAGAGCCAATGATGATGTGCAGTGCAAACTCTAAGTACTGCACAGAAAGATCAATCAATGAGAGCTAGGGGACCAGGGAACTTCATTGCAAAAGTGACACCTGAGATGCATAGAATTAGAAAATCTGGAGGGAGAGTTTGTACTGAAAGACATCCTGGAATAATAACATGCAAAATACACTGTAGTGAGAAATCAGGCTCATACAGGAAAGAGCAACTATGGTAAGACCTGTCATTTATTCAGATAAATGCAGGGTGATCATGAGTCCTTGTGGTATAGAAATTATTTGTTCTAGCATAATTATTAAAAGTACTGTCTTTCACTCTCAAAACTGGATAAGTTATAAAGTCACCCTAGCAAAAGATGAAAGTGAAAGAGGAAAGTGAAAAAGTTGGCTCAAAACTCAACATTCAGAAAATGAAAATCATGGCATCCAGTCCCATCACTTCATGGGAAATAAATGGGGAAACAGTGGAAACAGTGTCAGACTTTATTTGGGGGGGCTCCAAAATCACTGCTGATGGTGATTGCAGCCATGAAATTAAAAGATGCTTACTCCTTGGAAGAAAAGCTATGACCAATCTAGATAGCATATTGAAAAGCAGAGACATTACTTTGCCAACAAAGGTCCATCTAGTCAAGGCTATGGTTTTTCCAGTAGTCATGTATGGATGTGAGCGTTGGACTGTGAAGAAAGCTGAGCACTGAAGAATTGATGCTTTTGAACTGTGGTGTTGGAGAAGACTCTTGAGAGTCCCTTGGACTGCAAGGAGATCCAACCAGTCCATTCTAAAGGATATCAGTCCTGGGTGTTCATTGGAAGGACAGATGCTAAAGCTGAAACTCCAGTACTTTGGCCACCTCATGCGAAGAGTTGACTCGTTGGAAAAGACTCTGATGCTGGGAGGGATTGGGGGCAGGAAGAAAAGGGGACGACAGAGGATGAGATGGCTGGATGGCATCACCGGCTCGATGGACATGAGTCTGAGTGAACTCTGGGAGTTGGTGATGGACAGGGAGGCCGGGCATGCTGCAGTTCATGGGGCCGCAAAGAGTTGGACACGACTGAGTGACTCAATTGAACTGAACTGACTGAGCAAAAGATGACATCTTACAAATATAGATTGGAATCCATGTGTGCAAATATGTACCATTTACCCAAGTGCAACTTGAAGTCCTGTACATAGAAGCTGTGAATAAATATTTGTTTCATCACCAGTCAATTCAAATTTTAGTGATAAAACTTAAAAGCATCTGCTAGTGAGTCCTCCCACCATAAGAAAAATCCAAATAACATTTTCCAAAGATCCCTCATTTCTTTACTAAGTTGGTATTTTGTGTTATGGTTGGATTGTGCAAGTAATTAATTATATCAAAATAGGATTATTAAGTGGCTATATTTCTTCTTGTTTAAATCTATAAAATAATCTACTAAAGTTTGATGTTTGGAGATTTCATCCTTCAAATAAAATATTTTGGAATGTACATTTTCTCTAAAATTTCCTTTGAAAAAGAGTATAATGGTGGCTGATATATGCTTGTGCTTAGTTTCTCAGTTGTGTCCAACTCTTTGCAACCCTATGGACCATAGCCCACCAGGCTTCTCTGCTCATGGGGATTCTCCAGACAAGAATACTGGAGCGGGTTGCCATACACTCCTCCAGGGATATATGCTTGGGGAAATATAAAAGTAGAGAAGCTCTTTTGTTTTTACTATTGTGAAAGGTTAGTAGGGAAAAAAGAGCTTATGAATAAATGAATGTATCTGACAACTGAGTTAATGAGCTCTTGGATCTTATTTTGATCAATGAGTCATGTAGGAAGCTTTGTGTAGACCTTGGCTAATCAATAAGCTATTTTGTAAAACAAGAAACATAGATTTGAGGGCACTGGATTATTTTTAAATTTAACACATCAGATTAAAAAAAAATCTGCAAAAGATTTCAGGACTTTTAGTCAAAGTTCTTTAGAAGAGTATGCCATGATTACAAAGAGGACACAACTATAGAAAACTCTAACATGTTATATCTTCATTCCTCCAAATTTAATATTTGACTTCCATTCTATTGACTTTAAAACATGCTTCTGATTTTGCTTGTCAAAAATCTGCAAGCCTAGGGCTTCCCTGATGGCTTAGGGGTAAAGAATCCTCTTATCAATGCAGGAGGTAGGTTCCATCCCTGATCCGGGAAGACTGCACATTCTGTGGGGCAGCTAAGCCTGTGCGCCACAACTACTGAGCCTGTGCTCTAGAGCCTGGGAGCTGCAACTATTGAGTGCACGTGCCACAACTACTAAAGCCAGCACGCCCCAGAACCTGTGCTCCACAACAAGAGATGTCACCACAGTGAGAACCTCACACACCGCAACTAGAGAGTAGTAGAGATGGCTGGCTGCAACTTTAAAAATCCACGCAGCAACTAAGACCCAGCACAGTCAAAAATAAATAAAATAAAATAAAATAAAATAAAATAAAATAAAATAAAGTAAAAAATCTGCAAGCCTAAAAGAATCTTGGGTAACAGTGAACAAGATCAGGCCAAGATTGTTTTGATTATTATGTGCCTCAGTATCCATAGTTATAAAATGAGGGAATCTCATTATTGTTCTCAACATGTTCATGAGTAGAGAGCAAAGAGGAACTAAAGAGCATCTTGATGAAGGTGAAAGAGGAGAGAAAAAAAGCAGGTTTAACACTCAACATTCATCCGGTTCCATCACTTCATGGTAAATAGATGGGGAAACAATGGAAACTGTGACAGATTTTACTTTCTTGGGCTCCAAAATCACAGCTAATGGTGACTGCAGCCTGGAAATTAGCTTGCTCCTTGAAAGAAAAGCTGTAACCAACATAGACAGCATATTCAAAAGCAAGAGACATTACTTTGCTGACAAAGGTCTGTATAGTCAAAGCTATGGTTTTTTCAGTAGTCATATATCAATGTGAAATTTGGACCATAAAGAAGGCTGAATGCTGAAGAACTGATGGTTTCAAACTATGGTGCTGGAGAAGGCTCTTGAAAGAGTCCTTTGGACTTCAAGAAGATCAAACCAGTCAACCCTAAAGGAAATAAGTTCTGAATAGTCATTGGAAGGACTGATGCTAAAGCTCCAAAACTTTGGCCACCTGATGTGAAGAGCCACTTATTGGAAAAGACCCTGATGCTGGGAAAGACTAAGTGCAGGAAGAGAGGGGGGTGACAGAGGATGAGATGGTTGCATCGCATCACCAACTCAATGGATATGAGCTTGAACAAATTCCAGGAGATAGTGAAGGACAGGGAAGCCTGGCGTGCTGCAGTCCATGGGGTCACAAAGAGTTGGACATGAATGAGTGACTGAACAACAATAACAAAAATTTTTTGATGAAGACACAATACTCTAGTAAAGATGTAGCAACATATTGCCTATCACTGTATTTCTAAAAGAAATTTAACTCAGTGCAACTTTTTTTGTGAATCAAGAGTCCCATATTCATATAATCTCATGTATGGAACTGCATATATAATTTTAAATATGAAGAAGAAATATTTTTTAAACATATGACATGGGTCTGATAATGTGTGAGATATAAATAAACACTACTTATAGAATGACACATTTTCAGAACTGAATGTGAATTTATATACTGTAATTGACCAAATGACATATTTGATACCAATAAGATTAAGTAAATTGCTCTATTGTGGAAAGCAATTCAATATATTGATTCATTAGTTTATTCATGTATCTGTCTAACCATCTATACATTCACTCATCCGTCCATCCATCCATCCATCTGTCCACCCAGTCATCCATCTCTTCATCCAATGAGCCATGCCTTAACTATTATGTGTTAGACATTATTCTGTATACATTCTTTGGCTTATAGAAATAACTTAAGGAAACTGAGATGTAGCAAGACTATGAATACACTAGAATCTTTATCATAACTGTTAAAATAGATATAGGAATAATTAGGTTATTAAAAATGACTTACTGTGTGTCAGGAGCTTTCATATAGCTTATATTATTTTTTTCTGTGGGACTGAAAGGAAAAAAAGGACATGCAAACACAGTAGTCCCTAGAACATGGTACATCCAACTATATGGTAGGTGTTTCCATTTCATCATGTTTCACAGAGTAAATATCATATGATGCAGGCACAGACAGACTCTTCTTACATTCCTAAGGCTTAACATTCTAAAAGATAAGATAGATAAATGCATACTGAGGGAGAAGAAGAGTCCTTATCATCTAAAAGAATAGCTCCTGCAGAGCTAGATAGAAAAAGGAAAGGATTAACCTGATCCAAAAGTCATTTCACCAAGTTACATCAATGGAAGCACAACTGGTGGTGCAATCTCACCTCTATCATGGGGATTTAGGGATGTTGCTATGGATTTAACAAACCAGCTTTAAAAGCAAACTTGTTCTTTCAGATTATGCAACGATATCTCATAGTTTCTAACACACTCCTGGCTGTTCTTGGAAATTGAATTTCTCCCAGCTTATGTTCAAACTCCTTTTCTAAAACATTGCCAAGTCACAACATATTTTGTAGAGAAAGGGGAAAATAAATGGGCACTTTAGGAAACAACATTTTGACATCTGCTGACTGTGACACTAAACTTCTATGGGTCCTAAATTTTTTTCTATAAAAGAAAGGTGCAGAATTAAATGAGGAATTCCAAACTAGTGATCTCCTGGTTGAATACCAACTTTTAATGTGTAATATTGGTTAAAAGTTGTGTTTTATTATTATAAAATATAAGCCAAAGTCCTTTAGTTTGGATTTGTATTACTCTCTAGCATAGTTCCATCACTACTTAATGTCTAACATCCATTCTGTGTTACACTCTATGATATATCATCTGACTGGGGAAGGAGGTAGATAACTCCCCACCCTACCCCATCCCTACAACCCACCCAGGGTAAAGCAATTTGAGATTTGTCCCTGTGGACCCATACTCTAAGATGAGAATGATAGGACAATGGAGAGAGGAGCCCTGCCCAGATTAAAGATAAAAAATCACATATTTCTCATTCTGTAAGTGAAGAGACCTCCCTGACCACACATGCACAGAAAGGCTCCTTGGAGGTCAAAAGGCGAATGATACTGGGTGATGCAAACCACCCACAGGCCTCTTTGGTGGAATCCATCTTGGCTAAGAGATGCATACGCATGCATGGGAGGATCCTGAGGTATACCAAATATGGACTGTGAACCAGACAAACCAAAATGATCGGTCAAAGGAAAACCAGAAGAAATTCCATATATAAGTGATGTAAACTACCACAGTGGTGTGACTCTGAGTCTGCCCCATGTGTCTATCCATACTGTACTCATTTTTCCTCTTAATAAATCCTTTGCTTGTTTCACTACTTTTTCTCTTTGTGCGAATTCTTTTCTGCAAAGCCAAAGAGCCAGGGCCTTGTGACTGACCGCTGATCCGTGGCTAGGATTTCATGCTCTCACTGCCATGACCCAACCTCAATCCCAGGAGCCAAAGCCCTCCTTCAAGATGATGCAAGCCAGGGCCACCCAAGATCATGAACTCTGTTCGTGCATGCGTGCTCAGTCATGTCTGACTCTTTGGGACCCCACAGACTATAGCCCGCCAGGCTCCTCTGTCCATGGGATTTTCCAGGCAAGAATACTGGAGTGGGTTGCCATTTTCTACTCCAGGGGATCTTATGGACCCAGGAATCAGAGCTGCTTCTCTTGTGTCTCCTGTATTGGCAGGTGGGTTCTTTACCATTGTGCCACCAGGAAAGCCCCTGAACTCCATTAACTAACTTCATATCTGAGCAAACTCCCTCCTCATCTCCAGCCATGTGGCTCCAGTTCAACTTAGCTCTTTATTGTTCCATGAATTCACCAAGCCTGATCCTGCTTCAGAGTTGTTATGGAGGAAGAAAGTTTCTTCTACCCTTCTAAGTTCTCTGGCTCATCTAAGAATTAAATTGACACAGGCAGATTAACAGGAGAAAATCAGACAAAAATTTAGTACTGCGTATATATGGGAGAATCACAGGAAAATTGAGTAATTCATCAGTATTGCCAAAACCTTCATCTTTTTCTTTTTTTCCCCCAAAAACCTTCATCTTAAAATTAATTGTTTGGGAATTCAAAAACAGGAAGGCAATTCACATGGAGATGGAAAAGCAGAAGTCTGGTAAACAGACAGTGTGACAGAGGACTGTTCACAGACTGCTGGGTTCCTCCATGCCTGTACACCCATTTCATAACATGGTTATCCGTGGTGATAGCTCCCTTTCTAGAACAGGTCATTGACCTAAATCCTTCTAGGATGTTAGGGGAAAGGTCCAAGGTTCTTAAGTCTCTTGGGCTTTAAAAATAATCAGACCTAAAGTAATACTCATGTCAGAGAGACATATTTTGGGATGACAAATTTTGCTCCTCTCTAGGCTCTTGGAGCCAATCACTAGTTCTGTCTCTAATTCTCCGTCTTTATATACCTGTACTAACTGACTCACATGCATCAATTTTCTGCATAAAGGGTCATCAGATCATAAGCCAAATTGATAAAAACAGACCACAGAATGGGGGTTTCCAGGGGCTGGGAGGTGACAGAAATAAAAAAATTTAGTCAAAGGGTATAAACTTTCAGTTATAAGATGGATAAGTCTGGAATATCTAATATACAGCATTGTGTTAACAGTTAACGGTACTGTATTATATACTTTAAAGTTGCTAAGAGGATAGCTCTTTTTTATTGTTCTACATTAGCTCTCCAGAATGTATTCTTCTTACATAACAAACTTTCTTCCCTTTTTCTTGACCAACATTCTATTCCCACCTCCACCCACCCCCTGGCTACTACCACTCTACTCTTCTATGAGTTTGACTGTTCTAATTAGACTATGATTGCTTTACAATGTTGTTCTAGTTTCAGTTGTACCATATGAATCAGCTATATGTATACCTATATTCTCTTCCTCTGAATCTTCCCTCCCACCCAAGATAACAGATTTTAAATATTATCACCACACCAAAATAATAATTATGTGAGATGATGGATGTGCTAACTAACCCTTATAGGGGAGGAGAAATAGTTTTTCCTTTACCCTTCTTGATTCTTGGCTGAGACACAATATATATGTGCATCAAAAAAGATTAACAAGAGAAAAACACATACAAGTTTTATTAACATGTGTATCTCCCATTTACATGGGAAATATTCAAGAAAATCAAGTAAATCTCCCAAATGGCCCAAGAGTTAGTTGCTCAGTCATGTCCAACTCTTTGTGACCCCATGCACTATAGCCTGCCAGGCTTCTCTATCCATGGAATTCTCCAGGCAAGAATACTGGAGTGGGTAGCCATGCCCTTCTCCAGGGGATCTTCCTGACCCAGGAGTTGAACCTGATCCTCTGCATTGCAAGCAGACCTTTCACCATGTGAGCTACCCAATCACCAACTTAAACACCATCCCCAACTAAATACCAATGAAAGATGTAGGGGTTGTAGAAAGGCCAGTAATGGAAAGTTACCAGGAAAAGCAGAGTAAACAAACATATGGTTGTTATATAAATTTATGTCTTTACTTTCTCCATTCATAAGAGTTTCTAGAGATTTTTGAGTTCATCCTCCTCTTCCTGGTACATAGAGACAGTCTTAAAAATTAAGATTTCCCTTATTAAAATAAATGTCTCTTAGAACTTCTACAGGGTTCTCAGAGCATCTCTTCTATCTGCTGTTTCTCAAAAAATGATCAGCCCAAGATAAACCTTATACCAAAGAGGCATATTTGAAAGTGGCAATTCCCCTCCATTGTTCACCTAACTGTGGTAATCATTTCACAATGCATACCTGTATTGAAACATCACACTGTATACCTTAAATAAGTTTATATGTCAAATATATCTCAATAAAGCTGGAAACAGATTTGAAATTCCCTGTTCCAAGTCTCTGTTACCTTCCTCTATTTTTTTTTCTATAAACTGCTTTATCAAAACATTCCACTGCTGATGTGAAATTCTTCTTAAACTGTTAGCATGTTCTTGCCTTTACTGACATGCTAGACATTTTTTTTCCCCTTATATTCTAAATTTTGCTCAGTCTAAACACAAGGATACTGTTTCATAATAGTGTTAAGATCTAAAATAACTCAATTCAAATTCTAATTTTTAATTTTACAAATCTGTTTAAGTACCAACTATGAGCACCAGTTTTCCATCTCAGAACAATGGAAGGCAATAATAACATGGTATCCTATGGTATTCAGAACATAGTACATTCAAAAATAAGAACTTATTTTTATTAAATGCTTAGTTATTCACCACATATAAAAGCAAGAGAAACCTATATATATGGTCAGGATTCTCAGAACTTTTTTTAAAGCTTCTGATTTAGCTTAAGTTTATCCAACTAAGTTATTCACTTTTTCTATAAATCTATGAATAGATTATTATCTCAAGGCCTGGTACACTATTGGATCTCTTGAAATGTAAAGCAAGGACATCAGGAATTTTCTTTAAAGTTTAAATTAGGCATTTGAAACTAGTAGTATATCAAGGTAACAAAAGAAGGGGAAACAAACCTTTCTGCAAAAGTGATTTTACTTTAAAATGGTCTGCACTCTCATTATTGTTTGCAGGCAAGACTGAAAGTCATGCAGAGGACACAGCTACTGAGGAGACCACCAGGGATGCCTCCAAGTTTGGAAAGTTAATAATCAGAAGCTTAAAAATGCATCTGAATGAACTCTCCCATTGCTTTCTAAACAGCCACAGACAATGCCAGAGTTTCAGATTCAAAAATGGAATGGCAGAAAGTTAATTTTTTTCCCTAAGGCTGGCACATTTATTTTCTTCCTGCTATTGATATTTTAGTGCTATTATTTTTGTTGTTTTGTTCTTATTAATATATTAAAAAAAAAAAAACACCAGGAAAGAAGTCCAGAAAGAAAAAGATGGTGTGGGAGAAAGTCGACAGTGAAAAATTCTTACAAATGGTTCCCCCATCTTGAGCCTGAAGTTTCTAGAATATTTTAAAGATTCTTTACTCAGGGACATCTAGCTAAAAACTCTGTGGAAACATTTTTTGAAAAATTTTAAGTAAGTGCTTCCTTAGTAAAATCTTAACTGCAGAATATATGTCAAATTGTGACCATTCCCAAATCCTCTTTGGGAATTCCCTGGTGGTCCAGTGGTTAGAACACTGGACTTCCACCACCTGAGGCCTGAGTTCCATCCCTGAGTGAGGAACTAAGATCCTGCAAGCTGCACAGCATGGTCAAAAAAGAAAAGAAAAGAAAATGTCCTTCTCACAGCCTTTCCAGATAATGATTCAGTCCTTGACTTCAGTGTTTTTGTGAAAGTAAAAGCCACTCAGTCGTGTCCAGCTTTTTGCGACCTCATGGACTATATAGTCCATGGAATTTTCCAGGTGAGACTACTGGAATGGCTAGCCTTTCCCTTTTCCAGGGGATCTTCTCAGCCCAGAGATCGAACCCAGGTCTCCTGCACTGCAGGTGGACTCTTTACCAGCTGAGCCAATGGGGAAGCCCAACAATACTGCTGTGGGTAGCTTATCCCTTCTCCAGCAGATTTCCCCAACCCAGGAATCAAACCGGGGTTTCCTACATTGCAGGCAGATTATTTACCAGCTGAGCTATCCAGTAGTTAATTCCTTAAAAGCCCTCTTTATTATTTTTAGAGAGTCCCATGCATTAGAAAATAAATTCTTATATTGAACATATAACAGGTGCCAAGTAAATTCACTCATCTGTTTTTTGTTTCACACACTTTCAGCAATGGGGTTACATGCTAGGAGTGTAAAAATAAAAGAAAAAAGAAGGTACCTACACTATCTTCAATGAGCCCACAATTTACTGGGGACAACAGATGAACAGACATGGATCAATAATAGAATCTGATTAAGAAGCTAAAAAAGAATAGGTTTTCTTAGCTGAATTAGAGGTGAAGAGGTAGGATAGATGAGTTTTCACCTAGAGTATAGACATATTTTAAAATTCATATTTAAGTAAACATTAAAACTCAAAGAACTTTATCCCCTAATACTCCATATCATTGCCATCATCGTCATCACTTGACGGAAAATTTACCAACAACAAAAAGAGACGAGAGAGGATGAGAGACAAAGAGAGAGAATGAATGAGAGAAAGACTCTCAGGATAACCTCATAGGATAACCTTCAACAACCGGTACCAGGGAAAACAAAGAAAAAAAAATTGGACCTAAATCGAGAGTTTAGATATTACCCAGAAGGCAAAGTGGTGAGTAATTCTCACTAATTAATAGGCAGTCTTATCTTCTTGTTTCTCCTTCTAACCTAGAAGTCATAGAAATCACCACTAGGAAAAAAAAGAAGTAAAATGAAGAGAGTGAACACACTGAAGAGAGAAATGATCAAAACAGATGAGAATTGTAAATTTTTAACCTCATATATTAAAGTTGATTTAGGGTATAATAAATACTCTGGTGTCGAACATTCTCACAAATGAATAGAACTCAGGCATTTAATAAAGCCTGTACTTTGCCCTTATCAATGCTCTTCCCAAAACCAGCTGCCCACTATCATCCCATCTATTTAACTAAGGTATAGAAGAGTTGATAAAACACAGAAAAGCCCTCATGAACTGCTCATTTAAAAAAAAAAAAAAAAATTGTTCTCAGATACAGCGTGGGTCACTTGGCTCTCTTTCTATTCTATCAAAACGGACAGTCTACAGAGTCACTGTAGAGTAGTTAAGCTGAAAATAAACTAAACTGTACATTTATAACCAAAATTTAAAATATGCTAGCCTTGGGGGGTGAGTGGAGATATGTGCCACTTAAATAAGAGTAAAAGAGTGCAACCTAGGATAACACGTACTCACAACTTCTAAAACTTGCTCCATATTATAGAATGACTTATTAAAAGCTTGTATTCAAAAACAATGTTGCAATAACCAAATTAAAAAGAGTAGTTGCAAGTTGAAAAAAACAAACTAGAGACCAAATGTTTTCATTATGCAACTAATAAATTGTAACATAGGCAAAGAACGGAATATGGATGCTAATCCTAAATTACTGACACTGGGATAATTATAGTGAATACATATGAAAACTGCAGAGTAAAACAATTAGAGATGTGTTAATGAATTTGGGAGGCATTGTGATTCCAACAAGGTAGTTGGCATGCCTGAAGTAAAATACCTACATACAAGATTTATCATCATATAATGCAAGATATATGGCTGGAAAAAAAAGAGATGAATACACAGAGTAAAAGAACACCTATTGTTTTGGGATACCAGAGTTTTATGACCAACACACATTCTAGATAAAATATCTAAATTGAGAATAAAAGAATTCCTCAAGAATTTAGACACACAAAAACAAATCACCTATAGGAAAGAAAAATTATGCTGATCCCAGTATCATCTACAGCTATACTCACTTCTAGAAAGATAATGAGTGTCATGTCAACAGAACATAGCTAGATTTTTGAAAGGAAGAAAAGTGGTATTCAAGAATATTAAACTTAGCTAAAATACCTTTTAACTAAAGTCTTCCTGTGGTATCCTTGGGGATGGGTTCCAAGACCCTTGCTGATGCCAAAAATTAGAGGATAAGCAAATTTCTTTCAGGTTTGTTTTATTGCACGTTATTGTACCTTGCAAATACTGTGGGGTTTGATTGTTCTTAAGAGACTGGAGGTTTGTGACAGCCCTGTATCAAGCGGGACTGTCAGCACTGTTTTTCCAACAGCATTCGCTCATCTCATGTCTGTGTCACATTTCGGTAATTCTCACAATACTTCAAGCCTTTTCATTATTATGCTTGTTATGGTGATCTATCATCAGTAATCTTTGATGTTACTGTTGTAATTGTTTGGGAAGCTTTTAGTAATAACATTTCCTATTTAAAATATATACTTTTTAAAGACATAATGCCATCATACATGTAATAGCCAATAATTTAGTGCAGACATAACTTTAATATGCACTGGGAAACCAAAACATTCATGTGGCTCACTTTATCATGATATTTACTTTATTGTGGTGGTCTGGAACAAAATCTGCAATATCTTTGATGTATGCCTACATAATAAAATGGTGTAGTATTGGCATATAACCTACACATATTTTTGCATACACTTTAAATCATCTCTCGATTACTTGTGATACCTAATGCAAAGTAAATGCTAGTAAAAACAGCAAAAACAAGTTCTGCTTTTTGGAATTTTAATATTCTCAATCCATGGTTGGTCAAATCTGTGTGCGTGGAACCTGTGTATGCAGAGGTACAACTGTTTACAGGCAATAGCAGACACCTCAATCACTAAGAGCAGAATCAGCCCAGACTCTATGAGATCACTAAAAAAAATCACTTGACAGATTCCCACCAATTAAAAGGAGAATCAAAATCAACAACCCAAGAATGAACCATCCACAATAAAAAACCAGTGGCAAATATAAAGTCCACTTAAGCATAATGATAATACTAAAATAAAAACTACTGAATCATGGATATATAAATTATGACTATAAAAAGCTAAAAGGCAGACTATTATTTTTATATTTTTCAGGTTTGTAAACACGCAAATACACATACACACAAATTGGAGAGTAGATAAAGGAAAGAGTTCTTATATCCTCATCTTTCAAAACAGCTATAGTTTTGGCTAAAATTAAAATACATCATTAAAAACAAGTACTATCCTTCTTCTCTCCCTTTTTTTTCCCTCTTTCCTCTCTTCCTTCCATTCTTACATATGCAAGAAAGATACTTGAAATTATGGGCACCTAATGTATAATGGTCTTTTATTGAGGACAAACCTAGATGGTGTGTTGAAAAGCAGAGACATTACTCTGCCAACAAAAGTCCAAATAGTCAAGCCTATGGACTTCCCTACTTTTGCATTCCAGTCCCCTATAATGAAAAGGACATCTTTTTTCGGTGTTAGTTCTAAAAGGTCTTGTAGGTCTTCATAGAACCGTTCAGCTTCTTCAGCGTTACTGGTTGGGGCATAGACTTGGATTACTGTGATATTGAATGGTTTGCCTTGGAAATGAACAGAGATCATTCTGTCGTTTTTGAGGTTGCATCCAAGTACTGCATTTTGGACTCTTTTGTTGACCATGATGGCTACTCCATTTCTTCTGAGGGATGCCTGCCTGCAGTAGTAGATATAATGGTCATCTGAGTTAAATTCACCTATTCCAGTCCATTTTAGTTCACTGATTCCTAGAATGTTGACATTCACTCTTGCCATCTCTTGTTTGACCACTTCCAATTTGCCTTGATTCATGGACCTGACATTCCAGGGGTTCCTATGCAATATTGCTCTTTACAGCATCGGACCTTGCTTCTATCACCAGTCACATCCACAGCTGGGTTTTGTTTTTGCTTTGGCTCCATCCCTTCATTCTTTCTGGAGTTATTTCTCCACTTATCTCCAGTAGCACCTACTGACCAGGGGAGTTCCTCTTTCAGTATCCTATCATTTTGCCTTTTCATACTGTTCATGGGGTTCTCAAGGCAAGAATACTGAAGTGATTTGCCATTCCCTTCTCCAGTGGACCACATTCTGTCAGACCTCTCCACCATGACCCGCTCTCTTGGGTTGTTCTGCAGGCATGGCTTTACTTTCATTGAGTTAGATAAGACTGTGGTCGTACTGTGATTAGATCGACTAATTTTCTGTGAGTATGGTTTCAGTATGTCTTCCCTCTGATGCCTTCTTACAACACCTACCATCTTACTTGAGTTTCTCTTGCCCTGGGCATGGGGTATCTCTTCATGGCTGCTCCAGCAAAGCTCAACTGCTGCTCCTTAAATTGGATGAGGGGTATCTCCTCACTGCCACCCTTCCTGACCTTCAACGTGGGATAGCTCCTCTAGGCCTGCACAGCCACCTCTATCCCTTATGATTATACAGTGGAAGTGAGAAATAGATTTAAGGGCCTAGATCTGATAGATAGAGTGCCTGATGAACTGTGGAATGAGGTTCATGACATTGTACAGGAGACAGGGATCAAGACAATCCCCATGGAAAAGAAATGCAAAAGGGCAAAATGGCTGTCTGGGGAGCCCTTACAAATAGCTGTGAAAAGAAGAGAAGTGACAAGCAAAGGAGAAAAGGAAAGATATAAGCATTTGAATGCAGAGTTCCAGAGAATAGCAAGAAGAGATAAGAAAGCCTTCTTCAGTGATCAATGCAAAGAAATAGAGGAAAAGAACAGAATGGGAAAGACTAGAGATCTCTTCAAGAAAATTAGAGATACCAAGGGAATATTTCATGCAAAGATGGGCTTGATATAGGACAGAAATGGACCTAACAGAAGCAGAAGATATTAAGAAGAGGTGGCAAGAATACACGGAAGAACTGTACAAAAAAGAGCTTCACGACCCAGATAATCACGATGGTGTGATCACTCATCCAGAGCCAGACATCCTGGAATGTGAAGTCAAGTGGGCCTTAGAAAGCATCACTACAAACAAAGCTAGTGGAGGTGATGGAATTTCAGTGTAGCTATTTCAAATCCTGAAAGATGATGCTGTGAAAGTGCTGCACTCAATATGCCAACAAATTTGGAAAACTCAGCAGTGGCCACAGGATTGGAGAAGGTCCGTTTTCATTCCAATCCCAAAGAAAGGCAATGCCAAAGAATGCTCAAACTACTGCACAATCGCACTCATCTCACATGCTAGTAAAGTAATGCTCAAAATTCTCCAAGCCAGGCTTCAGCAATACGTGAACTGTGAACTTTCTGATGTTCAAGCTGGTTTTAGAAAAGACAGACGAACCAGAGATCAAATTGCCAACATCCGCTGGATCATGGAAAAAGCAAGAGAGTTCCAGAAAACCATCTATTACTGCTTTATTGACTATGCCAAAGCCTTTGACTGTGTGGATCACAATAAACTGTGGAAAATTCTTCAAGAGATGGGAATACCAGACCACCTGACCTGCCTCTTGAGGAAGCTGTATGCAGGTCAGGAAGCAACAGTTAGAACTGGACATGGAACAATGGACTGGTTCCAAATAGGAAAAGGAGTACATCAAGGCTGTATATTGTCACCCTGCTTATTTAACTCCTATGCAGAGTACATCATGAGAAATGCTGGGCTGGAAGAAGCACAAGCTGGAATCAAGATTGCTGGGAGAAATATCAATAACCTCAGATATGCAGATGACACCACCCTTATGGCAGAAAGTGAAGAGGAACTAAAGAGCCTCTTGATGAAAGTGAAAGAGGAGAGTGAAAACGTTGGCTTAAAGCTCAACATTCAGAAAACGAAGATCATGGCATCCGGTCCCATCACTTCATGGGAAATAGATGGGGAAACAGTGGAAACAGTGTCAGACTTTATTTTGTGGGGCTCCAAAATTACTGCAGATGGTGACTGCAGCCATGAAATTAAAAGATGCTTACTCCTTGGAAGAAAAGTTATGACCAACCTAGATAGCATATTCAAAAGCAGAGACATTACTTTGCTGACTAAGGTCTGTCTAGTCAAGGCTATGATATTTTTCAGTGGTCATGTATGGATGTGAGAGTTTGACTGTGAAGAAGGCTGAGCGCTGAAGAATTGAACTGTGCTTTTGAACTGTGGTGTTGGAGAAGACTCTTGAGAGTCCCTTGGACTGCAAGGAGATCCAACCAGTCCATTCTGAAGGAGATCAGCCCTGGGATTTCTTTGGAAGGAATGATGCTAAAGCTGAAACTCCAGTACTTTGGCCACCTCATGCAAAGAGTTGACTCATTGGAAAAGACTCTGATGCTGGGAGGGATTGGGGGCAGGAGGAGAAGGGGACAACAGAGGATGAGATGGCTGGATGGCATCACCTACTCTATGGACGTGAGTCTGAGTGAACTCCGGGAGTTGGTGATGGACAGGGAGGCCTGGCATGCTGCGATTCATGGGGTTGCAAAGAGTCGGACACAATTCAGCGACTGAACTGAATGGTCTTCCCAGTGGTCACATATGGTTGTGAGAGCTGAAAGAAGGCAGGACACCAAATAATTGATGCCTTTGAACTGTGGTGCTGAAGTAGGCTTCTGAAAAGTCCCTTGGACAGCAAGGAGTTCAAACCAATCTTGAGGGAGATCAACCCTGAATATTCGCTGGACGGACTGATGCTGAAGCTGAAGCTCCAGTATCTTCATCATTTGATGAGCACAGAAAACTCATTGGAAAATCCCTGATGCTGGGAAAGATTGAAGGCAGAAGAAGAGGGCGTCAGAGGATGAGACGGCTGGATGCCATCACCGATGCAATGAGCAAGAGCTTGGGCAAACTCTGGGAGATGGTGAGGGGCAGGGTGGTGCGCTGCAGGTGTGCTGCAGTCCATGGGGTCACAGAGAGTCAGACACGACTGGCCACTGAACAACAACAACAATGTATAATGGTGAGATACGGTGTACTGTTTTAAATTTGGGGGGCAGTTTTCTTTATTGCTTGAAATTTTCCCTATATTCATTTTTCATTTTATAAAAATAAGTAGAAATAGAAATAGTTTTCCCTTAAAAGTGTCATTTGCAATAACAACAACAAAGAAAGCATATATGCAAATATATTAAAAGAAAGAAAGTGAAAGTGAAGTCGCTCAGTCGTGCCCGACTCTTTGCAACCCCATGGACTGTAGCCCACCAGGCTCCTCCGTCCGTGGGATTTTCCAGGCGAGTACTGGAGTGGGTTGCTGTTTCCTTCTCCAGGAGATCTTCCCAACTCAGGGATCGAACCCAGGTCTCCCACATTGCAGGCTGACGCTTTACCATCTGAGCCACTTGGCAGCTGGCTGGCTGGCTGCCCTCAGCTGTGGACAGCTCCATGCCGGGAGGGTGGATCAGAGAGCAGAGTCTGTGTGGACGCTGGACGATGAGGGTCTCCGCATCCACCCTGAGACCGCCCTGCTGCACGCCGCCTTCCTCCCTGGGCCCCCTGCTCAGGCACTGGGCACTGTGGGGAGTGCCCGGGACTAGGACATTGGGCAGAGTTAACAGTTTTTAATTCTGAGTGGTAGAAATACAGCTGCTGATTTCTTTTCTGAAACGTTTTTCATTTTTAAATACACAAGATTTCGTATAAAGGAGTTTAAGCATTTTAAGCTTATAATGAGCTCTTTATTCAAGTAAATTGGTAAATGACTTTAGACTCAGGTAGACGTAAAATTAGATTTAAACACTCCTTTTAGTGCTTACTGCATGTACAACCTTATGCAGGTTACTTAAGTTCTCACAAGTTCATTTTCTTCATGAACAACAGAGAGGTTATTATATGGCTCCAATGACTTTGATAAGAGGGCAAATAATATTAAAAACAACACTAGTCCAGTACCTGGCACATAGTAAGCCTACCATAAGTGATTTCCTTTCTCTTATGCTCCATTTTCATTTTATAGTAAATTCATAGTGCCCAAATTGCATATTTATGTACATTTAAACATTATACATACATAATCTTTGTGCAGCAACTATACAAAAATGTCCATGATATTGTTAAAATGACCCTTATCAAACTCAAGGTCTAAAAATAAAATTAATTGCATTTCCTCCCCAAAGTCACACCATTTGTAGCAGGAAGAGCTACACAGTTTAAAAAATAAATATAGAGAGAGCACAAAAATGAACATTAAATAAGAGGAACTCTATGGTATTTTTAGAAATAAGAATTAATATATCCTATCTCATCTTCCCCCTCTCTCCATCCCCAATACAAAATTCACTCATTTTTGTCACTAGTAAATAGTTAAAAGAGAAGTGAAGAAACACTAGCTGATAAATTAAAATTATAAAGTTCAAACTTGCTTTGGCAAGGTGGACTTTTAATCTATCAGGATATATGGTACCCTGGTTGGGAGTGTAGAACCTTACCCCTGAATTAAAATACTTACCCACTTACTAGCTGTTTGACCTTGACAAATAGATTTAAAAATCTCAGGTTTTGGTTTCTTGATGGGATAAAACTACAGTTCACTTAGAGGGTCGTTTTGAAAAATGTATGCCATGAAACAGTCGTTGGTACATAGCAGAGAATGTTAACTATTGCTTTGGTCTTGTGGAAAAACTTGGATTTTGAAATCAGATGACTTATATTCATGATATAGTTCTGCAAGTTGACTGGTTGTTGCCAATTTATTTAAACTCACTGAGCCTCAGTTTCTTATTTCTTAAAGGCATTATTATTTTCAAATATTACTGACTCCCTGTGAAGACAAAGCTAATGTACCTAGACAAAATACTTGCTATTCTACTGTACCCATAATAGGTACTTCAGAATATTATACAATTGATTCCATTCACTCATTTAATAAACATTTATTTAGCAGCCAGTGAAAGACAGGGCTTACCAGGTGAAGCTAGTAGTAAAGAAACACTAACTGATAAATTAAAACTATAAAGTTCAAACTTGCTTTGGCAAGGTATACCTTGAACCAACCTGCCAATGCAGGAGACATAAGAGATGCTGGTTTCATCTCTGGGTCAGGAAGATCCCCTGGAGAAGGAAATGGCAATCCACTCCAGTATTCTTGCCTGGAGAATCCCATGGACAGAGAAGCCTACAGAAGACTATAGCCTATAGCATCACAAAGAGTCAGACATGACTGAAGTGACTTAGGACACATGAACAAAGGACAGGGAAGCCTGGAGTGCTGCAGTCCATGGGATCGCAAAGAGCTGGCCATGACTTAGCGACTGAACAACAATCTATAAGGTAAGGTGAACAAAAATGTACACACTGTTTGACTATAACTAAAGGGATTCAAACTTTCATTAGTGTAATCACTTAATTTATACTGTTTACAAACAGATAATTATTTTGAAAGAAAGAAGCCTGACTTGAAATCAGAGGACCAGGCAAGACACCCCTTAGGAATGTACATCTCCCTTCTGTCTTTGAATCAGTTTTCTCATCTGGAAACCAAGTGACTGTAATATAAAAGGCATTTTAAAATGTCAGAGGCTGAATTGGGAATAGAGCTTAACTTTCCTGATTCACTGCCTTCAGCTCTTTCATAATCCAGTTAAGCAGTTCCTAGGCTTCTGTTCCTTTCTGCAAAACAAGGAGGATGGGGGGAAGAGAGGTGGGAAGAAGCCAGTGATCTCTATAGTAGCCTAGAGTCTATGAATCTTTGAACTTATCACTGTTACAAAGTGAAGATTGTAAGGAAACCCCACGAGAGGAATTTACTTATTTTATCCCAAGGCATCTTTGGTCTGAACACACATATGCCACCATATGGGATACATTTAGAACATTCATTAGGAGAAGAATAATTAGTCTCCCATCGTACAGCAAAGAGAATAGGCCCAGAGGATAAATACTTTAGAAACTGAAATAAGAGACTTTTAAAATAAATCTGCCAAAGACAAATTGAGGAGAAATAAACTGGAGCTCATTTGAAGAAAATCAAATGAAATGAACAATTAATTCACCTGTAAAGCTGCATAGGCACTTGAGTATTAGGGGAAGAGATTGCATTTAATCTCATATGGGTGGGAAGAAAGAATACAATCACACATATTAACAGAAGTACCCAAAGAGGATTTCTGCTTTATTACAACAAGGAAAAGAAATGCAGATTTAAAGAACTTAGACCCCTGCAAATGGTGATTCATTCTTAACTCCGATGAGCTTAATTTTGTCGTTAAGCACCAGATGCCTATAAACAGCTACAGGGGACTTGCATATTTGGCTAGAGTTGTAGGGAACTGTAAAATAAGGAGAGAAAAGCGAGTGTGAATAGGAACACAGAAGAAAAGGCATTGGAAAAGGAAAAAAAAAAAAAGGTGTTGAGATGCCAAAACACTAGAGGATAGAATACTCATTCATTAATTCAGCAAGTTCCTTCCATTCTAACTTCTAAAGAGATCTGGCCACAGCACACTTCTCACCACTCCAGTGCCTCTGGCCTACACACAGTCACAGACTCTAGTTTCTTTTCTTCCACTTCTCCCACCAAAGAAAGTATACTTTACAGACAGAAATCTTTTAAAACATGAACAGATAATATCAACTCCATTGTTCAAAACTCATCAGTCTCCCTTCACACTTTAATAAAAAGTCTTTTCTACTCTGTAAAGCTGTCAAAAATCTGGAGCTCACCACCTGCCTGACCTCAATTTCCTCCTCATTTTCACTCACTGGTTGCTGTGCTCCACATATACTTTTGTTTCTAAATGTTACATCTGCTCCTACTCCAGGAGTTTGTCACTAGCTTTTCACTGTTCCTGAAATATATTTTCCCTCAGATCCCTAGTTAATTAAGTCACTCTTAGAAAAATACCCCATCCTCCTTCTTTCTCTTACATTACTATGATTTATTTTTATTTATGGCCTGTATCACTACTTAAAATTATTTCTATATACATTTTTTTTCTCTCTCTGCTCCACTACAGTGTAAACCCCATAAGGCCAGATTCTGGTTTTCCTGGTTCATAGCAAAATTCCTTACGGCCTAGAATATTCCATAAGACATCATACGATCTAGATAAATGTTTTTTTAATGATTACTATTTTCATTGTCAACTTAACAAATACTTATAGTTACAACAAATTTAGGATGTGCCACATCCTATAGCAGGTTTTGTGGTGCAATGATGTGAGCAAAGAGATTTTCCTTCATGGGGTTTTTAGTCTAGTATATGAGGTAGATCATAGCCTATTATTATACCAATTTTCAACAATATGGCTGTGGTGAGGACAGGGTAGGAAAGGTCTAAGAATGTTAGGAGTCCAAGAAATCTTACAGAAAGAATGTTTTAGCAGAGACTGAAAGGATAAATATGAATTAAACAGATAAAGTTAATTGAAGGGACATGGAGCATCCCAGGCAGAGAAAAGTGTGGGAAAAAAGAACAGGGAAGATATAAAGATCTGGATGACCAGTGTGGACAAAACACAGACAGCAAGGGAAAAATAAGGCGCCCCAGAGTGTTCTGGTCATCTATGGCAGTGTGACAAATCACCATGAAGCTTAGTAGTGTAAAATAATAATAATATTTATTTTTATGATGAATTTACAGCTTAGGCAGGGTTCAGTAAGGAGTGACACTGCAGCTGAAGCTCCAGCACTTTGGCCATCTGATGTGAACAGCCGACTCAGTGGAAAAGTCCCCGATGCTGGGAAAGATCGAGAGCAGAAAGAGAAGAGGGTGTGAGAGGATAAGGTGACTGGATGGCATCACGAAGGCGATGGACGTGAACTTGGACAAACTTTGGGAGATGGCAAGGGACAGGGAGGCCTGGCATGCTGCAGTCCATGGGGTGGCAAAGAGTCAGACACGACAGGGTGACTGAGCAACAACTACAATTGTAAGTACAGTTTCTCTGCTCCCTCCATGTGGCTGGAGTAGGGCTGGCTTAGAGGTGTGAGTGAACCATATCTAACTAGCATCTCTGGCTGTCAGCTAAGAGGTCAGCTGGGGCATTGACTGGAACTCATTCCTGTGGCTTTTCCACGGTGTTACTTAGCTTCCCCTTAGCATGATGACTGAGTTTCGAGAGTGGGCACTCAAGAGGACAAACTGAAAGTGCCTGACACTTTTTAAAACTATTTTTATTTTTTCTTAAATTGATTTTGGCTGCAGTGTATAGCATGTGAGATCTTAGTTCCCTGACTAGGGATAGAACCTGTGCCCTCTGCATTGAAAGGTGCAGTCTTAACCACTGGATGCCAGGGATATCCCTTTTGCTTGGCAATTTTTATGATCTAGGATTGCTTTGACATTGGTCAGTTGATCAGTCTGGTCACAAAGATGGCCCAGGTTCAAGGAAATGATGCATGTTACATAGCTCAATGGGAGTGTAAATATCATATGATAACAATGCCTTCTGATGTGTGGTATGTTTTGGTAGTCATCTTTGAAAAAATATCTTCTGCTACCATAAGGCTGTGTACAGAGGCAGAGCTGGGCTAGACAGAACCTGGAAGTCAGCATGAAGTCTTGTCTTTATCTGTAAAGAAGAGACATGTCAGATACATGCTTTGAAATGACTACATTGGATACTGGGTAAAAACAGAAAGAAGTAGACAATTTCAAGAGATATTTATTTTGAAGATACAGTCATCCAGGCTTCATGACTGATTATGAAGATGACAGAGTAAAAGGGATAAAAGTAAATTACTTGTCTATCTCCTAGTCATGATATCTAGATATGATTAGGTTACATGAGACACCTTGGATTTCTCAATCATTTTGTAACCTAGGAGGACTCTATGGGGAGGAGGGCATGGCAATACACTCCAGTATTCATGGAGAACCCCCATTGACAGAGGAGCCTGGTGGGCTACAGTCCATGGGGCTGCAAAGAGTCAGACAAGATTAAAATGACTTAGCACAGGATCCTGTGAGCCTTCCTGGGACAGGCTTTCCCATATATCCTCTGCTGTAGCTCCTCTCTGAAGTACCTAGATAACACTATTTGATGTACATTTCCTGAGTTGTTTTACAGATGCAAAAACCCTCCACCAAATGGAGGATGTTAACTACTCCATAAGCACAGAGCCGCAGGCTTCCTAGAGCCTACAGACTAACCCCTGAGACCCCACCCTATTACCTCACCATCAGCCAATCAGAGAACTGTACACAAGCTGATCTTATCCTGGGAGACTGCTCTCCCTTACCTGGCTTTTAGAAATACTTTACCAAAACCCTTGGAGCTTGGGGCTTTTCAGGACATGAGCTTCCTATCTCCTTGCATGGCCCTGCAATAAACCTTTCTCTGCTCCAACTCCCAATGTTTTGGTGTGTTTGACTTCACTGTGTGTTGGACACACAAACTTGTGCTAACAATTTTAGTGCAAAAGACAACATTCTCTCTGTTCACTCATTTGTCTGCTTAGTTTTTCAAAAAGTTTTAAGACTGCCAAGCATGAGCAAGGTATGTACCAGGAATTACAGACTATAATTTCAGGGCAGGTGACCTTGAGACCTTCAAAGTCAAGTGAGGGGGCATATACTTCCGTGTTCTTTAGGACAGATACTAAAGCATGTGCATACACCACAATTGGAGAAGCCGTGGTAATCAGTGTTTACACTGGAGCTAAGTTTTGAGGGATGAGAACATAGCAGATGAGTAGTGGCAGAGAGAAGTGAGGGTGAGGCACCAAAGAAAGAGACCAATGCTTACAAATTCACAGAAACACCAACATCACGTTGCAAAATGATGTTCTGAACCTTTATCTACAACAGTGTGTGTCGATGAATCTAGAACTTTTGACATGGTCCACATCTAGAAGAGTTACATGAACTCACTAGGTTATTCAGCATTTCTGGCTCACTTCAGTTTTGACTCAAAGTTTTCAAGAAAGATGATGATATTATCCGATGTGTTTTCAAAGATTTCTTTGTTCTCCTATTTTCTACAGTGCTATAATTTCAGATGCAGGAAAACCATACAGAATATCCTTGAACTAGTCTAGGTATGAATCAGTTAAGATTTGAACTTTATCTAGAACACTGAGGTGAGTGAAAAGTTAGTCAAGAGGAATTGAGGAGGCTCATCTTCCAGAGGACTTTCCAAGAAAAGCTGATCATTAAAATAACACAAGGGGATATTTTCATCTTGTTTTCCTTCTTTCAATATTGAGTTTTAGCTTTTCCCTGAGAGGTACTGAGTCAGTAAATGAGTTATATATGAAGATGGATCTCTATTTTTAAGCTTCTTTTTATCAGAAAGATTTCAAACCTTTTAATAATAGTGAATACCTTAATAGTACTTAAAACTATCTAGGAATTAGTCTAAAATTTTTCTGCATATTATTTCTTTAAACTTCATAAAATTCATACTGGCTCCATTGTTATTATTAGTTTTGATTTATAAGTGAGAAAACTGATGCTAAGAGGTCAAGTAACCTACCGAAGGAAACTTGGCCAAAGTGGTAGACCAAAAATTTATGCCCAGTCAGACTGGCTTTAGAAGTTGTTATGCATTTGATCCCAACAGGGCAGAGACTAGCATAAGGCAGATGAGGCATTCACCATAGGTACAACATTTCAAGAGATGTCAAAAATCTTAGTAATAAGATTTAATCAAGATTAATATAATATTTAAAAATTTTAATTTTTTTTAAAATAAAATTTTGTAAACTTTTACCTTTTTATAAAAATGTAAAAATTCATTTGTTGTTTTTCAGTTGCTAAGTTGTATGACTCTTTGTGACCCCATGAACTGCAGAACACCAGGCTTCCCTGTCCTTCACTATCTCCAAGAGTTTGCTCAAAGTCATGTCCATTGGGTCAATGATGCCATCTAATCATCTTATCCTCTGTCACCTCCTTTCCTTCCTGTCCTCAATCTTTCCTAGTATCAGGGTCTGTTCCAATGAATTGGCTCTTCACATCAGGTGGCCAAGTATTGGAGTTTCAGCTTCAGCATCAGACCTTCCAATGAGTATTCAGGGTTGATTTCCTTGATGATGATCTATTATGCATAGAGTATCAAAAATTTTAATAAAGAGAGGAGCAGTGTGTTATACTATTTTTTCTCCTCCACAAATAGAAACCACCAAGATAGTACCTCTAGATTAAAAAAAAAAAAAAAAAGAAAGATGTTTTGGAGCAGAATTCAGATGTTCCATTTGGGGAATTTGATTTCAGAGGCTATCTCTATTTGATTGGAAATACCTAATTTATTTAGTTGAGGGTGTGGAACCAGAAGAATCTAGAAAGTAAGAAAATGTAGAGTGAAAAACAGAGTCCAGCATAAAGTCAAGAAGAATACTTAAAGATTGAACCAATATCCCAGACAGAGTGATCCATGATATCAAAAATATTGTCAGTATGAAGAGGGATGAAATCATGCCATTTGTAGAGACGTGAATGGACCTAGAGACTGTCATACTGAGTAATGTAAGTCAGAAAGAGAAAAGTAAATATTGTATATTAACACACATATGTGTAATCTAGAAAAATGGTATAGCTGAACCTATTTGCAAAACAGAAATATAGACACAGGTGTAGAGAGCAAACATGAACTCCAAAAGTGGGATGGGGTGGGATGAATTGAGAGATTGGGATTGACATATACACAGTATTGATAATATGCATAAAATAGATGAGAATGAGAACTTACTATATAGCATAGGGAACTCAATTCAACACTCTCGCATGTTATGCCCAGAGTCCGAGTCCCCAGAACTGAGAGAATAAGACGTCCACAGCAATGCAAAAGTATGAAGGGATTTTATTTCTAGCTCGAGCTAGGGCTCCTGCCACATCCAACACAGTGGGAAGGAAATCCAAAAAAGAGGGGATATATATATACATGTGTGGCTGATTCACTTTGCTGTACAGCAGAAAAAAATATAACGTTGTAAGTCAATTACAGTCCAACAACAACAACAATAAAAAGAATTGGGACAACAGAAAAAGCAGTGAAAAAGCACACACATTTTCACAAAATATATATTTATCTCCCCTGAGTGTATTACTAACATTTTACAAGCTACCAGACCATAACTAATCTCAGAAACTCAAGTACCTCTTTAGTGGAATGAGCAATGATCATAATAGGCATCATTATTAATTTAAAATAATAATCTGTATCATTGCATTATGCTTAAAGAATAGTTGGATTGCTGGTTTTAGAATTACTCTGCTAATACAAAATTATATTTGGATATTTACATGGATATTGGAACCAAACAAATGTGGGTTAGAATTCACACATTTGCTGTGTAATAGCTATGCTAGTTTCAGGAAGTAATTTAACTCCTTTCAGACACTTTCTCCATCCATATACTGAGAAATTTAATTGTGATGACTAGAAAGTAATTTATTAGCAGTGTCCACTCTGTTTTATATAGTCTAATTCCTCACCAATGAAAGAATAAAAACCAGAAAGATATCTGCAGTGCTTCACTTTCTTCCAGGAGGAAATGTAGTTGATTTACCAACCTTCATTTCACCACCACCATCTAAGACCTAGGCCACTTTCTTACTGATATTGACTTTAAAGCATTCCCCACTTGATTTGGAGAAGGAAGTTGCACTCGTGTGTAAATATAATTAAGTTTATTTGCTGCCAGCAATGGAGACTATTGATTCACTAGTAAGAAATACAAAATAGCAAAAAGGCAGGGAAAAAAAAAGAGTCCCCTCATACCTAAATGAAGGACAGTCAAATGTCTCTTAAAATGAGCCTGATAGATTTTATATCATGAGCTTATAAAATTGCTCAAAGCAAGATGCCAAAGAGATTTCTAGCTTCTGCAAGGAATATAAAGGGTAAATGGAATTACCAGAATTTTGTTTCCAGTGTTTTTTTATCAACCTTTTCCCTTTAGGTAACTGTGATTTAATTTTTAAAATAATCAAATCCAAACCGTATGAACAATAGTGCTTTCAAATTCAGGTTTGAGCTCTGATCACAGCAAATCACATTAAAAATAATAATAATATGGGCCTCCAATGGGCCTCCAACACAGATAGGGGAATGTAAGAAACAGAACTAAGGAATGGATCTGGTAATTTTAGGAATCACTATTTATTATAATAAAACTATTTTTGGTGCCTAGAATATACAAAATGTTCTCTCTCTCTCAATATATAACTACATTTATTGTATGTGTATGTGTATAAACACCCTCTATATAAAAATCACTCTATATTACAGTATAATTTTAGATGAAGAACAATGAAAACAACAGTAAAACAATTTTGGCAACAAGACGGGGAAAGAAAAAATATAACAATTCAAATTAAGAATATTCATTATCTATATTTACTGTTTATCTCCTTGAGCAGAGGTTGACAAAAAGTACATCTTGTTAGCCAAATCTAGCCCACCATTAATTTCTACATGGTCCATGAGCTAAGAATGATCTAAATTTTCAAATGTTATATAAATATCTATATAATATCCTCCATTTTGTTTCTTTGCCCTCAAAAACTAATATACTTACTATCTGGATCTTTGCAAAAAGAGTTTGTCAGCCATTATCCCAGAGGGGAATCTTCGTGGTTTTTTTTTCTTTTCTTTCCTAGAAGACTGTGTGTATTCATACCCAAATTGAGTGCTTACTACATACCAGTCCATATGCTAAGTGTTTTCCATGGCATATCCCATTAAGTATTCACAATAGCATTTTATGGTGAGCAGCTACTGTTATTTCTGTTTTCTGGGAAAAGAAACTGATGCTCAAGGATGGTAAGTTTCTTTCTTAGGGCCACCAGGTCACTGAGCGCTGTGAGTGGGAGAGAAGCCTTGAACCTGTGATGGTTGGGCATGTACATTCAACACAGCAGCCCAGACAGGGTAAATCAAACGAACAAAGCTACAAGATCTGTATTTAGAAAACCATAGTTGAAGAGCCACACTAAGCACTGAAATGAACAAGGCTTGGTTAAGAAGAAATGAAGGATAAGGTTAGAATTGCAGTTAAGAATCATTTAACAAAAAGTGTTAAAGACCAGATATATTTTTAGCTTTTAACGAATCTCCATACTGTTCTCCAGAGTGGCTGCATGAATTTACATTTCTACCAGCAATGCAAGAGGGTTTTCCTTATCTCCACACATTCTGCAGCATTTATTGTTTGTAGATTTTTGGTGATGGCATTCTGATTGGTGACCCCTCATTGTAGTTTTGATTGGCATTTCTCTAATAATTAGTTATGTTGAGCATTTTTTCCATACATCTTGGCCATCTATGTGTCTTCCCTGGAGAAATGTCTACTTCTGTCTTCTGCCCATCATACTATTGGGCATAAACCCTGAGAAAACCATAACTCAAAAAGACACATGCACCCCCAAAGTTCACTGCAGTATTGTTTACAGTAGCCAGGACATGGAAGCAACCTAAATGTCCATTGACACAGGAGTAGATAAAGAAGATATGGTACATATAGACAATGGAATATTCAGTCAGTTCAGTTGCTCAGTCGTGTCTGACTCTTTGCAACCCCATGAATCACAGCACACCAGGCCTCCCTGTCCATCACCAACTCCTGATGTTTACCCAAACTCATGTCCATCGAGTCAGTGATGACATCCAGCCATCTAATCCTCTGTCCTCCCCTTCTCCTCCTGCCCCCAATCCCTCCCAGCATCAGGGTCTTTTCCAATGAGTCAACTCTTCGCATGAGGTCGCCAAAGTACTGGAGTTTCAGCTTCAGCATCAGTCCTTCCAATGAATACCCAGGACTGATCTCTTTTAGAATGGACTGGTTGAATCTCCTTTCAGTCCAAGGGACTCTCCAACACCACTCAGCCATAAAAAGGGACGAAACTGGGTCTTCTGTAGAGACATGGATGGACCTAGGGTCTGTCATACAGAGTGAAATAAGTCAGAAAGAGAAAAATAAATATTGTATATTAACTCATACATGTGGAATCTAGAAAATGGTACAGATGAATCTATTTGCAGAGCAGGAATAGAGATGCAGACATAGAGAACACACGTGCGGGCACAAGGGTGGGATGAACTGGAAGACTGGGATTGACATATATACACTGCCATGTGTAAAATAGACAGCTAGTGGGACCCTGATGTATAGGGAGCTCAGTTTGGTACTCTCTGGTGACCTAGATGGGTGAGATGAGAGAGGGGTAGAAGGGAGGACCATGGTGGGGGGGGGGCGCATAAATGTATATATACAGCTGATTCACTTTGTTGTACAACATTGTAAAGCAACTATACTCCAAAAAAACCACCACACACACACATTTCCTCTTTAGAATGAGATAAACAGTAACAACCAACACTTAGTCCAGAGCCCATGTTGTAGGAAGGGTGCCTTCTAAGCACTTGGGCACCTAGAAGCTCTGTGAAGGTTTCATATCAGGCACTCTCCATGCCACTACAGACAACAAAGGGATGAAGGTAGTGAGACTGGAAATCACACTTTGGAGGATGGGTTGGAGGGTGGGAGACACCTAAAATCTAAATCAGAATAGCCATCCTAAGATCAGGCAGTCAATTCCAGAGGTCTCAGTAAAGAAAGGACATAATTTAAAGACAAAGGACACAAAGATTATTGTTAAGAAACACATAGATTCTAATGTTAGCTCAAACAGTTTTTCTGGTGCAAGTTATTTACACCTCTTTGTCTATTTTCTGATTTGCATCACGACAATAAAAAAGGGAGTTGTGACTATCAACTAAGTTGATACACATAAACAGTGACTAGCAGATAATAAGTGCTATGTAAGCTTTTTTACTGTTGTCATTATTGTTGCTATTATTATTGTCCTGACTGATGGAAAGGAGAAATTATAATACCACGTATTTTGAGGAAGCAGAGATAGGTGAGGTTAGATAATGACTACCAGAGTAATTGTCTCTTCCCTGGTAGTTCAGGTGGTAAAGAATCAGCTTGCAATGCAGGAGACTTAGGTTTGATGCCTGGGTAGGGAAGATCCCTTGGAGGAGGGAATGGCAATCAAATTCTGTATTCTTGCCTGGAGAATTCCATGAACAGAGGAACTTGGTGGGCTACAGTCCATGGGGTTACACAGAGTCAAACATGACTGAGCAACTAACACTTTCACTTTTTTACCAGAGTATTTAAGGTATTAGATTCTATAAAGATGAAAATGTGAAAAGGAAAGAGATCTTGAATTAAAAAAAATTTCAGAGGCAGAACTCACAGAATTTTGTAATAGAGTAAGTGTATTGTATAAGTGCTGCTGCTGCTGCTAAGTCGCTTCAGTCGTGTCCAGCTCTGTGCGACTCCACAGACAGCAGCCCACCAGGCTCCCTCATCCCCGGGACTCTCCAGGCAAGAACATTGGAGTGGGTTGCCATTTCCCTCTCCAATGCATGAAAGTGAAAAGTGAAAGTGAAGTCACTCAGTCACGTCCAACTCTCCCCAACCCCATGGGCTGCAATATAAGTGAGGGACTATTTAAAGATAGCTTGTGATAGGGCAAATGTAACCACAAAGTGCTACTATCAGATTTGGATTCGACTTAAGGAATATACTGCAAAAGGGAAACACTAAGAAAATATAATCATCACTTTTAAGAGTAAAGTTGAATAATTTTGGTGTCACTTAAAAATTTCACAGAATTGGAAAAAAGTAACTTTATGTTCTTTTTGGGTTCCTGGGATTCAATGTTAATAAAATGTATATATGCTGTTTTGATAAAATCTTATATCACTAGTTTCTTACAGTAATGATCTAGTCCAAAGACTGGGAAACTTTCTCTGTTAAGGCAACACATAGTAAATTTTTGAAGCCTGTGATCCTTAAGGTCTATGTCACAGCTACTCAACTTTGTCATTGTAATATGAAAGCAGCCACAGACAATCTGTAGACAATTGAGCATGATTGTGTTCTGATAAAATTGTATTGGCAAAACAGGTGGCTAGCTAAATGTGGAGCATGGGCCATAGTTTTCCCATTCCTAGTATAGTCAGAAACCACATCTGACTATATGCATTACTGTCTTTCTCTGCACAACAGTGCCTTGCTATTTTACTCATATTAATCTGTAAGAAAAAATATACATTATATTACTGGCAAAATCACACCAATAATAGATAATGCAATGTACAGTAATGCAAGTAGTCTTTTAAAGTTTATCAAAATTGGTCATACTTTTGACTACTTTGAATATATGAATATTTCTGACCTCAAGCTATTAATGTCTAAAAATCTGACTAGGAATTGTAACATTTTGTAAGGACTCGATTTAAGAAAGGTAAAATACTTAACCCAGTTCCATCATATGTTAAGATTCCTTTAATTGATAGCTAATATTTTTCTTCTTATAACAGTAATAGGAAATCCAATTACCTTGAACAAATAAGATCATGACTGTGTACACGTATGTATTTTTTCCTCTCCAAATAGACTGATAGATAGACATGTAGAATACAGTTCAATAAGCTAGATTGAGAATAAGGACAATTTATCTCAGGAGAAGGCAACATATTAAAAAAAAAATTCATGTCTTCTGGAGAATCTATAGATTGTAGGACCTGAACTCTCATCCTTTATAATTTCTCTTTTTTTAACACTTTTTTTCCTTTGGTAAGATTTTTGTTTTTATTTTTTCACTGCACTGGCAAGTGGGATCCTAGTTTCCTGACCAAGGATCGAACCTGAATCGAAAGTGCAGAGTCCCACTCACTGGATGACGAGGGAAGTCCCCTTTATAATTTCCCTTTCATTACTCTCTTCAACTCTCATGTCTTTCCTGAGTAGGAAGCAGGCAGTTAGAATAGATAAATACTATGCTTTCATGCATTGGAGAAGGAAATGGCAACCCACTCCAGTGTTCTTGCCTGGAGAATCCCAGGGACAGGGGAGCCTGGTGAGCTTCTGTCTATGGGGTTGCACAGAGTCGGACACGACTGAAGCGACTTAGCAGCAGCAGCAGCATGCTAGTTGAGTAGGCTGTTAAGTAGAAATACATTAAGGACAACTTCAAAAATGAAAGCGTTAAATTCTAATTGCCCCAGAAACCCTCAAATAGTTTCAGTCTCTTGCCTCAAGAAATATGAGTGTCTTTTACAAAATCAAAGAAGTTGTTCACTGACACCATAGTCAAATGATAAAACTTTTATGTCAGAATATTTCTGTTGAAAAGATGCTTCATACAGCTGTCTTTAGAACTGCTGGAGAGGTTTACGACTCCTTGAAACATGCAAAAGTTGTTATTCTGCAATTGTATTTCTGGGATGATGGCTACTTAAATTGAGATGACTCACCTTCAGAATGCATCAAATAATTACCTGGCTCCCCCTACTGTATTAAGGTGTCAGTTAGGGTAGCTAATTGGTGACCTGTTTGAAGGAGATCCGATCATATGGGTTTTCATTTATGGGTGCTTCTATTCTCCATACACGCTGCAGAGAAAACCTCCCAGCAACTGTGATTATTACCATTATTTCACGTTTATTGCTTTTCCCATTCAAAGGGAGACCACAGAAAAGTCAACAATGTAGTTAATTTGCTTTAGCAAACTGGAAAATGAAAGATAATATTATTTCCTTATGAGTTAGAAACTACCCAAGAATATAACTACAGGTGCTAAAACTTTAGTGCAGCATCTAAACAGCAATCCCTGTTTTGCATATCTCAACTCTCCTATTTCCTGTGAAGACGCATAACATATTAAACTGATAACACAATCAAAAGTGAAGGCAGACGCTGTAAAATTCTTTCAACCCAGACCCTTGTAAACTTTGCCTAACGACTCCATGGCTCATTTTGGAACTTGGGTTTATGGCCCATACATTTTCCTGCTTTGTCACTGTAGGCAAACCCTGGAGTTTGAAAAGAAAACAGTCATTTTAGTTGTCTCCCCCTCACTCTGCCCCCCTGAGTCAGAGACTCCCGGTTTGTACCTATCAGAATTTTTTTCTAATTGTGTCTTTTTTATATAATTGCTAGTTTTAATATGACTATAGTATATTATCTCTTCCTGGACTATCATTTTTTTCCACATAAAAATATGAACTGGTAATTACCAAAAATAATACATTGTTAAGTGGGGAGATGGATGATAGCTCATCACACTGAAAAATAGAAAAGCAGCAAATAAACTATAGACATGGATATCTCAGGTAAAAATGAAGATTGGGGGTTTTATTGTGTATATATCCTTAGCTGAACATTTTAGAAAACCAGGAGATAAGCTTAGGATAATACTGTACTTCAATGTGTAAAATCTACCCCAATTTGTTAATTAATAAAGTGATAAAGAGAAAAGCTTTGTTTATAATCCAGTAATTCTTACTATCTTAGATCAGAAAAGGAAGAGGAGAGTGTAGAAATAATCAAGTTGACAACAACAAGTGTTCTGACACAGTTCACTCCAAAAGTAGGACTTGAACATGGAGGGAATTAGGTATATGAATTTTATCTGGGAGAAAACATCAAGGGGCTGTGAAAAGAAATATGGAAAATAAAAAAGGCAATGCAAATGTTTCATTAGGTTTGTTAGCATGAGGACAGCTGAGGAAGGAAGGGTAAGAAAGAGAGAAAAGGAAGAAAATAGAGAAGAAATAAAGAATGAAAGGAGAGAGGAAAGGAGGGAGGGAGGAAATAAAAAGGAATGTTTAGAAGGCATAAGTGAGAGTGTTCAGTCATGTCCAATACTGTGCCACCTCGTGGACTCTAGCCCACCAGACTTCTCTGTCCATGGGATTCTCCAGGAAAGAATACTGGAGTGGGTTGCCATTCCCTACTCCAGGGGGTCTTCCCACCTCAGGAACTGAACCTGTGTCTCTTGTGTCTTCTGCACTGGCGAGCGGATTCTTTACCACCAGCGCCACCTGGGACGTCCATAGAAGAAGTAACTGGAGGACTATTTCATATGGTGCTTGGAACCAATTAAATTAAGAAGTAAGCATTAAGAATATCTAGGACCTTTTGGGGAGAAGGCAATGGCACCCCACTCCAGTACTCTTGCCTGGAAAATCCCATAGATGGAGGAGCCTAGTAGGCTGCAGTCCATGGGGTCGCAAAGAGTCAGACATGACTGAGTGACTTCACTTTCACTTTTCACTTTCATGCATTGGAGAAGGAAATGGCAACCCACTCCAGTGTTATTGCCTGGAGAATCCCAGGGACGGGGGAGCCTGGTGGGCTGCCGTCTATGGGGTCGCACAGAGTCAGACACGACTGAAGCAACCTAGCAGCAGCAGCAGCAGGACCTTTTGGAGAACTCAAAGACATCCTCTCAGAATTTATAAGTGGAGGGTGTAGTATTAGTCCTTTGGCTCATATTCCCCATTTTTTTTTTGAATGTTATCTTAGAGAGTGTTAGTTGCCTCATCATTCTGAGTTGTGACACGTGTTGTCATCAAAGAAGCTCAAAGAAAGGCAGCAAGACTCATGAGTGAGGCTAGAAGCCATCAGAGTGAAGTGAGCCAGGGCCAGGTAGAACATTATCTTGGGCCGGAATCAGAGGTGAAGGAATGATGCAGGGCAAGAGAGACGTCTGATGGAATCAGGATCAAGGTTGACCCACTCACCTGTAGACACAATTGAGTCAGTTCAGATCACTCCTCAATCCCTACAGAGCCACTTGATGGGAAAAAGTGAACCCTCTGAGCCTGCAAAAAAGAATAGCACACCATCCTGAGGACTCAGATGACCCTCTCGTGGAACCAAACTGCAGTTAAAATGAGAAGAAAATTGAGGGAAATATTTAGCATTTTCTATAGAATGCAAAATGCCTTGGTCTCTATGAAATCATTTTTCTTTCTTCAGCATTTTGTCCATGGATAACAATGAACCATTATGAGGGAAAAAAGAGCTCCGTGATGGTGGGGACCAAAAAAAAAAAAAAATTGGAAGGGAACTGAAAATGCAGCAGCAGAATTTATATGCAAACAGACAGTAAAAGGAACTGACATGGCATCAAATTGGATTAATAACACAGAAGGCAATCTAAGAAACCCTCCCAAGAAATAAATAAAAATGTGAAAGGAATGTAAGAGGAGAAATGTGGGTGAAAGTGCTGTGGCTTATACAGTCCTCACAGCTCTGTAGCAACCTGGAGGCCACATAGCCCAGGCAGTAGGATTGTAAGAAGAAAACAGCCTGGCTCTCTGAGTCACCTCTTCCGCACTGTCTCAGAGAGGAAACAAGAATTATTTGAGTCATAACAAGAACAACAACCACAAATTTCTTTATTGTGTTAAACCACTGTTTTCTCCTTTTCTTTCCCTTCCTCCCTCCATCCTTCCTGTTCCCTTATTTCCTTCCTTCCTTTCCTTCCATCTTTCTTCCTTCCTTCTTCTTCCTTTCTTTCCCTTCCTCCCTCCTCCCTTCCCCCTTCTTTCCTTCCATCTTTCTTCCTTTCCCTTCCTCCCTCCCTCCCTCATTTCCCTTTTTTTCTTATCCACTTATTACTAAAGAATAACATATCCTCTTCTAACTAACACAGAAATAAAAAAATTAATTGTTTTTGGTCCCTGACCAGAGATCTAACCTGTGCCCCCTGCAGTAGAAGCCTAGAGTCTTAACCACTGGACCACCAGGGAAGTCCCAGTTGTTCTAAACCAACCCACAAATATCTTGGTTAGCTCAATTATGACTAAGATTACAACTATAACAGAAGAACACTTACTGACAATGAAAAAATGTGATTACACATGTTTATATATATAGAACTTTTGGCCCAATTTCTGGAGATCTGAATTAATTATGACAATAGATGGAAATGGTTTCTGAACATCCCTACTGCAACAAGCCTTTATTTATGGCAATAAAGATCCCTAATGCAATAAGCATTTTCAGATTACACACTTTCCCAACCCATATATATACTATAATCAATATTGTTGCACAAATTTTCAAATGATTAGCAAATAATTCTGAGATATTATTTATTTCCGACTAAATGAAAATCAAAGTTAATCAGCTGTAGTAGAAGGGAAAACATCATTTCATATTGATAAAAGACACAATTCATAACGGAGTTAAGAGTCATAAATCATTATGCAACACAATATTGAATCAAAACAAATTAAGTAAATGCTCTTTGAAAATGGAACATGACTTTAATATAGCTTTCTCAGCTTTGAAGAGATCAAAATGAGGCTAAAGAGTTCTTGAGTAGTTTAATTTAAAGGGCTGAAATACATAAATGAAACGTACAAAGAAACAACTGAACATTAATGAACATTAAAGTACATAACAAATGCCAAGAGCTGTTCTCTTAAAATATACAATTACTGTCTGCTGTATTGTTAGCTGCTTCATCACAAGTAGTTATTTAATCCTTATGGTGCTCAGAGGTTAAAGAGTCTGCCTGCAATGTGGGAAACCTGGGTTTGATCCCTGGGTTGGGAAGATCCCCTGGAGAAGGGACAGGCAACCCACTCCAGTATTCTTGCCTGGAGAATCCCATGGACGGAGGAGCCTGGTGGGCTACAGTCCACAGTGTCACAAAGAGTCGGACACGACTGAGCGACTTCACTTCACTTCATGGGAGTGAACAGGGACAGAGTAAGAAGAACACTTTTGAGGGACTTAAACTCATATTTGGTTTATCCTTTTAAAGGTTTCTTATGTCATGGATAAATTCCAAATCTTTAGTATGATTTTGAAGTTTCTGAAGATGGCTTAATACGATGAGTATTTTTTCAAACATCTGGCCAAGGCATAAAGCATTCCATCAATAAGAAGGACATATATTAGGCTAGGCTAGAAGAGATTCTGAAAAACAAATTATGGCTGTATACAATTCAAAAAAGTAGAAGAATGCTTCATCCTGAGACACCAGAAGGAAATGTGAACGTCAGGGGTCATATAAACTGATTTGTGTCTGTTTATATAATTATGCCTTAGCAACAACTGTACATTTTATATTAGTTACAGATAACCTCTTTGTAGAAAGGTCAGTCTGTCACCATCTGCATCTGAACAGTAAACAAACTTCACAAAGTGTTCTCAGACACAACAGAGCAAAGTGAAGCGGGATCCAACCAAGTATTTTCAGAAGACTTGAGACTTAAAGGTAACATCCAGAAGAAATACAAATAAGTAGTTAATTCATTTGTGAGACCAGAACTGTCATCAGTGTTCAAGTGGAAGAATCTTAGTGCAAAGATCTCATGTGTATCAGCTTCAGTGGTGCCAAGGGACTCTGAGCTACAGAAAACAACTGGAGAAAATGGACTGAGGTCAGAGCTCTTGAAGGGATGGGACAAGCAGTAGGAAGTGGAGTCAGGGTAAACTGTGAATTGGATTATAACTCTTAAAAACAGTTGTTATTAATTGGAAGCAATGCCATTAGAAGTCAGTATCCATCAGTTCCTGTATAATCTCAGGTCAGAGATGAAAGGACTGGATTCTGAGGGTGGGAAGTTGGCATAGAGAATCCCATGTGGACAGCAGATATGGCTGTATACTTGTAGAAGCAGGACCTAGTCTTAGGACTGAACTCTGTCAACAGATTCATACTTCTACCACCTTGCAAGATAGGAAATTAAAAGCCTAGCATCTGACATCATAGGGGCAATTCTTCTCCCCCCCCCCAAATGGACAAATATCATCAATATTGATGGAAGAACAATTATTTAGGTAGTTGTGTACTAGTTTCTGCAAAAGTTGGTATCTACTGAAGACCTTGTCCAAATACATAAGAATGTATTGTTTATTCTTTTTTTAATTTAAATTTATTTATTTTAATTGGGGGCTAATTACAATATTGTATTGGTTTTGCCATACATCAGCATGAATCCACCATGGGTGTACATGTGTTCCCCATCCTGAACCCCCTCCCACCTCTCTCCCCATACCATCCCTCAGATATTATGAGTTCAGTAATGTCTATCGTCCCTTTTAAATCTAATCTAGAACCATAGGAAGTTTCTCAACATTAAAGTGTATCCACATAAGGATAAACAATACAAGAAAGAAAGTGAAGTCACTCAGTCATGTCTGACTCTTTGCCACCCCATGGACTGTACCCTACCAGGTTCCTCCATCCATGGGATTTTCCAGGCAAGAATACTGGAGTGGGTTGCTATTTCCTTCTCCAGGAGATCTTCCTGACCCAGGGATTGAACCTGGGTCTTCTTCATTGTAGGCAGACGCTTTACCGTCTGAGCCACCAGGGAAGCTTCCCTCAAAAACATGCATCCATTATGATCCATTTTCACTCTTGACCAAGAAACTCACATCTTTCTTCTTTCACTTCTTCCACCATGAACCATCCTCCACAGAGTAAACACTGACATTTTGAAGATGCAGTCTATGCCACTCTCCCTTTTAAAAACTTTAATGTTTCATGTTAACATTTGATTGAAATCAAGCTCTGCTCAAGGTCTTCAAAGCCATGAAAGGTCTTGCTTCTCATGGATGATGTCTCCAAACCCACCTATGCCAACCCCCTTGACAGATACGCTGTAGGCACTTTGGCTTTCTATTGGTTTCTTGAGCTTCACATCCCCTTACTATGATGGTGCCCTTGTCCTTATTGAGATCTCTTCTTGAAAATTTCCTCTTCTGCCTGGTGAAATTACTGATGTCTCCCCCATCCTTTGTAAGTTAGTTGAAATATCACATCCTGTGGGGGCCCTCTCCCATTTTGCATGTCGTCTTTATCATGCAATAAGTATTTTTATATTCAAAGGAAAGACTACTTATTTATGTGATTACTTATTTGCAGACCCTTTTCCCTCTTAGGATTTAAAGCCCATGAGGTAAGCATCCATGTTTAACCTGTTAATCACTCTATCTCAATGCTTATACCCTTAATTGGCATTAAGGCAGCACTCAATGTTTGTTTATTTGGTGAATGGATGCATAAATTAATCAGGAATGAGAAGTTGCTGATCCTTGCCTATGGAATTAATATCATCAGGCATATGTATCTCTTGATAATATAAAACTTAAAAATTTAAGCATTAGTAGCTGAGGAGCAATGTCTTTGGGGAAGAGAAGCTTGAGCAGAAGTTTCAAATTTCCTGGCTCTCAGCATCCCCTTCCTTTTCTTACCTTCTTTCCTACTTCTTGAACACTACTGTCTTCTTTCATATTCTGTGCACTTTTTGAAGATCTGCTTTAAGAGTAGGCAAAATCTCCACTAATTATCTATTCTTTAATGGCTTTGATAGCTCTGCTGAGATAAATTGGAACTTTCGAAAGTCTATGGATAAGGTTAACGAAAGAAATATGTGTAGAATGAACATGAAATAAAGTCATATCTAACTTAGATATGACTTTACCATGAAGAGTAACTTTTGTAATTCATTGATCTTATTCTTCACTAGGTTTCCCAACTGGAAAGGAGAGAGAGAGAGAATGAAAAAGTATTCCCCTCCTTTAATGGTTATGTTTTCTCTTTCACTTAATGTCTAAGAGATACAAGTCTTACATGAAAACCCAACAAACAGAAAAATATACTGGTTTATTTACCATATCTGAAGATAATCATGATCTATTGGCATTTTTTTAGATCAGTGTCTACATATCATGATTAATATGGGCATGGAACAGTCCCAAATAAAATATTTCAGAGACAGGAAGGAAGGGGGCAGGACACAAGCACTAAAAGAATGACACAATCATTAAGAAAAGGATCCCACAAAAAAATGATTAGAACCAACTAGGCCCAAGATGGTGGAAGATTTGACTTCCAATATGCCTTGAGTCTCATTATACGCTCATTCTAATGCCTTTAGCTAAATTACACTCCCATAGGCACAATGACAGTTCCAAGGCCAACAATAAAAAAAACAAAAAGTGGGTAGTATCTCAATTCATGGAAATCCTCACCTCTTTAAGATAGTTAGAATATTCCTCCCACTCATTGGCCTGTGAAATTACCTAACCCATTAAATTAACTAATCACCTTCATACCTCAAAGTTCTCTTGCCTTTTGAGATGGACCACATTCTGTCTATGAAAAGTGTATTTATTTAAATAAACCTGCTCTCACTTTATTATGGCTCACTGTTTTGTTTTGTTTTTAATTGGAGAATGTTGTACTAGTTTCTGCTGTACAATAATGTGAATTAGTATGACTCACTCTTGAATTCTTTCCTGTGTGAAGCCAAGGACCTCATTTGGCAGCCCATCCCAGGGACTCACCCAAGACCAGGAATATGACCATCCTCTCATGCCCTATTTTTCTTACAACATTTTCACCTTTCTAATTGTTAGGAAACGTGCAAAGCTTCTTCCTGACTGACTAGAGAACTTCCTAAATGTCAAGCTACCACAGAAAGATGGATGAACTAAACAAGATCTTCATGGGATCTGAAGTCTGGGAGAAAGGCAGACATTAAACAAATTGTTACCACATTTTAACAATGAGTTAGGTTCAGTTCAAACCATATTAGTTGGCTAAAATGTTTTGCTCCTGGTGCTTGATGCTGGGCCTGCAGAAAGAGAAAGAAGCATAGGATAGACCAGGGCTCCAAAATCACTGCAGATGGTGACTGCAGCCATGAAATTAAAAGATGATTGCTCCTTGGAAGAAAGGTTATGACAAACCTAGAGAGCATACTGAAAATCAGAGACATTTCTTTGCCAACAAAGGTCCATTTAGTCAAAGCTATGGTTTTTCCAGTAGTTATATATGGATAAGTTGGACTATAAAGAAAGCCAAGCCCCCCAAAATTGATGCTTTTGAATTGTGGTGTTGGAGAAGACTCTTGAGAGTCCCTTGGACTCCAAAGAAACCCAACCAGTCCATCCTAAAGGAAATAAGTCCTGAATATTCACTGGAAGGACTGATGTTGAAGCTGAAACTCCAATACTTTGGCCACCTGATGCAAAGAACTAACTCATTGGAAAAGACCCTGATGCTGGGAAAGATTGAAGGCAAGAGAAGCAGCTAACAGAGGATGAGATGGTTGGATGGCATCACCAGCTTGATGGGCATGAGTTTGAGCAAGGCCCAGGAGTTGGCAAAGGACAGGGAAGCCTGGTATGCTGCAGTCTGTGGGGTCGCAAAGAGTCAGACACAACTCAGTGACTGAACTGAATTGAGACCAGGAGGAGAGTCAGTGGAAATAAGAAAACTGCTCATACAATATAAACTCCTTAAAGGTTGGATCACATATTTCCATCTTATCTAACCCAACCTGCTTCCTGATAAATGAATACCTGATAATTAATGCCCAAGTATCTGCTTAAAAACATTCAAGTTCCAAGAAGATACTGTATCTAGAAGTTGCCCATTTATTTTTGTTGTTTTTATTACTTGACTAATTCTTCTCTGTGGTACATCTTCCAGGGGCATTTGTTAACAGACAAAGAACACTTAAGGTTTTGAGACAAGTTCACTTTATCTCCTTCAGTTTTAAAATGTAATGGAGCCACTTTTGTCAACCAGCAATTTTCACACCTTAAGTCCTTAACCCTACTAGCTGATAATTAATTTCACAGTTACAGCATAGCTATCTCAGCTTCCAAGGCATGAATTTGGATAAAACTAACATAAAGTGGGCATGAGGTAAGGCAAGAGTAATCATTATTTCACAGGTGTTTGTATTTTTCCTATTTTCTTCAGCCTTGTGAATTTATTTACATGACAATTTGAAAATGATGTTTGGGCCATAATGGTTCCTAGACTGCTAAATACAGGAGGGGCCTGGGGACTTGCAGAGCTGGTAATGGGAAGCCCAGCTGAGCTAACATTTTGACACTGGCTCCTTCTCAGGAGAGGCAAACAGAGAAGAATGGAAAAGAAGCTGTCACTAGGAAACCAAAAAAGGAAACCTGCAGAGTAACACAACAAGGAGACTGGGGAAAGAAAAAGGAGTTAATTAACAAAAGGGTGACATCCCAACACATGCAAACACAAGTGGGAAGAGCTATATCAAGGAGTAAGAAAGATTAAACACACAGGCAAACTTGGAAAACACATTCTAATATTGCCAAAAATAAAACAAACTCATAAATAACAATGAAAGCTGTCAAAGAAAGAACTGTCAGCAAATACTAGGCTCCAAGGCCATAGAAGCTATAAAATATGCACCGGCCCTTACAGACTTTTTCTGCAACCTACACCTCCCTTCTGGTATGACTCAACTCCTTTTTCATGTCTTGTTTCCTGTATTAAAATCATGTCTAAGGCAATGATCTACCTTGAAGAAATAGAGACATTGGAGACATGTAGCCCCATCAGTCTTAGCCTACTCCTATTTTGCAGAAGTGTCTCTTCAGGAAGACATCTTGAGTTGAGCAACATCCCAGCACTTGGTGCTGTACCGGTGTCTCCTTGCTGAATCCTGAGGATATACTTGCTAGACTGACATGCTTATATCCCTTCTGGAGAGACTCAGAGGTACTCACAGGTTAATTAGTGTGTACTTTGTGCTACAGCCTGTGCATGAAAGGGTCTAAAGAGAAGGAAAGTTTTCCTTCATTCTGACAACTGAGAAAGGCCAATGAAGTGACTGAAGAATTGATGCTTCCAAATTGTGGTGCTGGAAAAGACTCTGGAGAGTCCCTTGGACAGCAAGGAGATCCAACCAGGCAATCCTAGAGGAAATCACCCCTGAATATTCCCTGGAAGGACTGATGCTGATGCTGAAGCTGAAGCTCCCATACTTTGGCCACCTGATGTGGAGAACTGATCCTTTGGAAAAGACCCTGATGCTGGGAAAGACTGAGGACAGGAGGAGAAAGGGGTGACAGAGGATGAAATGGTTAGATAACATCACTGACTTAGTGGTCACAAATCTGAGCAAACTCCGGGAGATAGTGGCAGACAGAGGAGCCTGGCATGCCGCAGTCCATTGGGTCACAAAGAGTTAGGCATGACATTGTGACTGAACAGCAACAAAAAATGAAGTGACAGCTTACTTTATGTGGGGCTGAAACTCCTCTCATGGAGAGAGTATTCAGACAAACGCTTGTCAGGGAAACTTTTGAGGAAATTCTGGTATTTGTCAAGTTATTCCATTAGTTGATCTCTGAAGTGCTACCAAAGGGAAAAGTTTTTGATTCCACGACACCCCGCACTTTATCACGTCATTTTTACTTTTCATTGCTAACACTGACTAATATTTATTTAATAAGGAACAAATCACACACTTGTTTCTCCTTCGAATCTCACCTTGAAATCAAGAAGCAGTTTGATCTGACAATTAAAAGGCTAACCACAGTATCTCACTCTAGGCAAAAGGTACAACAGAGCAGAGCCACTGAAAATAATAATAATGTGAACATATTTCAGGAATGCTGGAATTTTATTCACCTCCCCAATATTTGGAATCTGTGGTCAATGCCTTCCTTTGGTCTTTGCTACAATTATCATTGTTAAACACTCTACAATGTGGCAGACACCTTTGAATGCATTACTTTTATTAATTATTTATATTTCACAGTCCATACAGTGTCAATTCCATTATCTGCATCTATCATGAGAAAATAAAAGTAGAGAGTTGTTTAATATCTTTTCACTGCCACATAGCTAGCAATTAGTGGGACCAATTTATATGACTTAAAGAATCTATACTTATAATCACTTCAGAGTGTTTCTAAAACTTCAGCAGGCATTAGAATCACCTAGTGAGCTTTCAAAAATAGAATGCTAAATCTGACTCAGTAGGTCTGGGGTGGAAGTCAATAATTTGCATTCCTTACAAGTTCTCAGGTGGTGTTTCTGCTACTGATCCAGGACCACATTTAGAAATCTGCTGCCTTGTACTTTCTCTTTTATACTCTCTCTTACTTTCTTACTCCCAATTTCCTTTAAAGGATGACAGAGGGCCACTAGTTAAAGAAAAAGACTGAAACTAGAGATAAAGAGATGTGTGATAGCTAGGAAGAGAGATAGATACTGAATGGGGCTTCCAGGGGAAGTTGTTAAATTTTTTTTTTTTAAAGGGTTGAGCAGAGTCTTTAAAAATATATAATTGGTTTCCACCTGTGTATTGTTGTCCTGGAACATTGTACCCAGAGAAATGTGATAGACTGGTTGGGCGATACTTTGGAATTTCCTACAATAGTAGGGACTAAAGTGAGACTATAACGCAGGGCTGGATATAATGAGTATTTTACACAAAAGCACTCTGATTGAGAGAACAAGCTGAGTCCAAATAGAGAGCCAGGGGTCAAAGGAGGAATCTGGTGCAAGGGCAAGAGCCACAGTTTAAAATGTGTGATAAATGCCCATATTCTCAAACGTGTCTGCTCAAACCACAGCATAAACAGTGAAGCAAAAGGGAGAGAAAATTGAACATGCTTGTGATGGTGTATGGGTGAGCTGTTGGTCCAGGAGACAAGCCCAGCGTCTGGTTGGGTTCATGTTTCATGTCCCAGCCTTTCGTGTCACAGGATGAGTCAGCCTGTTGGTATTGTGTGTGTTGGAGGAGAAAATGCCTCTCAGAGAGAAAGTTACTTTAACCTGACTCAACCTAGAAATAATTAAAAATAATACATTTGAAACCGAGCTACTGAAATTTATCGCATTGAAGGAACAGCCACAGTGCTTCTCCTTATCCCTATGTTTACAGAACTGAACATATCCATCCTATCTCTCCTAGGTCATTTCATTCCTAGATTGCAAGCCTGTCAAAGCACTGCAGGATTAGAGTGATAGTGCTGTAGGCTCACACACAGAGGGAGGTGGATTAGGAATACTTATCTTTGCAAAGAACTGTAAATTGGACAAAATTTGACTAGATCACTGCTTCATGAAAAGAAATAGAAACAGGTTAACAAAACTAAAGTGAACCAAACTAATCCTCTAATCTTTATTATATTTGGCAAAGTAGAATACATAATTAACTGAAATTCAATTACAATTCAATAATTAAATTTTATGTAAAATACATAACTAACTGAAAATTGATTTATTTGGTTCACATGTGAAATATTTGGGAGAGAAGGAACTTTGGCTTTAGATTCTCTAGATAACAATAATAATGAAAAAGAATTAAATGGAAATCAAGTAAATGGTGATGCTTTTCCATAAGCTAGGATTTTTAAAGTATTATTTCATTTATTTTTTTCTGATAGCCTTTTGATATTGCTCTTGCTATTGTTATTATTATTATTAAGAGTGCAACTGATATTTAAGAATATAAGTGAAAGTAAAGTCAAAGTCATTCAGTCATGCTTGACTCTTTGTGACTCCATGGACTAGAGTCTGCTGTGCTCCTCTGTCCATGGAATTCTCCAGGCAAGAATACTGTGTGGGTTGTCATTCTCTTCTCCAGAGGATATTCCCTACCCAGGGACTAAACCTGGGTCTCCCACACTGCAGGCAGATTTTACCCTTTGAGCCACCAGGGAAGCCTAAGAACATCAATGGCAGAATCCAAATTCAAGATCAATTTCAAAGCCAAGATTCAATTTAAAGAAGTGTCCTTTACTATTTCTTTAGCTAACTTTTAAGGTGGTTGCAAGATTTGGGGGTAAAAATCTATAAATATCTAAAAACTTTTTTGAACATGATATTCATCTGTCAACAGCATCAATATTATCATTTCATATGTTTTCAGAGCTTCACATATTTAATTAGTGATATACTGAACCTGACCAAATGTAATAATCTATGGAATATGTTTTTTTCCATCTACTATATGCATGAGTGTAAGTATTCACACACACATATACATGCATATATATCTATAAATGTATATATGAAAGACACCAAAGAACAACTCTATGGTACAATTAATTGAGCATATATTTTGTGGACAGAATACTAGGAAGGCCTAAAAAAGATAAAATAGAATATTTTCTAAAAGGAAAGATGATATTTGCAAACAAGCTTTGAGATTTTCTTCTTTAAAGATATTTGAAGAAAAATCATAAAATTCATTCACTGAGATTTCATTTATTAAGCAGTTATTCTATTCCTAACACTGATGTAAGCTGAAGGCAAATGCAATTCAAGGATGATATTCCTTAGTGGGAGAGAAAGAAAGCACAATTACAAACTATAGAGTGAAATATTGTATAACTTATCTTCAGAGTATGCTTATTAGGAAAGAAGTGTTACCTTAAGCAGAGGATGGTAAAGGAGCTTTTCAGAGGAGATGACACTTAATATACAGGGAAATGAGGAGTTAGTCCAAGAAAGAAAGAGCTAAAGAATCACTTCAGACAGAAGGACCAGGCTTAAAACATTAAGCAAAAGAGAGTTTGGCTGATTTTTTGTTTTGCAAGAAGCTGTGGACCAGATAACATTAATTTATGCTTCATGAACTCATAATTTCATTGTTAAGTTATTGCAGACCAAGTTGAATATCTTTTAAGTTAACTAAGCTTTTAAGTGAAACAATTTAGATATTTTCCATGTGCAAATGTGAAGAATATACATTCTTGAGGTGCAGCATGAAATATTTCCAAGTCTTATTTAGCCATGGAATTTTTTTTTTTTTTTTTTTTGGCGGGGGCTGTCTCTCTTAGTTCCAATGACTACAGTTGTCTCCTGGGAAGAACGTAGATAATCCCTTAAAACACGATCCTGTTCTGCAAACTGAGATAGGGTGGGATGAACTGAGAGTAGCACAGACATTTATACTGTCTATGTATCCTATGTAAAATAGATAGCTAGTGGGAAGCTGAGTGTAGCACAGGGAGCTCAGCCAATGCTTTGTGATGATCTAAAGGGGGAGGATGGGGGGAGAGGAGAGAGAGGCTCACAACTGACAGGGACAGAATGAAGGGACAAAATAAGTGACTAAATAGTTAATCCTTGGAAGAAAAGTTATGATCAACCTAGATAGCATATTCAAAAGCAGAGACATTACTTTACCAACAAATGTCCGTCTAGTCAAGGCTATGGTTTTTCCAGTGGTCATGTATGGATGTGAGAGTTGGACTGTGAAGAAGGCTGAGCACCGAAGAATTGATGCTTTTGAACTGTGGTGTTGGAGAAGACTCTTGGGGGGTCCCTTGGACTGCAAGGAGATCCAACCAGTCCATTCTGAAGGAGATCAGCCCTGGGATTTCTTTGGAAGGAATGATGCTAAAGCTGAGGCTCCAGTACTTTGGCCACCTCATGTGAAGAGTTGACTCATTGGAAAAGATTTTGATGCTGGGAGAGATTGGGGGCAGGAGGAGAAGGGGACGACCGAGGATGAGATGGCTGGATGGCATCACGGACTCGATGGACGTGAGTCTGAGTGAACTCCGGGAGATGGTGATGGACAGGGAGGCCTGGCATGCTGCGATTCATAGGGTCACAAAGAGTCAGACATGACTGAGCGACTGAACTGAACTGAACTAGGGGATTATAAGTAGAAAAACATGGGAGATTCCTATAAGTTACTGATTACTCAAGAAAGCAGATTTGCTTAACCACAAAACCAAGCAGGCTTGGTTAGCAACAAAACCATGCAACAGAAGCACAGGACACGCCCCCAAACAATAAAACAGTGGTGGCATGAGCCCGACATCCTGTCTAGTGAGCTCAATAAGTTAATGACACCTAATACAGGCTCTGTGCACACACAAAAAATAATCATTTATGGAAAGGTGACTTTTCAAGATGAAAAAAACCTTCATTGTACTAAAACCTGAAAATATTTTTCTAAAGTGATATATGATAGTCCTGACCTAACCATACAGAGACAAGTAAAGTTCCCTGCCCTGCCTGGGGGGAGGACTGATGATGGAAACATGATGTCTAGTCAACAAAGGCAAAGGTCTTCTCCCTCTCCCCACTTTTCCTTTGATTATAAAACTGTAGCCCAATAAGTTCTCAGGGTGAGGCCTTTCTCTCGTGCCCGCCCACTTGTACATCTCACAAGTGTCCTATTCTAATAAGTCATTTCTTATCTACCACTTTGCTCTTTCACTGAATTCTTCTCTGCAGTGAAACATAAAGGACTATGGTGCCTGAGCTCTTCAGAAGCCCCCTGGAAATGACACTGGTTTCACAGGGAATATATGTATACTTATGGCTGATTCATATTACTGCAAAGCATAAACTAATGCATTATAAAGCAATTATCCTCCAATTTAAAATAAACTTAGTCATGACATTAAAAAAAAAAACAGTCATCCTAACAGATTTGAGGTGGTATCTCATTATGGCTTTGATTTGCATTTCCTTGATAATTAATGATGCTGAACAGCTTTTTATATGCCTGTTAGCCATTAGTACATCTTCTTTGGAAAAAGAGCTGCTCAAGCCTTTTGCCCCATTTTTAATTGCTATTTGTTATTCTGTTTTGTTTTATTTCATTGTCACTAAGATGTAGAAATTCATTATAAGTTTTGGAAATCAACCCTTTATCAGGTATGTAGTTCGCAACTGTTTTCTCTAATTCTTTGAGTTGCCTCTTAATTCTGTTGATTGTTTTCTTTGCTGTGCAAAAGATTTTAGTTTGCTTTAAAAAAGGAAAAGCAAACTTGAGATATCCTGAGGCCCTGGAAGGAGCACTGGACTGGGAGCCAGAATGTCTGAATCTGTTCTGCAAATAAACAGGTAATATCAAATGTGAGTCTTTAGACTTCTTTTCTCTGAGCTCTGTTTCATCATTACAAACCAGGTGATTTCTAAGGTCTTTTCTAATGAATGTACCACAAGGAAAGCCTCTACTTTGCTCCATAGTCATTTCTAGGCATTTGGCAATCTTCCTAGTCAGAAAGTCCTTTTCACTGAATAGTCGACAAGGTTTCTATTAATAACAAATTTGCTGTTGAATTTAAGGCACACTTTTATTGTGATGTGACTTAAATAGGCCTTTTTGAAAGGTGTCATTCTGATGTATGACTTTTTCACATATTAACCAATTTTAAATAAAATGTTGAACAAATTTGGTCGGTTTTTAGCTTTTGAGTCCAATTATGAAGCCAGGTACAATATTATTATCTGCTGTTCTCAAGGACAACTTTAAATGAGATGTCACATTGAAGTAATATTATGCCTCTCAGAAGAGGAACCTATTTTAATAATGAAATGGAGTAAGAAGTCATTCACAGAGAGCAGAATGCAGTTGTATTCTAATATCTCAGACACTTTTTATTTCCGATGCTTTACTTACATCACACACCAGGGAAATAAGCCAGTTTCAGCCTCCCTTACACGTGTGTCTGTAAATCAACACAATATATGACCAACAACATACACAATTTTACACCAAACAAGAAGGTGGATTGAGTGGCCAGTGTACCTCTTCATTTAAAACAGGGTTTCCAACCTCAATAGTACTGCTGACATCTTGAGCCAAACGATTTTTTTTTTTTTTTTGCATTGGAGACTAGGGACCACCCACTGTCTCTCCCTCTTAGACACCTCCCCAGCTGGGAAAACCAAAAGTGTCTCCAGAGTTAATCAATGATCTGTAGGGAAAAGCATTGCCCCAGTTGAGAACTACTGATTTTAAAATATATACGCATTACATCTACCTTATATAATCTCTCTCCGTTTCTCAGCATCTCTCTCTGGTTTGGTAAACCTGTATAGTGTTTTCTTATAGATTTGTAAAAATACTTTTTTTCCCCAACATTTATTATCTTTCATCTGAAGATTCATTTCCAGAATACAATTATGAAATATTTGCATGATTGAGATGAAAACAATATTTTTTTTAAATCAATTACCTCCTTTTGGTCAACCACACTGAATACAGAAGCTAATACTTCCCTTCCCAGCTGTCCTTCCAACCCCAGAATGATGACTTTCAGTGGTCAGGGAATTGCTACCTGACGAGGTGACTGACTTCAGATTTTGAAAGCTCTAGTTATCAAAGAGCTCTGTCTTAGATTGAGCCGAAGTATGTCCGCACATCTCTTCAAACGATGGCCTCCAGAGATATAGCATGACCTACCGCTTTCACCTTTTAAACCTATTTGCCTTTGTGTTCTGTTTCCCACTCTTCCTGTCAAGGTAGTCTAAACCTTTACCAAAAAAGCAAACAAAAAAGGACAAAAACTTGTTCCTTGATTACTACACTGGTTTCATCACTGGTTTCACTGCTTGCTTCCTTTCCACCAAGTGCGCACATGTCTAGTTCATCTTTTCTAATGATATAATTTTCATTGCCTGCTAAAATTATAAAGGTCTCCCTCCCTCTTCAGAATGAAGCTCAAACTTTAACTCAGAGAAGAACCCGAGAAAGGCTTGAATGAGCCTGGTGGGTATCCTGTGTGCCCTTTTCAACACTCTGGCCTGCTTCATAAGGCCAGTTTCCCATCCTCTCATGCCCTCTTGTCTTAATGCTTCTTCCTCTCTCTTCGTCTTTGTTATTCTGTGTATTGCACAGCTTAGTCTGTTCTTATAAAATTGTGCTAACTTGGGACTCCCCTTGGTGGTCTAGCTGTTAAAACTGTGCCTTCCAGTTCAGAGGATGTGGGTTCGATCCCTGGTCAGGGAGCTAAGATCTCACATGCCTCATGATCAGAAAACCAAAACACAAAAAAGAAGCAACACTATAACAAGTTCAATGAAGACTTAAAGAATGGTGCACATGGAAGAAAAAAAAAAGAAAAAAACTATGCTAACTGGAAATCTAAATTCATCTACTTCATAAATATTTTCTATACTACAGCCCATAACTTCTATTCTAATTTCTCATTTTTCTCCACAATCCATAGTAACTATATGCCTCCACTTTCCTCATGTAGCATTCTTGTCTCTCACATTTTCTTTTCCCTCCCCAACTTCATTTCCCTACACAAAAGTTGTTATTATACAATTATTGCAGAATCAACACTGCTTGATTTAAATCAGCATACCATTCCAGTGGTTGATCTTGATGGAAGTCACAGAGAGGAAGAACACTTGCTTTTCTTGAAGACCAGAAGTGGAAAATTACAAGTTAAAGACAGTGGTTATTTTTAAGGCCCCATCGAGAAACTGTGGCAATGAATTCTAGCTGCTCATTCATGTGTACAAACTTATATAGCTGTTGCTTTATCAACATAAGCGTATGTTGGAAAAATGGGTTGCTTTGTTTATTTATATGCACATTTGTTTGTTTTGAAGTTTTAGGAAGAATGACAATATACAGTTCAACCATTAGCTTGCTATGTGACCTTGTGCAAGTCCTCTAAACTATCTGAACTTTGTTTGGGGAGGAAAAAGGTGATCATAAGATTTCTGGAACCATGTTAAACTGAGTAGCTGTACCTTTTATTGGTCTCAAAACAGAACTGTTCAGTAAGCAGTGGTTATCTTTTTATCCATCCTCCTTCTTTCTCTTTGAAAACAGAGTTTCAGGTTTGTTCAAGCATCTATCCCTTACCTCTGTGACTTAGAGGTCAAGACCCAGTCCCAGCTCAGCAGTAAATACTGACTGTTGCAAGTAATAGCAGTGCTCTGATTCTCTTTATGGATGCACTAATGGGCAGGTAACCCTGTGAGAGCTGGCTGCAGGATTTCTGGGTAAGGTTAAATCACTCGTGATATAAAATCCTGCAAAAAGACTAGTCCTTTTTGCCCCTGAATATCTCATGTCTCGATTGGGAACTTAGATCATCTGTGGCTTTCTTGGGACAGTGAGCGGAACTGGAGTAAGGGAAGATTCACATGCTGTCAATGGTAAAAAAGAAGAAAAGAGAAAAGTTGACATAATTGAGTTGCTGAATCAATGCACTATGAAACTTGCCTGGGGCTGTGCTGTTAGTTCTTCCTATCTCCAGCCCAAACACCCCTCCTACCTACTCTTCACTTTTTCTTTCAGTATACAATTCACTTCAGTTTTATTAGGCCAACAATTTTCACGCTCGGCATGACCTTGAGAATGAGCCCTCCTCGGAAGCAGAGTGTGAACAGAACTGCCCTGTTATCAACTTTCATGTTGCCTCTTTGAAAGGAACTTGCTTGTTCTGTACTTTTTCTTGTCCCTCTCTTCTATGGACTAGAACATGCATATGGGTCCAAAGAGTGAGAAATGAACAGATGAAAATGTTGATAGCATTCTATGGGACACTGAAGTTAAAGGGGAGAAATAAATTTGGGGGGATGACACATTGGCTAAGAATAATCCACCCACATATGGCCCACTTACAAATGTATTCAGACATATGGTCCACCTACATCTTGAGAAACAGATATCCTACCTTGTTTAACCATTGCATTTCTAGGTCTCATTGTTTCAACAACCTAACCTATTTCTACCTAATACACCATGTTTCAGTAAGACACCTTGCTTTGTGAGGTAACATATTCCTTCTATTCCCTTTTCATTTAAGTCAGTTTAAATAGTGAAATTCTCCTAGCTGCCAAAGTCTTTCTAATTTCTAAATTTCATATCTGTGGACTGTCTATGAACAAAAGCAAGAAACAACAACAAAAAAAGCCATTACAAGGCAACTACTGAAAATGAACATCTAGAGGGCAATTCAAAGTGGGTTTAATTCAAATAGTCTTTGGAATGGAAAATTAAAATTTTTTTTGTCATCAGACTCACATTTTGAGGTTTTACAACTGTTTGCATACCTTTATGAATTACAGAAATAAGAGTAAGTATACTGTAGTAGAAAATTTGAGAAGAATTTAGGAAAACTTGAACAGTTCTTCAAAGGGTTAGTTACCATGGGAAAGTTACTATGATTCAACATTCAAGATCCAGGGAAATGATGAGTTCTTTGAATCCCTGATGAGACAGCCCAATGAGACACACAAAATAACCAAACTCACCTTGTCATGATAAGGGCTCATTGGTTCTTCCAAGTGATGTGGGTGACTACCTGTGTGCTCTCACTAACCTGATGGGAAAACAACCTAGGAATCTCCATTTCATCACTTGAAAAAAACTGATGGCCTGTAGAATGCTTTCAGCTGTGATCATCTACTGATCCATATGTGTGGGAGAGGCTCCCTTGTTCACCTTGTGCTGCTCCTTTAGTAAATTGATAAGCTCCAGGGTTGACAGTTCTATAGAGCAGGTACTGTTTATGAGAAGAGTCTCTAGTGGCATCTCTAGGAGAGTCTCTAGATGCTAGTCTTTAAAGTCTAGAAGAGTCTCCAGAAGTCTGTCCAAGTGGTATGTACTAAGACAGTTACAGCTACACATGGATAAAGATGACCAAATTTAGAGTAGAAACATAAATGTGTGATGATGCTTTTAATTTATTATCACTATAGATTTTATATACAACATTTTAAAAGTCTTCCCAGTTGTTAGCTGAACCAATGTTGAGAAGCTATGGGAAACAGAAACATATGGCAATACAAAAACATTCCCCTCCCAAACATGCACAACTTCATTTCTGTTCTAAATGTGGGGAGTCTAACTTTCTTAATTTGATGCACCATAAAATTCCAGAAAAAGAAGACTTTCAACTGGTATGTGTTGTTAGTTTTCTACATGCATAATAATGGAAGTAATAATGCATATAACATTTTGGAAGTAATAATGCATATAACATTCCAAATCAAAAATACAAACAAAATTCTATCCATAGTATATCCTATCTTGCTCAAAATCTTAAATTTTAAAAGTGGCAAGCAGAATTATGAACACATGCTACAAACATGTCTATGTGTTCTATAAGTATTATCTTATGTAGTAAGCCCTAATATTATTATCCTTATTTAATATATGAATTATAAAAAATTTAAAAAGACTGGTAAAGACAGTGATTTAGATGTAAAAGAGTGATTTATATGTAAATGAGTGATCTAGAAGTCAAATGCAGATGAACTGTCTTCAAATTATTAGCTTTTAACTTGAGCCTACCAGTTAATGCAATATTATACATTAATAAATGTCATCAATAAACCAGCTGAAATAACATTATTAAATGAACATTTAGCCATATTAAAACAAAGAGAACAATATATCACTTTATGCTTTGTAATAAAAAGTTCACTAAAAATTAAAAGAAATACTCTAAAATTATAGCAACAGTTGTGCTTAAATATCATAGATTTTTGTTTATTTTTCTTTCTCTCTATTGTTCTGAGTTCCTGCAATATACATATATCAATTTTGGCATTTCAAAACAAATATAAGTGTCAAAAATTGTACATTAGTGTCCAGTGAAAACTTATGAGTTACAAAGATATGCCCGATTTCATAAGAGGAAAAGTGATGTAATAGAAAGAGATGGTTTTTAAGAATTCATGAAATTAGTCATTCAACTGTTAAGAGGAAAGAAAATCATGACAAAATACTGACAAAAGGAATACAAACAGTATCAGCATTACTCAAGAGAGCTCATTATTTGTCATTGTTTTCTTCTGGTAAAGAATCTGGAACTAGAAGTAAGAAGAAACTTCACAGAATTTGATAATATGAAAAAATGATAGAAATGGTGATCAGAAATGAAAGAGTGAGCAGTCAAGGAAAAGTGCACTACAATAAGTGAGATCATTCTAATAACTTTTCCTAAGAAAGCAGCATAAATGTTAGAATAAAAAATAATCACCTTAAATGATTTGAAGATCTGAAAAAACAGGATGCTGAAGTACTAAAGCACAAGATCACTTTTACTGGGTGGTATCTGCCAATATCACTCTTGTACTTTGATGGGTCATTCTTACCAAGTGAGAATTACTTAACAGAAGAGCAGCCTCATCAAAAGTGTTGTATAGAACACTTCTTCTTACATTAAGTTGGAACTGTAGAGATGCAAAAACATAAATATGCTTCTCCTTCCCCCATCTTAAAAAAGGAACCAATGAAAAGAATTTTCGGATGCTGAGACCAGCATGAGAAGAAAGGAAAACAAACAAAACGTATCTTGAGAACTTTTAGCTACAGTACAGATTTTTTTGGCTTATGTATAATCTTGATCGGACAGGGAACTTCACGTCATAAACTTGGTTTCAGGTAGTCCAAAAATAACAGTTCTCCCAGATACCTAGCAGAATCAAACCTCACATCTCTCTATAAAAAGGCATATTTATTCCAGGGTTCAGGAAATTTGCACACTTTTTTCAGAGGCAAGGACCAGCATACAAAGACTACCCAGAGACAAAAAGGAATAAGACAATGTGAGTAAAACCAGCAGAAGAGTAATAAGGAGCTGATAGAGACTTAACAAAGACCTGAATTTTATATCATGAAACCAACATTATTTAAAAACAGAAAACTGCTAAGTATATTTTTAAAAAATCAACAAGCTTTAAAATATGTACAGGGAGTAGGAAAATATGAGGTGACATAGCAGCAGAAATTAAAAAAAAATACTTAAATTTAATAACTCACTGAACATGTCTAATGGTAGATTAGGCAGAGGATAAAATATAATTAGTGAATTGGAATATATATAGATCAGAAGTATCTGGAATTCAGAATGGAAAGACAAGAAATGGTAAACTCAAAGAGAAATATAGAAAATGAAGTGAACAAAGTTGGATAATACTAGAAGAAAAGATTAAAAATTACAATAAGAGCAGAAGAATATTGAAAAGATAGCTGATCCAGAGCAAAAAAAAAAAAAAAGATATTAATCTTCAGTTTTAAGAACCTTAAAATTTTCCAAGCAAGATAATTCAATCTAAGTCCACAACCTGACACAACATAGTAAATCAGTTTAGAAAACAGATGAAGAACAAATCTTAAAAAGAACAGGAGAAAAATAAAACGCTACTTTCAAAGAAGCAGAAGTTTGATTGACATCTAACCTCTCAACAGGAACAATGGAAGCCTAAGAAAGTGGAATGGTATCTTCAATTCAAAAAGACACATAAAGCAGAAAAGGAAGTTTCCATTTAGAATTCAGTTCTCAGTAAAAATATTCTTCAGAAGCAAAGGCATTTAAGACACACGTATACAAAGGAATGGCATCACGGACTCGATGGACATGAGTCTGAGTGAACTCTGGGAGATGGTGATGGACAGGGAGTCCTGGCGTGCTGCAATTCATGGGGTCGCAAAGAGTCGGACACGACTGAGCGACTGAACTGAACTGAACAGACCTACACTAAAGGTATTTCTAAAAAATATGTTTTAGTCAGACAGAAAATGATCCCAGAGGAAGAGAGTTTCAGAATGGAACAAAGATTAGATAATTAATGTGCATATAAATATTGACTATTACTGCAAAATAATAATATTCTGTGGAATATAAATTAATTCTAGTTAAATACACAAAGGAACACCATTTAATTTAGGAGAAGAATACAAGATTTAAAGTATATAAAATTTCCATGTTATTCAGGAGGGAAATAATGGCCCCTATTGACTTTAGAATTAGTAAATTAAGGATGCATATTTAACTTGTGGGTTACTCACTGAAATTTCAGAATTAGAAGGTATAATATCACACTAGTAAAGGGAAAACCAACTGAAGCCATTTTCAATCGACCAAAATCAAGTGAGAGGGCAAGAGAGGGTAGGGGAAGATAAAGAAAGAGAAAGGCCTAGAATAGGTCAAATAAATAGAAAGCACATGATAATCAAATAGATCAATGATTCTATTAATTATAAAAACATAAGCCCTTTCAATTAAGGAATAAAGAGTGATAATAAGAAAAAAAAAAAGGCATACCAGGCACACAAAAATTGATCATGCATCACCATCAGAATTTCTTCAATGGAAAGGCTAAAGCAAGTTTTTCACACAGAAGAAATGTCAGGTAAGAGGTCTGAGATAATGGAAAAAATAAAGAAGAAAGCAAGTTACACATACATTAGTAAATATAGGTAAATATAAATGTATATATATATAAAACAATATGTTTGACAGAAAACAAGTTATGTAAAGCAATTATCCCTCAATTTAAAATAAATAAATTTAAAAAAACAATATGGAATCTATTTGACTAAGAAAAGAACAAGGACCATAAATTAAAATAATGAATAGTAGAAATGGTATTAAAGTGTTCCAACTTCATGATGTTAGGTGGGAGAAGCTCCTGGTATGTTCAGGTACAAGCTTGTTTCATATCCTGTGCCTTTGATCCTAGGCCCTCAGCCTGACTATCTCTCTTTCCCTCTTATCTCCAGTTATTAAAGTACTAATTCAAGACTTTGATGACATATCGTTCCAATTTGTCCAAAATGCCTTCTTCCCCACTCCTATAATCCCATGTGTCAAACTCTGTTTTCACACAGATTGTTCCTGACTTACATTGTTGCTGGGACTATTGAGATTCATGATACTATTCCTCAAAATGCTTAGTATTTATAACAGGAGTGAATGCATCCATGTACAAATGGAGGGATGCACATTTACAAATAAATCCTTGGTAGTGTAAACATGTGTCATCAATGCCTGACTGAGGCCTTATTGTTATATCATCAGGTAAATTCACACATCTAAAAAATCCACATGTGCTCAAATCTTTTATAAATTGATTTACTAAAACAATATGTAGCAGGCAATAACACTGCATTGATACTGTTTTTACACAGAGGTTCCAAGAATGAGAGATTTTATGGCTTCAAAAAATTGCAAATCAAGAAAGAAACAACCTACCATCCTCTCACTAAAATTTTGGAACTCAAAACAATAGATATTCTCTTGGATTTGGGTTCAATTGAGTGCTTAGGTTAGCTTTTGTGTATGTAACCCAGTGACCTTGTTTATCCTTAAAGAGAATTTAGATAATGTCCATTTTGCCTGTATAGTGTCATAGTGTTTTTAACTTTTGAATAGATGCTAAAGAGGATAAAAGAACACGAAATTTTCAAAACCAAACCAAAGTTCTAACTGAAAGTCAAATGTAATTAACATTTAAATGCTGAATCCCAACTAATGAGGTTATATGGGATAATACACCTGGTTCTTTCAATCTAAAGCTTAAAGAAGACTGTTAATGAGAAAAATACAATAAAAATTAACCAAAGGGAAAGGATGAATTAAGGATCTCCTGCAGGTGTTATTCAAGAATTATTATTATTATTTTTTTAAGTTTTGAAATCTTTGGAATAGAGAAGCTTGACAAAAGAAGGAAGCCATTGAAAGGTAAAAACAATTATGGAGGTAATTGACAAAAGAGAAGCTGAATGCTAACTAGCAAATCAGTAGAATAGAGATCACCTACAGCTTAAAAAGGGTAAGTCATGAAGGGATATTTTCTTTTGACTTCATTGGAAGTACTTCTTGCACAGGCCTTATTTTGATTACATATATCAGAACTGAGTTTTCAGGAAGTTCAATATTAATTGGGCTATTACTTAGTTTGAAAATACGTACAACACAGTACCTTTCAGTTCATTCAGTTCATTCTCTCAGTCGTGTCCGACTCTTTGCAACCCCATGAATCACAGCACGCCAGGCCTCCCTGTCCATCACCATCTCCCAGAGTTCACTCAGACTCACATCCATTGAGTCCGTGATGTCATCCAGCTATCTCATCCTTGGTCGTCCCCTTCTTCTCCTGCCCCCAATCCCTCCGAGCTCTTCGCATAAGGTGGCCAAAGTACTGGAGTTTCAGCTTTAGCATCATTCCTTCCAAAGAAATCTCAGGGCTGATCTCCTTCAGAATGGACTGGTTGGATCTCCTAGCAGTCCAAGGGACTCTCAAGAGTCTTCTCCAACACCACAGTTCAAAAGCATCAATTTTTCGGCCTTCTTCACAGTCCAACTCTCACATCCATACATGACCACTGGAAAAACCATAGCCTTGACTAGACAGACCTTAGTCAGCAAAGTAATGTCTCTGCTTTTGAATATGCTATCTAGGTTGGTCATAACTTTTCTTCCAAGGAGTAAGCGTCTTTTAATTTCATGGCTGCAGTCACCATCTGCAGTGATTTGGGAGCCCACAAAAATAAAGTCTGACACTGTTTCCACTGTTTCCCCATCTATTTCCCATGAAGTGATGGGACAGGATGCCATGATCTTTGTTTTCTGAATGTTGAGCTTTAAGCCAACTTTTTCACTCTCCTCTTTCACTTTCATCAAGAGACTTTTTAGCTCCTCTTCACTTTCTGCCATAAGGGTGGTGTCATCTGCATATCTGAGGTTATTGATATTTCTCCCGGCAATCTTGATTCCAGCTTGTGCTTTTTCCAGCCCAGCGTTTCTCATGATGTACTCTGCATAGAAATTAAATAAGCAGGGTGACAATATACAGCCTTGATGTACTCCTTTTCCTATTTGGAACCAGTCTGTTGTTCCATGTCCAGTTCTAACTGTTGCTTCCTGACCTGCATACAGCTTCCTCAAGAGGCAGGTTAGGTGGTCTGGTATTCCCATCTCTTTCAGAATTTTCCACAGTTTATTGTGATCCACACAGTCAAAGGCTTTGGCATAGCCAATAAAGCAGAAATAGATGTTTTTCTGGAACTCTCTTGCTTTTTCCATGATCCAGCGGATGTTGGCAATTTGATCTCTGGTTCCTCTGCCTTTTCTAAAACCGCTTGAACATCAGAAAGTTCACAGTTCACATATTGCTGAAGCCTGGCTTGGAGAATTTTGAGCATTACTTTACTAGCATGTGAGATGAGTGCAATTGTGTGGTAGTTTGAGCATTCTTTGGAATGTCTTTCTTTGGGATTGGCATGAAAACTGACCTTTTCCAGTCCTGTGGCCACTGCTGAGTTTTCCAAATTTGCTGGCATATTGAGTGCAGCACTTTCACAGCATCATCTTTCAGGATTTGAAACAGCTCAACTGGAATTCCATCACCTTCACTAGCTTTGTTCATAGTGATGCTTTCTAAGGCTCACTTGACTTCACATTCCAAGATGTCTGGCTCGAGATTAGTGATCACATCTTCATGATTATCTGGGTCATGAAGATCTTTTTTGTACAGTTCTTCTGTGTATTCTTGCCACCTCTTCTTAACATCTTCTGCTTCTGTTAGGTCCATACTATTTCTGCCCTTTATCGAGCCCATCTTTGAATGAAATGTTCCCTTGGTATCTCTAATTTTCTTTAAGAGATCTCTAGTCTTTCCCATTCTGTTCTTTTCCTCTATTTCTTTGCATTGATCGCTGAAGAAGACTTTCTTATCTCTTCTTGCTATTCTTTGGAACTCTGCATTCAGATGCTTATATCTTTCCTTTTCTCCTTTGCTTTTCGCCTCTCTTCTTTTCACAGCTATTTGTAAGGCCTCCCCAGAAGCCATTTTGCTTTTTTGCATTTCTTTTCCACGGGGATGGTCTTGATCCCTGTCTCCTGTACAATGTCACGAACCTCATTCCATAGTTCATCAGGCACTCTATCTATCAGTTCTAGGCCCTTAAATCTATTTATCACTTACACTGTATAATCATAAGGGATTTGATTTAGGTCATACCTGAATGGTCTAGCGGTTTTCCCTATATTCTTCAATTTGAGTCTGAATTTGGTAATAAGGAGTACCTTTAACACTACAATATTGATTCAAAATGACACTTGCAAGAATAGTTACCTTTAAAATTAAATCTAATACTTACAATAAGTATATCATTTGCAAATTGCTACTTCCTAGACATGCCCTATTAAAATCCATCTTGAACCTCAGCCTATACTGAGCCATCCAGATAACCTAAACTGTTGAGACATAGAGGCATTTTGAATAAATCAATGCTGATAAGTAAGCATTTATTTTATTCTTAATTTTTAATCATATTTTTTGCCTGTCATGCATTCCTGTAATAGGATTACATGAGAAGCATGGAAATGATTGTTATCAAATCTCTCTCTGATCAACACTTTCAATTTTCTAAAACAAGATGATGCATCAACATCATCATAATAATATTGATGGTAAGTATTATTTTTAATAATTATTTTCATCATTGTTATTATATTAAAATCAGACTCTTATTTACTAGATTCTACTTACTTCTATTATCTGATTGTCCTTCTACATATTATAAAGTTTTTTGCCATAAATCTTGTGATGCCTTATTCATGGGTAAACTGTGAGAAATTGATGTCTAATATACAATTTTCAAAATATTTTCTTTCAATACACACAGAGACAACTAGGGGATTAGTGGTCAATATGAAGTTTCAAAATACAAATGAATTTGAAATTTCTCCAGGGATGGAAACACTAAAACAATCTCACTGATGATTGATTATTAATAGATCTTTCACTAAACTGAAATAACATAATAATCTCAATATATATTTGTAATACATAAACCAAGAAATGCTTAAAAGAAACATATTTTGCAATTTTGAAAATCAAAGGGTTAGACTGACTTAATGGTTCAGAAATTCTGGGTTTTATAACTTTATTTTCTTCTTCAAATATCAGGTACAAGTTCCCCCAGCTGCTTCTCATGTTGCTGCTCATGACACTTCTGATTATTCCACGGTAACCAAGTGTTAAGTATGGCAGTGACTCTTCCGAGGAATTTCCTAGGAACAAAGATGCCCAAGCCAAATCTGAAGATTGTTTTCTGATCCCCTGAGGAATAAATATATATAATACTAACAACAGAGCAAAAAATAACCATAACCATTGCATCCATTATTTTTTAGGTATTAACTATATGCCAAACAACATCAGCAATTCTTCACAAAAATTTTCCAATTAAATTTTAGGGCTTTTTTTTTTTTCCTCCTTCCTTTCTTCTTTCCTTCTATAGCTATGAATCTAAGACTACGGCTATATTAATGAATAAGAGTGCTTGTTCTCAAGAAACTTACATTCCTTTCCAGAGTGTGTGAGGCACAACAGATGACAAAATATAAATAAATATGTAAATAAAGAAATGCATAATTACCTAAATCCAGTTAGTGTATAAAGACTAGTGCATGTTCAGTTGTTAAGTTGTGTCCGACTCTTTGTGACCCCATGGACTTTAGCCTTCCAGGCTCCTCTGTCTGTGGTATTTCCCAGGCAAAATTACTGGAGTGGGTTGCCATTTCCTTCTCCAGGTGATCTTCATGACCCAGGGATCGAACCCACATCTCCTGCATTGGAAGGTGGGTTCTTTACCACTGAGCCACCTGGAAAGCCCATAATGACTGGTAATTCAACACAATTTAGAAATTTGCCAGTAAGCATCTGTTTGTGAAGGTATGTATGAAGGGTATCATTCATTGTATAGAACTGCCAAGTAATGTCTTCCTGAGGACATATTGTTTAACGGGCGTCCTATATTTGGCAAAGGACCAAGCCATTTGGAAAAAGAAACTTCCAGGAAGAGGGAACAGCAAATGAGGAGCTTCAAGGTGCGATTGAGCGTGACATGTGAGGATCAGTGTGACAAGATCAGTGTGTTAAGAGCAATAATCAAGAGCCTGATAGTATAGGATTTTGAAGACCAAGAGACAAAGTTTGTATTTTATTGACAAACTGACACATAAATCAAAATTATTAAGATTACTTCTGTATAATCTTTAATATTTATTGTAATAATACTCCAAATGCTATCTCAACATTTATACACTTCAGGCAGAAATGTTTTATCATTTGGTCTTCCAAGCAGACCTGGGAGCAATCTCTAATCTATCTGCAAACCTAATTTGAAGAATCGGCTGAGGGCTAGGGAGTTATGGAAGTTTAAGTCCAGGACAAAACATCTCAGAGTTTTCCACTGCTTAGATTGTTTCCACAACATAAAACTGATCTTTTACTTCAAGTTCCAAATCAAAATGAAAGGGATATGAAAATATGTGTCTGGGATTGATTTTAAGCTCAAGGGACTAGAAGATAACATTCTATCAGTTTTACAAATATGAATTAGCTTTAACATTGATTCCAAAGCAGATGATCAATGTCTAGAAAATTCTTATCTCCACAGATTGTAAACTCAATACAAATTTATGGATAAAAACGATCACTGGGATAAAATATTGTAAAAATTTTTTTGTGTGTGCATATCGTAATTCAAAAAAGATGCCAGATTGCTTGGAACTTTTAAGTATTGATGTTTTAATGAGTAGACTATTTTCTCTAGTGAAGCACATCCAATTAAATTTAGCATTCAGTCATTTGCTAAAGGGAGAGTCTGCAGCTTCTAAATGATTCTATCTCTCCTTCACTTTTCCCTCCATTCCCAGATGCCAGTTTGATGACTTGTTTCTTTTCAAAGCACTGACTGTCTCACTGGAATACATATTCATGGAAGAGAATTCAAAGGCGGACCACATTTAGTAGCTCTCCTGGTTTTTCTCAGATCTTCCTAGTCCTTCCTTTGTATTGAACCTTTCCTTGGATTTTAAACATTCAAGTTCCTCAGGACTCAGTCTTAGCCTCTTTTTGTTTCATTCACTGATTTAGTTATTTATTTATCAAATACTCATTTAGTGCCTATCATGGGCAGGCACTTTGCTAGGGACTAGTGACCACCAGTAAATGAGACAAAGCCTTCATCCTTCTGGCATTCTACAGTTAATTGTAAGGAATAAGAATTTAAAAGAAGGGACTTCCCTGGTGGGCCAGTGAGTGGTTAAGATTCATATTCCATGAGAGTGGGGCGATGTGAGAGAATAGCATTGAAATATGTCTATTACCCTATGTAAAATAGATGACCAGTGTAAGTTCGATACATGAAGCAGGTGCTCTGGGACAACCCAGAGGGATGGGGTGGGGAGGGAGGTGGGAGGGGGGTTCAGGATGGGGGGACACATGTACACCCATGGCTGATTCATGTTGATGTTTGGCAAAACCTACAATACTGTAAAGTAATTAGCCTCTGGTCAAAATTAATTAATCAATAATTTAAAAAAAGAATCTCAGCAATGAATACTCAGTGCAGCCAAAAATATATACGTTGCCGTGGCACAGATGAATCGAGAACGTTCCAGCTGTGATAGTGATTCTGAGGACGATTAAACAAAGCAGGGAAGGATTGAAGATGCCATCAGGAAGGCTGAGAGAGCAAGAAGAGAACGAAAGTGAGCAGCCTCCAGGGCAAGGTCTTGAATTAATTCTGGCTACCATGGCACACCACTAGAGGCTCTGAACATGAGAATAATATGCTCTGATTTTCAATTCTAAAAGATTGCTTCCTGGACTTCCCAGGTGGTCCAATCATTAAGACATCACGTTTCAATTCAGGAAATGTGGGTTTGATCCCTGGTCAGGGAGCTGAGACCCCACATGCCTCACAACCAAAAATCCAAAATATAAAACAGAAGCAATATTACAATAAATTCAATCAAGACTTTAAATATAGTCCACATCAAAAAGAGAAATTCTTAAAAAAAAATATTGCTCCAGTTTCCTGGTGGAGAATATACCATAGACATGCAAGAGTGAGGGCAGGAAACACAGGCTAGCAGGAAAGCTATTTCAGTAATCTAGAAGAGAAAATGCTGTTTAGAGGATGTCTATTCTGACGCTAGGAAACTCTTGTCAGTTTGATACCAGTTTTTCACTTAAAGCCTAGAGGACTCAATTTTGGCCTGCATGAAATATCTGTGAGAGTGATGGAAGATGAACTGGGGTATGTTTGGCCTGAGATACGATGATGCCATTTATTGAGATGGGACAAACATGAGAAGAAATAGGATTCTAGGGTTATGGAGGTAGGTAGGAGCAGATTTCTGTGTAGAAATCAAGGTATCTTCATAGTTTTTGAACTGGTTAAATTTTTTATATATGTTTGATACCTAAATAGATGGATCCAGGCAATGGATCTACAAATTTGATGATCAAAAGGGAGGACTGTCCCCTATTCCCTACTGAATTCTACTTGGCCTCACCAATAAGACTGCTTCATATTCCCCTCCTTTGGAATGAAACAATGCCCAGAGACTTGGCCCTCAAGTTCAGACATTCTAAGAGTCTAGTCTTAGATTTTAAAAATTGATGGGCTGATAAAATATGTATGTCAGAGCCCCCTAAACTGAGGAAGTAAAAACAGGGAGGGAATTCCTTCTGAGGAATGAAGCCCTCAATTGTAATCTGATGGGATACATTGAAGGCCCCTAAAGTCCAGTCAAATGACATTTTCTTTGGCATATGGGATCTTCATTCCCTGACCAGAGGTTGAACTCACATCCCCTGCAGTGAAAGAGCAGAGCCTTAACCACTGGACTCCCAGGGAAGCCCCTCATATGACTTCTTGATAGATGATTCTGTTCAAACTGTCCTCTCTCATTTCCTTAGAAGTCACAGACTTCCTTAGAAATAAATTAATGAGTTCACACCAAAACTTTTACACCTCTATAATCCAAGCTTTCATGAGAATGCCCCTATATCCCAGAGGATTTCTTATTCAAAATATCACAGGTAAGTATAAAAAAAATAGTACAGTAAGACTAACTAAACATTATTTATTCTTTTTCTTCTTATTATTCAATCTTATTTGTTATGTTATGAACATGTGTATACTTGGGATTGGAGGGCATCTCAAGTATATTTACCACAGTCAAGTTAATGCCTATCAAGCCTAAAAATGAAGAGAAAAATGATATGCATTCAAAGGTGTAGGTGAGCTACGTTGGGGCAGCCTCTTTCAGTAACTCTAGGTGGGACAAGAAAAAACGCAGATCAAAAGCACTTCCAGAGTCTGATGTGTTTTGAAAGCTTCCTGCAAAGCAGTTTAATATAATCCATCAGTGGTATAATTACAGCAGAGTCTACAACACAATAAAATAAACCTACAAACCTTAATCCATTTCCATACAAATACCCTTACTAATGAAATCAGGAAAATGAATAAGAATGATGTACAATGGCAGGCTCTGCTCAAAAAAAGACTTCGCTTCCACACAAGTTCTCCATAGGTCTCTAAAATATTATGCCATTTATGCAATTACAATCAGCTACTATTCTTAGGGGTTAAAGGTCCCAGTAAAATAAATGGAGATACTGCTTCAATAAAGATGGTTCAATCAATCTGGAAATGTTTCTGCTTGTTCAGGAGGATGACATACTCTAATCTGCAGAGCAGACAATGGAGTTTCATTAAAATCCTGATTTCACAACTCATTATGTGATTGTCACATGAATGCCTCATGTCCCAATCTTGATGGTCTGGCTTTGTATTTCTCTCGGGTAGCAGCCACTGTATCTCACCGAAAAAGGGAGACATAACCAGCCTTTCATGTGAGTTCTGAGAGCAGTGATTGGGAATATTGTAAAGAATGCAAATTATCTGATCAAAATTATTTTCTTTCAGAAAATGATAGCATCTTGAAGCAGGACCAACAGGGGTAAAATGATGCATGGAAGAATAAGGAGAAAAAGCAATACAAATAATGAGAGTCTAGGTCTTGAATATTTTGTGCATCATTATAGATACACTGAAAATAATCACATCCTCCCTGGAAGGTATGAGACTTCCCAGATCCAGCCCCAACCATGGCTTGCTCAAGGGAAAGTACTTTCCTTCACATAGAGGTTGATGTTCAATAAAAATATCCATCTATGTTCTGCCACACTAAATAACTCCACATGGAAAGCATTGTGGTCTGTGGATAGTTATGTCTTGGGCACCTGCCCTATTTCTGCTTATAAGGCTCAGTTAAATGGAGCGAGGACAGGTCTGCTAGAAGAAAACCCAGACACCATGAGAGGGCAGCTGAGGTTGTTTTTGTTGTTGTTGTTTTTTAAATATAAATTTATTTATTTTATTTATTTATTTTTAATTTTTATTTTTACTTTATTTTACTTTACAATACTGTATTGGTTTTGCCATACATTGACATGAATCCACCACGGGTGTACATGAGTTCCCAAACATGAACACCCCTCCCACCTCCCACCCCATATCATCTCTTTGGATCATCCCCGTGCACCAGCCCCAAGCATCCTGTATCCTGCATCGAACATAGACTGGCAATTCGTTTCTTACATGATAGTATACATGTTTCAATGCCATTCTCCCAAATCATCCCACCCTCTCCCTCTCCCTCAGAGTCCAAAAGTCCGCTCTACACACCTGTGTCTCTTTTGCTGTCTCGCATACAGGGTCATCATTACCATCTTTCTAAATTCCATATGTATGTGTTAGTATACTGTATTGGTGTTTTTTTTTCTGGCTTAGTTCACTCTGTATAATCGGCTCCATCACTTTACAATATCGTATTGGTTTTGCCATACATCAACGTGAATCCGCCACAGGTATACACGTGTTCCCCATCCTGAACCCCCCTCCCTCATCCCTCCCCATACCATCCCTCTGGGTCATCTCAGTGTACCAGCCCCAAGCAGTTTAAAACTGGGCAAAGAGTATTAAATAGAAGTCTTAAAACTGAGTCACTCTCTTGGATGAGAGAATGTCTTCTAAGTAGGAATGGACAAAGATGTAATATAAAATACGGATTCAAGGGAGTTATTCAGACCCAGTGCTATAGGACCCTCTATATGCCACCTAGAGTAAGACAGAGATGGCAGCTGCATGTGGTTATGTAAGAATATATTCACGATTGGAACATATTTCTAAACACAAGACAGACCCTCTTATGAAAACAGCTCTCCCAGTATTTACTAGGTGGCGAAAACAAGGCAAGGATTTATTCAGGAGATATAAATTTCCTATCCCAATGAAGATTAGGATACTTCTCACACCAGCCAAAGATACTGATACATCTTTTTGTTCCAGTAAGAGTTTTGACTTTGAGGTTCCTGCTGATGGTATAACTACTTCCTTGGAATGTGAGGGATCTTGGCGGCAAGAACAGCCTCATCTATAGAATACTTTGGGAGTTAGCAATAAGACACTCATTTCTCAAGACCATTTGGTACCACATTCAGAAAATTCTCAGGGCTTCCCTCGTAGCTCAGCTGGTAAAGAATCTGCCTGAAATGCAGGAGACCCCAGTTAGAGTCCTAATTCAGGAAGATCCCCTGGAGAAGGGATAGGCTACCCACTCCAGTATTCTTGGGCTTCTCTGGTGGTTCAGCTGGTAAAGAATCAGCCTGCAATGCAGGAGACCTGGGTTCGATCCCTGGGTTGGAAAGATCCCCTGGAGAAGGGGACAGCTACCCCTCCAGTATTCTGGCCTGGAAAATTCCATGGACTCTATAGTCCATGGGGTCACAAAGAGTCAGACACGACTGAATGACTTTCACTTTCAGAAAAATCTTATATCAAACACACACATCTATAATAAGTACAATGTGAGATGTGGCACCTGGTATCTGGCAGCTCTGTTGGGAGATTTGGAAGATTCTGTGCTCAAATCCATGTTCTGACAATCAGCATGGAAAATGTAGGCTTGAAAAGTTGGAAATGATGGTTTATAACCTGGACATGCAAGATAAAAAGATGCAGGTAATTGAAGACCCAAGTTCAGAAATGGAGGGCAAGAAGTGGGGGTCTACTTCAGGGATATATGATTCCTATATTCATTTTGATAACCTCTCTTTAACAACTGCCTGGATGCCTGAAGGAGTATCTTGCTATGTAATGCCCATGATGTCAAGAACATTTTCTTCCATCTTGCTTATCTACATGAAACTCTACCTCCTTCTAAAAAAAAACCTACTCAACAATTAGCTCTTTTTATCCTTCTTGATTTCCATAGGGAAAACCATGATTTTAGCTTTGTTGCTTTTAACAATGTGTGTATATCTTTCAGATACTTATACATGGAAGTGACTTCACCAAATAGAGTTGCTCATTAGCCTCGCTTACTAGCCTCAGTAAGATTAGCCTTACTGATCTTTGCCTAGTCAGCATTCGCATTGTTCTTGGATTTTAGAAGATTCTCGGGAAATTTATATTAAATGTATCTTGAGATGGGACATATAATACAAATACCAATCACTTTTAAAACCCCATTTCTGACATTAACAAGGATTCAAAGGCCAAATTGCTTTTTTGATCAATGAACTAGACTCATTCAGCAATTCTGTATCCAATAGCCCTGATCATTCACGGTTGGTAATATTTGTGACTCTTTTCTCTAATTCATGCTCACTGGGTGATTTCTCTGTATGCCTAAAACTTCACCTTAGTCTTCTCTTTATTTCTTTTTCCTTGAAAATGTCTTAGCAAGAAAGGGTGTTAAGAATGTCATAAAAAATAAAGTATGACTTTACATTCTCAAGGAATTTTATTACTATGACATAACACAGTCATTCTCTTTCCTTCATGAAAGGCTGTCTTCTTTTAAGGATATTTTCAGAAATGTCAGTTTAGCTATTAACTTTTCAGTTAGAAGTATGCCGTATTAAATAAATATGGCAACAGTAAAACTAATACTACTAAAGGTATATATTTAAACTCATGCATTAGTCAGTTCAAATGCAAAAAACAAATCAACAAATAAATATACCAGTTGCAGGCCCAAGTGAGAAACACAAAAGAGGACGTAAGTTTTCAATGCATCTAGGGCTAAAGGCTCAAGATTTCCCTAGGAACAAACTTTGTTACTGAATTATTCTATCATGTAAACTGAGTGAAGTTATGTGACTGGATTTCTATACAGAATCCTTCATTCAAAATGTAAATTTTATGTCTCCTAATGTCATTGAGAGACATCTTATGGTGGAAGAATTCAAGACATTTTTGTGGCCATCCTAAAAATAAGGAGGTTGGCTAGATACCTTCCAGTATTTTCTAACATTAATATTTTTATAGTTCTCAACTGTGGCACATAATGTACTTAATTGTGTAAGTGAACAGTGTACTGAAATCAGAATCACCCCCAAATTCTAATTATTATAATAGGGCTTGCTGGAATACTTCTTATCTATATTATCAATCAAACACATTGTTTAATTTTTATATGGGAGTCTGCATTCTTTCCTATAAATGCTATATTTCCTTTCTGGAAGTATAGATGATATTACAAATAATAGTCAATGACCTCAGAAGTTTGCCTTTAAAGACACTTAGAGAAATTAGCTTGCCCTTGGAATTCCTTAACATATTTATATTTATGGTCTCTGCATAATAAAGTAATAATAATTAGTCTGGAACAATCACTACCCTTGCATTCTGCCAGCACATGCTTATTAAAAACAAAGCCATCATAAAGTGAGAACTTTATATTTCCGCCAGGTATATCAATACACTTTCCAGCTCGATTTCTTAAACTCTCCTCTGTTGAAATATGTGGATATTACCTTGTACTACTGACTGGACCAAAAACTGTTGTTTAATTCAGTCAAAGGATTATTTGAGTTGAAAAATATAAAAAAGCTTTTTTCTAGAACATTCCTAAAGAAGATTCAACATATTCTCATTATAAATACATGATCGAATATACAGTCACTCACACATTTAAAAGATATTCATTGACAACCGATTACATGCCTGGCACAGCAATAAGTTTTAGAGATACAACAGTTAGAATGATGCAAAACTTTTCCTTAAGGAGTAAGAGATGAGGCAAACTTAACTGATATTGGTCATTAAGAGACATTTGTGTGTGTGTGTGTGTGTGTGTGTGTGTGTGCATGCGTGCTCACATGAATATATGTGTACATTTTTCCAAGGGTGCATTCCTGCTGTGTATAGTGGAAGATTTTTCTGTCACATGACCTTAGTTTGATCCCATAACTCCATCCTGAAGAGCTAAATGTTCTTTGCTTGGTAATCCACTTGGAACCCAATCTGACACATGGACTGTGAGGATGGCTAACCAGCATCATTTGGCCTGTGAAAATTCCTTTATGTAACATGTGAACATCATGCTTTATACTGATGATTTGAACAAACGGTTTTTAATATCACCAATGTGCATGCATTTTCTGTTTTACTATCTTTTCTCTGTGTAAAATTTTGCACATTAGAAACTTCACATTTCAGCACTAATGTGTGTCTACTCACAACTCTGCTTGCTCTGACAGGAATGATATCCTTGTCATTGACCTTCTAGGGTCACTAAAAATACTTCCTCATGCCAGCATTGTTTATCCATCTAAGAAGCTTTATCACAATTGCCTAAAAACTGAAGAAAATATGAATGACAGCCGCTAGAATGTCAGCTGCCCATTTCTTACTACATAATAAGCATAATGCACAATATCAAGGAATCTAACTTGAACAACAAACAACTAAAACAGTGCTCAGCAGTTTACAATTTTTTTCAAGAGACTGCTAATGCCTTTACTCAAGAGTAGACAACTTTTGATGAGGGCAGCCTAAGATCTGTTTAAAATCAATAACATCTGTTGCTTTCCTCTTTGAATATAAAGTTTGTGAACATAGAACAATCACTAAAAGTTACATCAATTACATATGAATATAGAGTAGACGATGCACCGAATCTATCCCCCTCCTCCCGTCCCTGAAACAACTCACTTGAGCGTGAAAGTCAATTTACATTTTTTTTCAATTCGAGAAATGGAATTTTCATTTTGTGTCATATTCATAAAAAAACTCATATATAACTCAGCAGGGTACTCACATGTGCTTAGAAACAATATTAGGTATGGGAATTACCTTTTGTACCATAAAGACAAAATTACTCACTGAGAAATAAGATTTTAAAGGATCTTCAGGAAGCAAAGGAGAGAAAAATAAGACACGGAATTTCATCTGAGACTGAAACTATTGTATTGTTCATCTGCAGGCTCCTCGTCCCTCCTGTATCAATTTTACATCTTTACTTAGATGCTCTTCTCCCCCAGGACCTGAGAGGCTGTTAGATTTTAATGAAGACATGTTATGGAGGGAGCCATGGGACTAGAAATATGAGTTCAAATCCTGCAAACTGCTTCTCAGATACAAAAGCATGGCAGATTTGGTATAAAGGGATTAGAGATACAGGTGCAGTTAAAGCAAAGTAAATTTACTTAATATGATACCCAAAGCATTTTCTGTGTTATTATAAAATCTTCAAAATTATACTTCTAATGGCTCTGTAATATTTTAAAAAGTGAAGTACTTTTTTTTTCTTCTGAGGCACTGTGCAGCATGCCTCAGTTCCCAGACTAGGGACTGAACCCATGTCCCCTGTAATGAAAGCATGGAATCTTAACTGCTGGACTGCCAGGGAAGTCCCTAAAGAGGACGCACTGCTTAACTAATTCCCAAATAGAGATATGCATATTTTCCCCTATTTTTTTTTTTTACTGTAGTAGAATATGCTGTCCTAAAATTCTTTACACTTCAGTGTTCCTTCTTCCTCACAGTCTTTCTGTATTCAGGATATTTGTCTTGGTTTACAGTCACAGAAGCGTACTTATTAGGACAAAATTTGTAAATACTTTTAAGCTCTGGCTTATATAGTCAAGTTGCTTACTAAATGAATAACAAAAATGTAGCTTTATAAATGAATGATCATTTTTAAGTGTAAGTTAAACTGAATTGTAAACAACATGTCTGGTATATGTGGGTGGCAACACTGTACAAACAGACTCAAAGTCTGGATTTCTCAGTGATTCATTCACCTCTACTGAAATATTGGTAAAGCCTGGTTAGAACAGAAACAAAATCTTGAAGGAGCTGCAAGCAAATGCCTAGAATTTTTCTTTTCTCATCAACTTCACTGAGCTTTAATTGACAAATAAATTGTAACGTATTTAAAATGCACAGTACAATGGTTTGGTGGTTTCGTGTATGCATTGTGAAATGATTTTTACAATCTTTCTTCATTACAGCTTAAGACTGAGACACATGCTGAGGACACATGTTGATGTATGGCAAAACCAATACAATATTGTGAAGTAATTAGCCTCCAATTAAAACAAATAAATTTAAATTAAAACAATAATAAATAAAACCTCATTAGATTGTTTGGGACTGCCTTGGCCTTTTTAACTTTGTTTTTTTTCTAATCCAATGAAGTAATATCATAAAGAATGTTAGAAAATGGATACAATGCAAGAAGCATCTCTGAGTTTGTCAGATGAATGAAATATGTACATACTTAATTTTTTTAAAATTGAAACTCAGTTACCTATAAAATTGTGTGTTTATGCAGTATTGTATTTTATATATTCCATAAAATTTTCTCATATATAGCCAAGAGTATGTCAATTCATGATAATAAAATATCTGCTTAAACATCAGTGTACACACATACACAGTCAGTATGATTTGGGGAAATAAAGACAAGCTTCGGTGTTACACAAACTTGAATTTAAAATACGTTCTGCTATATACCAGATTTTTGTTTCTGACAAAATTCTTGTAACCTTTCCAAAACTAACGTGTTAAAATTCCTAGGACATGATGGATGTGTAATAAAATGAGATGAAGCATGAAGAAGAGTCCAGATAATTCAACTAACATGTCTCACAGCTATTGAATGACGGTTGCACTCCAGATCAAAGAAGAACTCTACTATTGATGCAGGAGAGTTGTTCTTATGGGATTTATCTTCAACCAAGTGATAATAACATATTTCTGAACTTTGTCATCACAAATGTAGACAAATGCAAATGTTAACAGTCCTGGAATTAATGTTCAATTGGAGGCTACTAAAAAAAATAAGCAATACAATTAACAATTCTTCCAAATAGGATTCTGTAGTTACCATGTCACCTATTTCTGGGGACTACTTCAGCTACTAACAATGAGATCATAGAAGCATTCTTTTGACAAACTGGCAGGTGAGTTTGACAAATATAATTACATTGAGAAAGTAAGGTCTCAATTCTCAAGGAAGGAAGTTTCAGAGAGTTTGACACTAGGAGAAGAAACCAGTTCAGCTAAAGGGGACAGTGGGGGAAATGAATTAGCAAAGATGCCATTTATTCATATACCTGCCATTCTCAATATCTAGGAGCCGACTGGAATTGGCTGGCCCTAGAAGTCTCTGCAGTTCTAGTATGTAACTCTGCCATATCTCTCATACAAACTTCCTTCTTACTAGAAGAAAAGTGGTTTTGAATAGCAAGGCATAAAGCAGTCTTTGTTTGCTAGCCTAAAAGCACTGTGTAAAATTTTAAAATATGATAAAAAGAAATTGAAAACAAACCATCCAAAGGTATTCATTTGATGGCCCCAGTCAAATGTTAGAGGGCCTTCATTCATTCTTTCATTCAATCTTTATTGAATGGCTACCATGTACCTGTTATTAGTAATTCTTTCATGACATAGGACCCTGGTTTGTTAGGGGAGATCAACAAGTGAAAAAGAAGCCCAAAGCAGTGAAACAAATGCTGTGATGAATGATATTACAAAATGCCAATGGAAGAATTAGGTAGCTCTCAATAGACTTTCCACTTTAAGTGCAACTAAAGAAGATGTTAATCAACATTCACTGAGTCCCTTCTATATGGAAGGAATGTAGAGTCTTTTCACTTGGGACAGTAACCATCCCCACACTCAGGAATGCTGTAGATATGAGAGAGAGACAGATGCCATCAATTAATTTTTAAAACATTTTTATTATTTGTGTGGATATGTGAAAACCATGTACTAAAAAAAAGAGAATCCCTTTCAGTTTTCTTCACTGGACATTGGGTGGAGGCATGTCGTGATTCTGGTATCTCTCTGCTTAACTTTGCCCTATTTGCCAACAATATGGTTCAAATGTTGTGTCCAGACCTGAATGTGATACTCTACAGGAGGCCTTGATAGTCCTCCAAGCAAGGGAGATGTAGTAGAAGAAAGAGACACGGATGCCTGGCTGATGACAATCCTGAATAAGTTGACCCAGACTAGGTAATTGTCTTTATTTTCTTCTGGATACTGCAGCTGTAAGTGAAGAATGAAAGGGAAACTTCCTCTAAGACTCAAATGGTTTAGGGAACATTTTCTTAAATGCAAATAACTTCATGTATTCTAAAGATGTGTATAAGCAGGGCTTTTTTTTTTTTTTTTTTTTGTTTTTCTCTCACAGGAATTAAACTCACAATATGAAACTTCACCTGTCTATTTTTTTTTCCTTTCCTTAAAACCTTATTAAACCACATAGGCTCAATAGGACACATCCCATTGGTACTACCCCACTAACCTCTCCTCACCTGTCTAATACTTCACTGCTTCCTGTTCATGCATCTTCAGATGCCATCCTCACTGGCACTATTTCTAAAAGTTGCCCTTAAACCTCTAGCCAAGAAAGTGTAACTGATATCTTGAAGTTTTTGCAAGGACTGTGACTTAATCTAAATAAAATATTATTGCATTCCTGTCTACAGGCCTATGAAGATGATGTTATCCTGAAACTTTACTTAGGGAGAGAAAGAATCCTGCAACCTTCTCTGATCCCTTGGTTGAGGCTTCATTTCACAAGTCACTCTCCTGGTTTGATGGGACGGAGCTGAAATGCACAGTGCACATGGCATTATGGTCCCTCCTGCTCCCTTGACATTGTTGTAACCAGTGGGATTAGAAAAATCACAGGTCTCCAAAGCTTGTTAGGCAAAGAAAAACTTAATTATATTGGTTCTTACTAGGGCTAACATGAAATTTCTTGGCTATATTTGTATCACTTGCCCACCTGCAGAGTTGCAGCAATGATATAGACATAGCCATGGCTTAGCATCTGAGTAGTTATTTGAACAGTTAAGATCAATGGGGTTAGGCTAGGACTTAGTAAATTGTCTCCAGATCAAACAGTGGCAGAAAAAACTAACATTATCTTTGGCTTAACTTCAGATTGTACAATGTACAGAAGAGAGGTGGAGTCCTGCTTTACTTCTAAGCAGTCAGTATGCTCATGGACTATTTATCACATTCACTCTAGGGATGACAGAACAACATTGACCCATTGATTCCATTTTAGCAGACAGACACTGAGATATCATGAAGTGACTTCACACAACATCACATAATGTTAATTGAAGGTATTGAAAATTAGTCTGTAGATGTCTTAGAGAAAATGCAGTGATTGTTTTCAGATATTGGAAGGTTTGAGAAAAGAAATTGGAATTATGTAGTGTCTTCAGTAGAAGATTGAAGAATTTAAGAATCTGATTCATTTTCCAAACAAAAGGAGTATCCTAATGAGTCATAATCTGCAACTCAAGAAAGGCTGATTCCAAGTCATTGAAAGTATGGAAATATACATGTTATTGGAAAGTTAAAGTTCAGATGGTTGTGGAGTCACAGGGTGACCTTGGTACACCTACTTGGATTTGAAATTCTATCATTCTTTATTTCTAAGAAAAATAATATCATAATAAGCTACAAGAAAATGCCTATATGAGATCTTTTTCTTCTTTATCTGCATACCATCAATTACTGCTAACAACACTCTAGCAAGAAATCCTCTAGAAGAAGACCCTGAGACTAGGATTCAAGTGCAAGCAATTTGCTTGGCAAGTTCAAAGAACATTGACAGGAAGTAAAGAAGTGACTTAGGGAGAGAAGGCAGCTGAAAAAGAATACATTACTAAGCCAACTACCTGTGGGAAACTGGAGATTCATCTCAGAAAGGAATTTCTGGGTGATGATGAAAACTCAGGCTTCAGGCATTCCATGTGAGTAAAAAAAAAGAAGAAGAAGAAGAAGTATTTACACACCTGTACTGTAGATCACAGGGTGAAGGTTGTTTCAGCATGGCATTAATTCCCTGGCGCTTTCAGCCTGATGTGGAATGGAGCTAAGCAGCTCTCCATGGTGCTGAAAGAAGACAGCACCTGATAGGCGGATTCTGGCAAGTGGGAGGTACACACAGTGAAATCTGACAAGCATGCTAGGTACTCACTAGTCTTCTGTATCTGCTTCCCTCTATTCTGTGTTAGTCCTAATCTCTAATTCCCAGAAGGTACCCCAATTTACTCAAATAGCAGCAAATATTAACCTACCTCTCCTAGAACTATGGACTTCCTCATTGGGGTCACTCTGCCACATTTAGAGTTTTATGACAAAACAGGTATCAGGAATTGGTGTACTGAGAAAGGATGCTCATTATAAAGAATCAATCATAGACTTCAAAGAGTATCTTATCTTCAACACTGTAGTTTTAGAATATTTCAATGCTTTTTTTCCCCTAAAACAAAGTGGTCAATTAGAGATAAACATAAAGATATTTTAAACTTTTGTGATACCAAACGTCAAAGTTTGAAAACTAGATATTTCTCCAAAGAAGACATACAGATGGCCAAGAGGCATATGAAAAGATGCTCAACATCACTAATTATTAGAGAAATGCAGACCAAAATTACGATGAGGTATCACCTCATACTGGTCAGAATGGCCATCATCAAAAAATCTATAGACAATAAATTCTTGAGAGGGTGTGAAGAAAACAGAACCCTCTTCTACTGTTGGTGGAAATGCAAATTGATACAGCTACCAAGGAGAACAATATGTTGCTTCCTTTAAAGACTAAAAATAGAACTGCCATATGACCCAGCAATTCCACTACTGGGCACATACACTGAGAAAACCATAATTCAGAAAACACCTACATCCTAACGTTCATGCTTCCCTGATAGCTCAGTTGGTAAGGAATTTGCCTGCAATGCAGGAGATACCAGTTCAATTTCTGGGTTGGGAAGATCTGCTGGAGAAGGGACAGGCTGCCCACTCCAGTATTTTTGAGGTTCCCTGGTAGCTCAGCTGGTAAAAATCCACCTGCAATGAGGGAGACCTGGGTTGGGAAGATCCCCTGGAGAAGGGAAAGGCTATCCTCTTCAATATTCTTTCCTGGAGAATTCGATGGACTGTATAGTCCATGGGGTCACAAAGCGTCGGACACAACTGAGTGACTCTCACTTCCATTCTAATATTCTTTGCAGCACTATTTACAATAGCCAAGACACAGAAGTAACCTAAATGTCCATTGACAAATGAGTGGATAATGAAGATGTGGTACATATATACAATGGAATATTACTCACCATAAAAAGGAATAAAACTGGGCCATTTATAGAGACATGGGTGGATGTAGAGTCTGTCCTACAGATAGAAGTAATTCAGAGAGATGTGGAATCTAGAAAAATGGTACAGATGGACCTATTTGCAGGGAAGGAATAGAGATGTAGATATAGAAAATACACGTGTGGACACAGGAGGGGAAGAGGAAGGTGGAGTGAACTGAGAGATTAGGATTGACAAATGCATACTACCATGTGTAGAACAGACAGCTAGTGGGAACCTGCTGTATAGAACACGCAGTTCAGCTTGGTGCTCTGTGATGACCTAGATGGGAGGGACAGTTGGTTGGGAGTGGGAGGAATGTCCACTAGGGAAGGGATATATATGTATACATGTAGCTGATTTACTTCATTGTACAGCAGAATCACTGTAAAGCAACTATACCTTAATTTAAAATAAAATTTGGTATATTTCCCTTCTCTCCCCGACCCTGTCTCATACACACACACACACACACACTAACTACATTTACTCAGAAAAAGGTGATTTGTAATTAGTTCAATTAAATCAAGTTTAACAGTTACACATAAGGAACTAACATATATCTAAACCCAAGAAAGATATGCAAACTACAAGCAGTGCAATGACTCTATTGAGATCAGAATATGACCACAGAGTTTTGTTCAGAATTTTGATTCAAAGGAAACAGATGGTTAACTTCCCATTTAAAAAATGAATACATACTTTTGAATGTCTGGGACATATGTTAATATATAGTGATTGCTGAGATCACCCCTAGGAGAAAAATGCCAAGTGGAGAATAACATGTACATTCTCTTATTTGTATGAGAAAATATAAACAAACACTTACATACTCATGACTAATTTGATATGGAGATAATACTTGAAGAAACACACTACAATTTTTTTTCTTTTATTTTTTCTTTTGAAACCCAGAGAAAGGTTGCAAAAAAAAAAAAAAATACAAATGAGCTTTCCCTGATTTATTTGAGAATGAAAGAAGTGAGAGTATTAATTGCTCAGTTGTGTCCAACTCTTTGTGACCCCATGGACTGTAGCCCTTTAGGCTCCTCTCTCCATAGGATTCTCCAGGCAAGAATACTGAAAGGGTTAGCCATTTCCTTCTCCAGTGGTTAGCCATTTCCCCATCCAGGGATCAAACCCAGGTCTCCTGCATTGCAGGCAGATTCTTTACTGTCCAAACCACCAGGGCAGGAAATGACATTTGAGTGTAAATTACCTCAAAAGCCAGAATAAATAAAATTATTTTCTAACAACAAGAACATTCTCCTATGTAACATGATAGAACCATAAAAATTAAGATTTAACTTTGCTATCTTATTACCATTTAATCTTCAGACATATCAAGTTTTACCAATGCCCTATTAGACTTGAGCCAGTGGTCTGAACAAATATCCTTCATAGCAAAAATTTCCAATCCAGAGTCTTACATTGAACTTGTCATCCCCTCGTTAGTCTCCTCTGATCTAGAGCAGTTCTCGGTCTTTTTAAAATTTTTATGAGTATGCTTCTTTTGAAGAATATGGCCCAGTGACATTGAAAGGTTTCCCTCAATTTAGGTTGGCCTAGTGTTTCCCTAGGATTAGATTTAGGTGATGCCTCTTTGGCAATAATAACACAGTAGCAGTGCTGGGCTTTCACTGCATCCTCTCAGGTGGCACTCTCAGAATTTCAAGGTATTCTATTATTGGTGATGCTAATTTTGATCATTTGATTGAGGAGGTCCGTCTAGGCTTCTCCACTATAAAGTCATTTTCCCATGATAAATACTAAGTATTGAAGGTGGAGGTATTAGGAGAGTATGCAAATCCCATTCCTCATCAAAATTTCAACAATCTAGTCATATATTTATGCCACTATGCTATGATCTTATAAATTATTCTTATTCCATGAGTTTAATCCACTAATTCCATTATTTAATGTGATGCTTAAATTTATCCAGCTTTGGCCAGTGGAGCTCCTTTAAGCTAGTATCTCTGTTATTTTTATATGCCCTCATCATTCTCATGTTTGGGCACACTTTCTGGCTTACATTTTCCAGTCTTGGAATCAGCCTTTTCTCCAAGGAGCCCTGATTCCATCTCGTAGAAATATATAATATCTATTTAGAAACCATGATTAATCTAAATAATATATTCAGAAAACACAATCTGGTCAGTAGGTATGCTCATTGGTGGTCAGAGGTTATAGGCTGTTTTAGTGGATAAGGCTAGAAATGTGTCTGTTTACACATATACATAGACACATGCACACAAATCTCACATTTATATTTTTATCTAACCTCCATCTCTCTCTATCTGTCTATTGAAATTGTAAGTTCGTGTCAATATCTCATCTTCCAATTCAACACTAGGGTTCATCACAGTTTTCTCCCTTTTCACTTTTAAAATACCCATGAAAGTGAAAGTCGCTCAGTCATGTCGGACTATACAGTCCATGGAATTCTCCAGGCCAGAACACTGGAATGGGTAGCCTTTCCCTTCTTCAGGAGATCTTCCCAACCCAGGGATTGGACCTAGGTCTCTCGCATTGCAGGTAGATTCTTTACCAGCTGAGCCACAAGAGAACCCTAAAATGCCCATATCCTTCCTTGATATGGAGATTCCGTCCCCAGGATAATTACTATAGTACTTATTTACCAGTACTCTACAAGTAAACAATTTATTTTTCAGGTCTCCCCGCCACTCGCGTGTACGACAGAGACTCTGCTCGTCATCACATTTGGCTCCTGCTCTCCCTCCCCAGTGCCCTCTACTCCTCTTCCTGCTCTTACCTCCACTCCAGCAGACTCTCTACCCCTGGCACAGATGGCCTCCTGATTTTGCTGTGACTCTACTAAGGGCACTGGAGTATTGAAGAACCTCTTACATTCTTAGAATGTCTGTCTTATTTGGCACTATCAAATAATTTTGCATATCATCTAGGAATGAAAGAGAAAGAAAAGGAAGATGAGAAACTAAAGATGTCTTCACTGCACTTGCCCACTAGAGAGGGGGATTAAGTTTTCAAAGATGAGAGGGTGCTTTTAATTTTTAGCATTTAGCCCCTCTTATGATTTGATGTTTAACATGGATGATGTATTACTTTTCCAATTTACAAGATATGTAAAAAGAGTTTAATGGGTGAATACATGTAATCTAAATATTTTCCTTGACAAACAGATATTTAATTCTGAATATAGAATTGCAGAGTTATATCCTTACCTTTCGGCTTTAAGCAACTATGAATGTGTCAGTTCACTCTAAAAAAAGGGGGAAGGAAAAGAAAGAGAGGTAATAAAATTTGCAAAGGATGCCTCTAAGACTTAGTAGTGAAATACCATGTCTTTTAAATCAGTCACTGCTGAGAATGATGCAATGTCTACTATAAATTCTAAAGACCTATGCAAATACAGGGCATTGTTTTTATTCTAAAGGGAAACTAAACCACCCACCTCATGTGGTTATCATAACAGTGTAGTGAGTAGAGGAGGTGATTCACTTCTCAGGTTTCCAAGTCAACTGGGCTCCAGAATCCAAATACACTTTCTTAGGAATGCCACCTCTCACATGTCTAGAGTCAAAGTGGTCTAACTTTGCAGTATATTAAATCTCAGCAAGCTACCCAGGCCCTCTTTATGCTATTAGTGTTCTGTAAGAAACTTCTCCACAAATAATAAACTGCCGATACCAAAAAGTGCCTAAGAGATAGCTACCATGGAGGGAAAAAATTTATAAATATTCATATTTTATAGAGCAATCAAGATGTTGATGTTAATATTAAAGCAATAACTTTAATTGTATTTCAGCAAACGGATGCCAATTAGGAAACAAATTATCTCACAGAAGCATGTCTTGCACACAGTTTTGCCCTGAAGGTAAGCTGAGGGCTATGCCAGCTTCCTGAATTTTAATGCACAAGTGAACACCTCCAAAATTATTAAAATTAAAAATAAGCATTTAAAGGGCTTTAAATTATGCCAAAAAGTAAATGATAGCTGCCTGCTTACTGGTAAAGGCAGAATATTTTCTCCCGTAGATGGAAAGAGAAAATCACTTGTAAGATAAAGTAAAGGAGGGCCATTTAGGCTGTTCCTTCAGTGATGGATCTCAGAGTCTCACGTCATTTCTGATAAGGTACGCAGAATTGTAAATTGCCATGCAAACCTCATTTGAACTTTCTAAACTCTCTAAAACTCCACATTCTTAAAAATAACAAGCTTTTATCAATGCCTATCTAGAAAAGCTCTGACCTGAAGGTCCAACAGAATAAGAAATGGGCATGAAAAAACAACTGTTCAAAAGGACCCTGGATACTCAAAGAAAAGGCTGATTATTCATGGTCTCCAGAAACCCTAAGGCATCTAATTCTGGTGTAACATCTCCCAGAAGTTATGGCTCACAGGATAGACTCTGTTCTCTGGGCTCATGCTATAGAGTTCACTTAAAGCAGAGAGCCTTTGAGCATCCTAAGAACTAGTCCCAGTTTGAACTTTGACTTTATTGCCATGGCAACTTGTACACATTCCTTATAGTACATGGATCATGTTGCAATGTCACTGTTTGACACAACAGTCTCCCTTACTAGGTTGAAGGCATTTCATGGGAATAACTTCATTTCAGAAGCATTTCTGTGTTTTTAGTGGAACTTGGATTATTCCTCAGTAGAGTATAACTCAGACCTTAGCTGGGATCTCCTTGGCTCCTTGGTTTTTAGGTAAGGTTATTTGGAACACCCATGTCCATGATGTGGGGAAGTCCAATGCCTCCCTTACATTGAGGGAAGTTCCTAGGAACTTAATTTTTCCATAGACCCTCTTGTTTCTGTGTTCATACCTTTGAACATGTTATTTAGACTCTGACTTAATACACTGGTTTCAGCACACACACACACACACACACACACACACACAATTCACGTATATATTTTTCCATGAACACAGTAGATCTTACTGAGGTCTGCTCTGCATACCCAAAATGAATTAGAAATCCCATCTTAGACAACCTATCTTAAAACAATCTTGCCAAAAACCCCAATCATGCGTTGCACTTACATACTTCCCTGGTTCCTTTCATTTTCTTCTCTCATTCTCTCTGTCCACTACTCCCAATATTCACACTTGAGAATAACACATTTATCTCTATATACCATTCATATTTTTTAAATCTCCAAGTTTCTATAATCATCTTACCCTGAATATCAACCCTGAACATAGTTATCAAGCTATTTTATTTCATGATGATATCTCTCAGCTAGTAAGAAAAAAAATTTTTTTTTAATCTCATCTCATACACCAAGAGAACTGAGAAACATACATAAAGGCCAATCCATTACAAGGTGGTGGTGAGAGTTCAATGCATTAAAAGCTGAAATAACCAACTTAGTGTATGGTTTGTATAGCTGAATAAATTCTAGAGTATGTTTACCTACCTGTGTTTGCCTAGCTCAAATTTACAGAATTGTGCAGGATTGCATATATGGTAGGAACACTAATCTACATATTGGAAATTAGCAGTCACAGTCTTGTCCTTATTCTGGGATTAAATTATTTCTGAGTTATGAACTCCACATCCTATGAGATACTGAAGACTATTTTGAAACCATTAAACAAGGACTATGGGCTTCCCAGGTGGCTCAGTGGTAAAAGAATCTGCCTGTCAATGCAGGAGACATAGGTTTGATCCCTAGGTGGGGAAGATCCCTTTAAGGAGGAGATGGCAACCCCCTCCAGTATTCTTGCCTGGGAAATCCCAAGGACAGGGGATCCTGGAGGGCTACAATCCATGGGATTACAAACAGTGGGACAGGACTGAGCATGCACATAAGCTGGGCTTAGTGGTGACAGATTAATCCACCAGGTTATCCTCAGGCTAAAATTATGAGACATAAACAAAGGTTGAAAATTTCTTTCACATACATCTTTCTTCTTTTTCTCTGACCAGCCGATCTACTTCTAAGTACTCTTAGGACAAACTTTTGTTTTGTTGCTAATTTTTCATTCTAGAGAGAAAGACATCTACGGATTTTGATTCATGTTTAGCACACCATTCTAATAGCTGCTGAATAATCTTTGCAAAACTCTTAGTTTTTAATTTTTACCTTAGGCAGAGGATCCACCAGTAATATCTTTGGTTCATCTGACAAACTCAAACTAATTTGGAAGTTCAAGCCCAGGCTGTGATCAGCTTCCATACAGATAGGGTTTCCAGCCCAGTTTCCAGACTGGGATTTATGTTGGCTCACAGTCAGCTCTTAAAGTACATGCTTTGCAGGAGCGTCTGCATTTGAAACGCATAATTGCAACCAACTCCTCAAAGAGGTCTTCCAAATTGCTGAAGAATGGCAATCCAACCTGCTGTGGGACTAAAATAAATGAAGGTCCCAGTTCTTCTATTCTTTTCTGCCTTGACTGCACACAGACTGGTCAGGACAACCATTCCACGAGCTACTCAAGCATATTATAAGGAAAGAGCCAACGAAACGTAACCCTCTGCCTCTACTGACATTTTTCTCAAATCATGGCCTGTCTGCAACTCATCTGGATTTTATGTCCTTGAAAGTTGTACTAAGATAGTCACCAGCTTTATGGAGTGTGCCAATGAGAAGATATTTGGAAGCTTTAAAATTAGACCTACAATTCCAAGTCTGAGAAGCTGTTTTCCTATGATAACCAACTGCCAACTACCCTCTCACACAGGCTCTCTTTGAGGCATAAAATTGAATGTACCAAGATGCTTGGTACTTATATTTAGTTAATTGTGGGTGCAATCAGCCAATTGAGGATACAATTAGACACTGCAATTAGCTGCTGTGGTCCAAATTATTGGAGAGAGGCAAAACAGGAAGCCTAGTCATTGCCCCTTTAAAGATGCAGGTCTGTGCATGAAATCACTGATGAAAGTCATTCAAATTAATAAACCCATGGAACCAAAGAGAAAATGGGAAACAGCATAAGCTAAAACTTATTTCTAGAACAGGCAGATAATAACAGTATTACTTTACATGCAAATGTGTGTGTATTTTTTATAGTTTACAAATCTGATATCAAAGCTGTTTTATCATAGGTTTATTTTACCGAAAAGATATCCACTTAATCCAACTAACAGAAACTGTGATATATAATACAGTTTTGAAGCAAAGATGGAAAAGGTCTTTCCCACTTGCATATACCAAGTAATGAAGGTTGAGTATTTCCTCTCTTGCTACAATTCTGTAATTTTATAAGGCAAAAGGGAAAGAAAACTAATATTTACTGATCATCTATATGCAGGGGCCTTTTGTGGACAGGTGACAAGGGATGTTACATTGAATCTCATGACACTATCGCATGAAAGATGTTTATTCTTTTTTCTTCACAGATTAAGAAATCAAGCTTCAATAAAATTAATGGTTAGGCAAATCTCAATGCCACAGGGAAAGGGCAAGCTGAAATCTCTCTGACCTCAAAGACTTTCTTCAAAATTATGATCTTCCAAATGTGTGGTTTCTTTCTCTTTTAAAAAATTTTAAAATTTTCATTGGAGTATAGCTAACAATGTTGTGACAGTTTCGGGTAAATGGCAAAGGGACTCAACCATCCATGTATGTGCTGAGTTGCTCAGTCATGTCTGATGGTTTGTGGCCCCATGGACTGTAGCTTGCCAGGCTCCTCTGTCCATGGGGATTCTCCAGGCAAGAATATTTAAGTGAGTTGCCATGCCCTCCTCCAGGGGATCTTCCCAACCCAGAGATCAAACCCAAGGTCTCCTGCATTGCAGGCATATTCTTTACCATCTGAGCCACCAGTGAAGCCCCATACATGTATCCATTCTCCCCCAAATCACCATCTCCTATCCAGGCTGCCATGTAAGATTGAGCAGAGTTCCTTGTGCTTTATAGTAGGTCCTTGTTGGTCATTCATTTTTAATAAAGCAGTGTATACATGCCCATTCCTAACTCCCTAACTATCCCTTCTCCCTGTCATCCCTCCCCAACTCCTCTGGAACCACATTTTCTAAGTCTGTAAGTCTTTCTGTTTTGTAAATATGTTCATTGGTATCATTCCTTTTTAGGTTCCCCAGATATTTCTCCTTCTTTGTCTGATTTAACTCACTCAATATGATAATCTCTAGGTCCATCCTGTTACTGCAAATGGCTTTATTTCATTCTTCTTAATGGTTGTGAATAATGCCAACTCTAACACCTGAAAATATAGTTTGAAAGGGGTGGACACTCCCAGAAAATGTCAATCTGTTAATATACGTGGGTCTAAGACACTAAGAAAAGGATTCCTTTACTTGGTGAGAGATCACATGGCTAATGAATGACACCTTCATAGCTGTGATCCTATTATATACATTCCCCTGGTGTTATATACACAGCACTTCAAGTTTGTTATCGTTCCTCAAAATATTTGGGAGAGAGCAGGGAACTGCTTTGATGATTTGCTAGTGAGTTCTTCCGTAGAATTTTAATTTTGAATTATGTCTTTGTTTCAGCATTTAATTAAATTCTATTTTAGAAATTCACCAAAATGGTGAAAAGAGGGTGAAAGATAAATGGTCATATGGAATTCAATGCTTTTTAATTACAGGAATCCATTCACTTTGTAATATCTGTGTAACAATTCCTTAATGAAATTGAATTATTTCTTTTAAAATTGACTTAATTAATGATTCAATTTATATTAGATTGATTTTATAATACAATTTTAACTATAATAGCAAAGTTTAAAGTTTCTTTAAAAAGAGGCTTTTAAGAACTATTAAAATCTGAATGTCTTTGAAATGGAAGTTTATATGGAAAAAGAGAGATGGGTTAGTTAAGACACTCAAAATTTTACTACTCTATTTTGTTTAAGGAAAAATGCAATAATTTTGTACTATAATTAATTTTAGGGTTTTAAAAATCCAATTATTTCCTGAATAAGCTATTAAACTTATTTCCTTATGTAAGACGTGAACTGAACGGCTTAGAGAAGAATGGTTTTACAGTATTTAATAGGCTTTTAGTCTATTAATGAAACCCAACACTTGCAACCTGCCAAGTTCTAAGAACTTCTCACATTAAACCCGCCTTCTATTCTGCCTAAACCTGGTCTAGGCCATAAGTCTTATGCTTTGTGTTTAAGAGCTTGTTCATAATAATAGTTCACTGAAAGGTTATAGAGTAGATTAAAGGAGTTGATTCTCCTTCCCAATTTTTCATAGATTCTCTCTAAGGAAGCATGTATTGGCTGTCCCCTGGCAGTCAGCTTTTCAGAAACTTCAAAGCCTTGGAAAACACCTGAAAATCTCCCAATAGAAAAAGGAGTGGCAACAAAACTTACATTTTTAAATGTCCTCAACGTTAAGAAAGGCCTGCATGTACAAAAAGAAAGTGTGTATTTACTCCCTTACAAATATGTGGAAATTAGAAAAAAAATCCAGAATAACGTTGATTCATTTACCACTTAGTCATCCATCATTTCCATATTTGTTTTCTATTGCTGCTACAACCATTTTCCACAAATTTTGTGGCGGAAAGCAACACAAGGGCTTCCAGGTGGCTCAGTGGTAAATAATCCACCTGCCAAGACGGAAACATGGGTTCAATCCCTGGGTCAGGAAGATCCCCTGGAGAAGGAAATGGCAACCCACTCCAGTATTCTTGCTTGGGAAATCCCATGGACGGAGAAGCCTTACAGTCCTTGGGGTCTCAGAGTCAGACATGACTCAGAAACTAAAGAACAACAACTAAAGCAACATCAACTTATTGTCTTACGATTCTGAAGTTTAGATATCTAAAATGAGTTGGCAGGGCTCATTCTTTATGGAAGTTTTAGTAAAAAATCAATATCCTTCTCCTGCTCCCAGAGGCTGCCCACAATTCTTGGATCATATCCTCATATCACTCCAGTCTCTGCTGCCATCAGCCCATCTCCTTTTCTGGTTCTGACCCTCCTGCCTCTTTCACTGGGACCACACAGATAATCCAGAAAAATGTCATCTCAAGATTCTTAATTTACTCACATCTGCAAAATCTACATTGAGAGGTTTCAGGGATTCAGATGTGTACATCTTTGAGGAGCCATTATTCAGTCCACTTAAATTTCATATAGAAGCCATTTCAGGTTACCAACTCTTTCCTTGAATGGAAAAGAGAAGAGGGTAGGAAAACAGTATTCTCAGTTCTTTCTTCCCCATTTTCTCAACTCCTTTCTTCATCCTCACATACCCAAGCCTATACATGCTTTTACTTGCACACACACACACAAACGCACAGAGTTATATTCACACAATCAGTCACAAAAAGCTCCCAATTCCATTCTTGAAAAGTAACAGTCTATTTTAAAGACTTGAACTTCTCCTGAACTATCAATAAAAGGGAGTACATATATATATTTGGAGGGGGAAAAAAAGATATCAATAATGCTTTAATACATCAAAGACTACCTCTACCCTTATACACACACCCTCCATATTATAAAAGATCCAGAAAAATAAAGAGAAAAAAGTGAAAGTAAAAGTCTACCCTACCAGACCTAGTTATTTGAAGCTCCCCAAAACAAGTCTCTTTTAGCTTATAGAATTAACATTTTGAAACCCTGATTCAATTTACTTTCCATATCACCCACTTCCTTCCCTTTTCCCTTCTAATCCCAGGTTTTTTGAAAGAAGATAGAAAAACAAGAGCAAATTTATATTTTCTATCTCTTATCTGGCCACCCAGGAAAGTACTGCTTACTGGGGCCAGTTAGTGGAGATGGTTCTTTCGACTTTGAAAAAGAGTTTAGTATTAAACTATAGATACTATATATTTGCTCTTCAGCCCAACATTTGTATTGTGGTTCAATACCCCACTCCCCTGTCCAATAAAATCCTTTTTTCCTCTTCCTTAAGTCTAGAAACAACTGAGAGACCAATAACCAGTCAGTCAATCAGTTAGTTCAGTTGCTCAGTCGATCTGACTCTGCAACCCCATGGACTGCAGCATGCCAAGCTTCCCTGTCCATTCCCAACTCCCAGAGCTTGCTCAAACTCATGTCCATGAGTTGGTGATGCCATCCAACCATCTCATCCTCTGTCATCCCCTTCTCCTCCTACCTTTAATCTTTCCCAGCATCAGGGTCTTTTCTAATGAGTCAGTACTTTGCATCAGGTGGCCAAAGTATTTGGAGCTTCAGCTTCAACATCAGTCCTTCCAATGAATATTCAGGACTGATTTCCTTTAGGATTGACTGGTTTGATCTCCTTGTTGTCCAAGGGACTCTCAAAAGTCTTCTCCAACACCACAGTTCAAAAGCATAAATTCTTCGGCACTCAGCTTTCTTTATGGTCTAATTCTCACATCCATATACGACTACTGGAAAAACCATCGTTGTGACTAGATGGACCTTTGTCGGTAATGTCTCTGCTTTTTAATATGCTGCCTTGCTTTGTCATAATTTTTCTTCCAATTTTTAATTGGAAGAAATTAATTTCTTTTAACTTCATGGCTGCAGTCACAATCTGCAGTGATTTGGGACCCCAAGAAAGCTAATTCTCTTACTGTTTCCATTATTTCCCCATCTATTTGGCATGAAATGATGGGACCAGATGCCTTGATCTTAATTTTTTGAATGTTGAGCTGAATGTTAAGCCAGCTTTTTCACTCTCTTCTTTCACTTTCATCAAGAAGCTCTTTAGTTCCTCTTCACTTTCTGTCAAAGGGTGGTGTCATCTGTATATCTGAAGTTATTGATATTTCTCCCGGCAATCTTGATTCCATTTTGTGCTTCATCTAGTCTGCGATTTCTCATGATGTACTCTGCATATAAGTTAAATAAGCAGGGTGACAATATACAGCCTTGCTGTACTCCTTTCCCAATTTGGAACCAGTCTGTTGTTCCATGTCTGGTTCTAACTGTAGCTTCTTGACCTGCATATAGGTATCTCAGAAAACAGGTCTGTTATTCCCATCTCTTTAAGAATATCCATAGTTTGTTGTGATCCACACAGTCAAAGGCTTTAGCTAGTCAAGTGGAGGTCAAAATCTAACCTTTGTTTCCATAAGGGTAATTAGAAAATATGGTTTATTTATAATCTGACACCAAATGGGCATTCTACCACTTCACTCCTAAATTAAAACTTAGAATAAGACCATAGCAGCTGACTTTGACAATGTGTCCAGTTTATTTCAAATATGAGCTGAGGAGGAGAAAAACGGGCTGTATATATTGGGCATGGGGCTTCCCAGATAGTGCTAATGATAAAGAACCTGCCTGCAGTGCAGGAACATAAGAGATGTGAGTTTGATTCCTGGACTGGGAAGATCCACTGGAAGAGGGCATGGCAACCTCCTCCTGTATCTTTGCCTGGAGAATACCATGCACAGAGGAGCCTGTTTGGGCTATAGTTCATAGGGTCGTGAACAGCCAGACTTGACTGAAGTGACTTAACATGCACGTACGTGTTGGGTGTCCCTGGTTTTCTCTCCTGAAGTCACTAATCAGATGGACTATGGCATCTCTTCCCCGAGGGAAGAATGAGCGGTAATTTGGGAGAGGCTGAAATTACTTTCAGCTTCATGGAGAATTAAATGAATAAAACCCTCATTTTGGAAACAATTCAGATTGGCGAGGGGAAAGTGTCCCATTCTAAGAGGGAAATTTTCTTCCCAAAAGGGATGACATGAAGTCTAAATCCTCTCAGCCAGTCCTATGAGTACTTTGAAATGAAAATTTTCTTTCAAAGCCAACCATAATGAAACAATTTAAAATTGTTGTATTGCCAAGTAGGAAAACAGAGAAAGAAGGCATCCAAAAAGGTGACAAAGTAGAGTATGGAAACATTGGGAAGATTAACTTGTTTGGCACAAGGACCTGCATGTTTCAAGTTAGTTAAGAGAACTAAAGAAAAAAAAAAAATCTTTAAGGTGAGATATTAAGGCTTATTCTCTTTGTGCATCTGATGAATGACAGGGGACCAAACACACAGTAGGCACTTTATACCTGTCAGTTAAATTGAAAGAAAATTCAGAGAGCTTTACTTGATGGGACTATTTCACTGGCTAAGAAACAAACTGTTCTTAGACTCCAAACCTAAACAGGTGTGAAGTCCAGAGGCAGGACATTATGGGATGGCTTAAGGAGTAAAAATGAGAAACCTGTTTAACCTTTAACATGACTGTTTTTTAACAGTTTCCAGAAGGCAGGGGATTGGTTAAAACTGATTATCCTACATCATTCAAGGAAGATGACTTAAGTTTCATTCATGATTATCAGAAACAGTTTGGATTTCATTTGCATTCATAAAATAAGCTAGATTCAATTTTGCTTATGGGGTTTAAATGGTTTTGTCTGGCCCAGGGATTTTCAAGTCTGGTCTCCATTTTATCTTCCCAGTTAGTTGACAGGTCTTTGTTAATGCATTTACCTTTCCTGTTTTGTATCTAACATATGCATTTCCAAAAGCCCTTTCATATCTAACAATTTTCTATTCTTTTCATAAAGTTTGTTTTTTTTGTTGTTGTTGTTCGGGGCTTTTTTGATTTGGGGGTTATAATAGCATGTGGGATCTTAGTTCCCCAATCAGGGATCAAACCTGTGCCTTCTGTATAGGGACTGCAGCGTCCTAACCACTGACCTACAGGGGAATAATCTTCTATTTTAAGTGAACAATTTTCTATTTTAAGTGAATCCTCTCATTTCCTCCCTAACCAGACCTGCAACCAATTGTTTTGTCTTCTTCTGGATAGTTTTCTGACACATTTTTTTTTTTTTAAATTGCTTTCACCTCATTAACAAGCTCCCAGTGAGCCCTTTCATATACTACCTTAATGCCCAAAGTTGCTGTGAGTTCCAGAAGGGACGATGGTTTGTAGGGAAATCCAGGGCTGGGTTTCAGGTAGTCTTAATCCTGTCTATATGAGAAGCAACAGTCAGATAATTTCAAAAGCATACGCCTTTAGGTTTCAAGCTGTTCATGTTTGCAAACCAGACAGACACCCTTAATACCACTGCTGGTTTATTGACACAAACTCTTTGCTTCCCACAGCTTGTAATTGAATCCCCCCACTGCTTAATTGGAAATAGAATGACTCCACAACCAGATTTGAAACATCTTCTGAAGCTGGTGGGAACATCAGCACTCCCTTTTAAAAATAAAAATTATATCATTAAGTGTGTTAAGTGAAGATTGGTGTTCTGTTGAATATCAGGAAATGAGAGAACCCCAGGACTGTCTGAAAACAGGGCAATTAGGGATGGCTTCTGTTTTACAACGTGTGTACACATGGCCTCCTTTCTCCCCAAAGCATAAAGGCTAAAGTGGGCTTAGTTTGTACCTTGTTGAAGTCCCAATGTTTGCAGTATTCTGATCCCTTTAAAAATTCTTTCTCTTAAACTTATTCATATCCTGTGACTAGGAATTGCATTCAAACAAATAATTACCAAGCTCCTATTGCAAGCCAGACACTGATCTAGGCATCAAAGATAAATATTGTACAAGAGAGAATAAAAAGAAAAGAACAAGAAGGTAAATTTTATGCTGTTTATATAATATATGCAAATATTTACATATATTTCCATTCTATTAAACTATACAGAGAAAAATGAGTCTTTGATTATTTCTAATGACTTTAAAAACACTTTTGTTTTGCTGTAAGTTTCTATGTACTTCTTTCTTGGGGAAGAATGCACATAATTAAGATTTGCAATTATAGCAATTTTTAAGTGCACTGTTCAGTGGCATAACACAGTGGCAGTCACAACATTGTTCCACCATCACTGTTATCTACTTCATGAAGACTCCCCTTTTGTTTTTCTCTTTTTTGGAATATAATTGACATACAGCATTATGTTAGTTTCAGGTGTAGAACATAATTCAATATTTGTATATATTGTGAGGTAAACATGTGACTATTCACTGTTGGTTATAGTAATAATAAATTTGCAGTAAATTAAATAATTTCAAAAGCAAATGAGTAAAATAAATTATTTTATCTATGGTAAGGTGTGTGCTTACATGTTCAGTCATGTCTGACTCTTTGCAACCCCATGGACTGTAGTTCATGAGGCTCCTCTGTCCATGGGATTCTCCAGGTAAGAATACTGGAGTGGGTTGCCATGCCCTCCTACAGGGGATCTTCCCAATCCAGGGATCTAAACCAGGTCTCCCACACTGGAGGCAGATTCTTTACTATCTGAGCCACTAGGGAAGACCAGTAAGGTATTATGCAGATAAAAAAGTAGTAATTTTGAAGTCTACTGAATGCCGCAAAAGAGCATATAAATAAGTAGAGGAGTATAGTATGACTCAGATGTTTTAAGTATATTTTAATAAATCAAAGAAAGATGATACATAATAATAATCAGTGTTCATAGGCTTATCTATAACCACAAGCATTGAGATTTCACATAAGTTACCCTCTAATAATTTGTTTTAAATGATTATTTTATTTTTAAAGAAATATTTATCATGCTAGTTAACATCATATTTTAAAATATGGCATGCTGCAGGCATCCATCAGCCTGCCCCAGCACTGCTCCACACCACCGCTTCCATCCTACAAGACAGGGGTTGTGAGGTTTAAGTGGTTATGAACCTGGACTCCAGAGTCAGTCTGCTTGATGTCCTATCCTGCCTCAGACATTTATCACTGTATACACCTGGGGACTTTGTGTGTTATATGTAATCTAACTACTCTGTCAGAGAGAAAAAACAGTATTATTCCCATTATACAGATAAGGAAAAGAGTTATGGCATTTTCTAAAAGTTTACCAGAAAGAGAAGAGTCAGAAAGAGAAAGCAAATATCAGATACTACCACATATATGTAGAATCTGGAAAAATGATACAGGTGAATCTATTTCCAGGGAAGGAACAGAGATGCAGATGTTAAGAATTGACATGTGGACACAGAAGGGTAAGGGGAGGGTGGAACAAACTGGGAGATTAGGATGGATGTTTATACACTATTATGTGCGAAACAGCTAGTGGGGACTTGCTATTCAGCAGGAAGCTCACAGGGAGCTGAGCCGAGTGCTCTGGGATGATCTGGAGGGGTGGGTTGGCAGGAGGTAGTGGGAGGTCCAAGAGGGAAGGGATACATATATACATATAATTGATTCGTTGTACAGCAGAAATGAACACAACAGTGTGAAGTAACTAAATCCCAATAAAAAATATTTTAAAAGTTTAGCAGATTGTCTAGCTTTAAAATAATAACAGCTAGATTTACTGCATATTTACTATTTCCTGGCTTCTCATCTCGCCTTTTTTTCTGCCCTTTCTTACTTCAGAGGCCCCTCCCTCGTCTGGTCTCCTTACTTGGACACTTGGGTTGGGGACCCTGTCCTGTCATCATGTCAAGTCCCAGATACTTCACTGAGATCCCACACACTAAGCCTGCACATGTGGTAGGGTGGTGGCAGTCATTGGCTCTTTCCCAGCTCCTCACCATGGCAGCAGAGGTCTTGGTATTTCTGGTCTCCACATGGCTCTCCAACAATCTCTCCCCTAGCTCATAAGATACAGCCTACATATGCATTTGGTTGTCTGGTAGCCAGCCGTATACATTTGATATATTCAGATATGTAGTATACGACCCTCCACTTGTACCATCACATTGGCCTCTACAAATATTATTTTTTTGTGTTGGGAACAAAAAGATGGAGGAAAACAGTTCGAGGTGAATAAAAGAACCAATAGAATCATAATGCTTTAGTAATACTCTATTGTGGCTCCATGATTTGACTGCATAGCTGAAGGAATTACAACAATCACAGCAACTTTGACTGGTCCTCTCTGGAAACTGCTTTTTGCTAAAGAGAGCTGTTGGGTTTCCCAAGTGGCACAGTGGTCAAGAATCCATCTGCCACTGCAGGAGACAGATTTGATCCCTGGGTCAGGAAGATCCCCTGGAGGAGGAAATGGCAACCCATTCAAATAACCCTGCCTGGAAAATTGCATGGAGAGTGGAACCTGGCAGGCTACAATCCATGGGGTCTGCAGCTGTTGCTGCTGCTGCTGCTAAGTCGCTTCAGTCGTGTCCGACTCTGTGCGACCCCATAGGCGGCAGCCCACCAGGCTCCCCCGTCCCTGGGATTCTCCAGGCAAGAACACTGGAGTGGGTTGCCATTTCCTTGAGTCAGATACAAATGAGCAACTGAGCCTGAGCATGAGCAAGGGGAACTGTCTCCCCAAAAGGAGAGGCTCTCATCTAAATTTAGGACAATTCAGAAGGGTCCTCTGAGGTCTAGAGCTCCCAGTGGGGTTGACAGAGTCCTTGTGACTGCTTTACACTGCAACTTCTCACTCTGCCCAATCTAGTTTCCTTGTGGACCTCGAGACTGCTTACCAATAATCTGCCTTTATGTTAGTCTCTGTCTCAGAGTCATTTCCCTGCTAACCAACCAGCCACGATGTTTATAATTATTATTTTACTATTTGGCTTGTTCCGGGCATTTTCCATAAATCATTTCATTCAATTCTCACAACTCTCTGATGTAGTAGGTATGCTTTTTAATAGTCATTTTTTTTAAATGCTGAAGCTGAAAGTTACTCAGTCCATATGGCTGAGTAACTGAAGGCCATATGTTTAATAGGGGAGTAAGGACTTGCACTATTAGCTTTTAGACCTTTCTCTACCTATGTAGGCACTCCTTAGAATTTGAAATGATATTTTCATTCATGATTCACTTATTCATCTACCTTTTTTTATGCCAGTCAACTGTAAGGGAGAGAATTAATCTGGATCCATTCAAGACTGTGCTTTGAAAAATTCCCACTGGACTGCCAGGCAATTCCCTGAAAAAGTTCATGTAGCTATCATTTCCATAATTTGTATAACAGGAAAGAAAGTAGGACAGGATGCTGACAATATCCAAGAAGGAAAAAAAAATGCTGTGTTTAAAAGGTAGGAAAACACCAGTTCATTTTACTAGGTCCTGTGCAGAGTCTTATCATGCAAGTGTCCTTTGACACCCTAAAGCTGGGGTTTGGTAGAAGGTTGGTAGTAGGAGCATACTGTGCTGATAAAACAAAAATCCATGGACTCACACGGGTAGTAGACTGACTCTCAGGCTGACGTAAGTCCTAAATGAACTATCTTTTTTCCTAATTATGCTTCCTTAATAACCTGCATAACCAAAAAAATTGTTACTTTTTTGTGTGTGTGGGAGGGAAGGAGTGGGGCAGTGTTAGGGTGATAATTTAGAGATTTCCAAGGGATATTGTATCTGAAAAGTCTTTCTAGGAATTAGTATAGGTGAGTAAAAAATTTTTAGCAGCTCCTGTGCATAATAAGTCTTCTTATTCTGGCCTCAGAGCCCAAACTTAAAACATTCCTTCTGTTTGGAAGCATCATTAATCTCATCCTAATAATTCCAACTCTTCCTCAAGAGGAGTAATGTTAAGCAAATTCTTGAAGGCTATCATCCTTGGTTAGGAGAAGGCAATGGCGCCCTACTCCAGTACTCTTGCCTGGAAAATCCCATGGACAGAGGAGCCTGGTAGGCTGCAGTCCATGGGGTCACTAAGAGTCAGACGCGACTGAGTGACTTCACTTTCACTTTTCACTTGCATGCATTGGAGAAGGAAATGGCAACCCACTCCAGTGTTCTTGCCTGGAGAATCCCAGGGACGGGGGAGCCTGGTGGGCTGCTGTCTATGGGGTCACACAGAGTTGGACACGACTGAAGCGACTTAGCAACAGCAGCAGCAGCATCCTTGGTTACTCCCTCCATGATCCAGTTCAGTTAATCATCCTTGCTTTGTATAGCTTGTACTGTTCCCATTACACGAGTGTTTGGAATTAAAGGACTAGATCCTGTTTCCCCAGCTTCATTCTCAAATTGTTATATTTCTCAGAGCTTCAACCTCCTCATCCATAAAATGGGAATACATCCTCCTATCCTAAAGGACAGCTGTAATTACTTTAATCGCTTCTAGCAAATTCCTAGCCAGGGTAGAGTCTTGTGAAATTTTAACTCTCTTCCTTCTGCACATAATTTAAAATCCTTTTTTATGGAAAGGATGGTCTAGGAAGACCAGTTTAACATTTGCAATCCAATCCCTTCTCAAGTTTCAAGTGGGGAGCTGTTAGTAACTGCTTCAGCTTTGCCCAATGCCTGAATCTTGTCCCTCTTCCTCTATAGACAATAGAGCAGCCTGAGGGATACCGCTAGTCAATAACAGCTTTTTCTGGGAGGGAGTTAATAAAGGGACAGCTTAATGCTCTTGTTGATGAGGAAGTTTGGGTTCTTACTGCCTTAAGGACTTGGCAGTTTAAAAAAAAAGAGAGAAAGAGACAGAGAGAGACATTAAAAATGAAGAATACAGGTTCATCCAACCAGGTCCCTCCCATCCAAGAAAGAAGCCTGGGAAAGCTACCCCAAACTCCTGGCTCCTTCCCGGCTTCTGAAAAACTCTCACAGGTTCAAGATGTCCTAGTGAGTGTTCACTGGAGTCTAACACTTGGTCTTAAACCTACTGGCTTCGCAGAGGGCTCAGTGTGCAATTGGATGCAGTCAGAAGCGAACTGGAAAACAACAGCTTTCAACACCAGAGAAAATGATACGCCATTCAACAAAAGTCCCCTATCATCCGCTTTGTGATTGGAAATGAGGTGGGGAGCGGTTTCCCGAATACTGTATATTACTGAGCAGATGTATAAGAATCAAAGGGAAATGGTTGCCAGGGAGACAGGACACTCATGCCAACTCTGTCGCAGACTCATCATAAAACGTCTCCGGGGGCATTGCATAGCCACAAGCACAGACAGGAACACAGCCAAGCCAGGGATCCAGATGTTGCCCTTGGAACCAGGCACCATTTCGGGAGCTGGCATCTGCCTTCTGCCAAACAGAATGTGTGTGGCCACATCTGCTCACCGCAGAAAGTTAACACACATTAAAAGCAGAGGAAAGGTTGCCATAAGGAAACAATTTGGCACCATGCATGAGGAAGATATTAAATATTAGATAACTCTTCTGTTAACCCTAAGCTCATTCTTCACTGTTCTTTCCTCACTCATAATTCATGGATATCCTCTCTCTCATTAATTCCATTCTGTTCATCTGAGAACAATCTTGTTTGCAAATAATACCTGAATAATTTACAATCTACCTAAGTGCATATAACAGCGAAGGAGAAAGTAAGTTGGAATGGACTAGTGTCTCCAATTAACTCCATAAAATGCAGCTTTTACTTTACAGCTCTTAAAGAAGACATGATATACATTTGTCTCTGAGACTCTGCCATTAAATTGCTATCTCCAATACAAAAAGTGGATGACAACAAGGTATTTTCCAAGTGTTTATGTTCACTTTCACCTACTCTCACTTGGAATGATGAGACTTTTGAACAATAAGTTACGTTATTTTAACAGCCCAAGAACTTTTTTATGACCAGAGAAAAGTTCAATGAGGCATAATTTAAATGTGTGCTGTACTTGATTCTGTATATATGTCTAGCATTTTCATAGCTTATAAGACTTTTTCACTTCTTTTGCGTGTTCTTCTTAACCTATCTCTGGCAGTTGGTTAGAACAGGTACTATGCATCTTTTCTAAGCTGAAGATACTGCAGCCAGGGAAGTTTAAAGGTTTCTTCAAAGTTAAGTCAAGGCAGTACTAAGAGAAAGGCTTACGATGAGACTACCATAAGCATATTGCTGATCTTAAACTTTCTGTTTTCTTCACCAAAATTACTACCCTTAGATTTTGAGGAACAAAGATCAATACATCTTTCTAAACTACATACAAATGGCGAGAAATTGGCTGGTTGTATTGAATTAGATCATTTACCTTCCTTCCAGGAAGTTGTTACTTCCTGTTGTTGCATAATAAATTGCCACCAATTTAGAAGCTTGAAACAATATCTATTTATTTTTTTGAAACTCCTGCGGGTCAGGAGTCCAGATGCAGCCTGGCTGAGCTGAGTCTTCTGAGGCAGAGATCAGGGCTGCATTCTGGAGGCTCTGAATATGAACTTCAAGCTCAATCAGATTATAGGAGTCCAGTCCTTTGAAGAAGGTGAAAGTGGAGCTGGAGAACTCCATTTCATGTCTGGCTGTTGGCTGGGGGCCACCATCATCTCTTTTTGTCCCATCTGCATTCAAAGAACATATCAAACCCCTGTTAGACTTCAGATTCCTTTGTCTCTTCTTCTGCCTCTCAAGTCTGCCTTTTAAGTCTCATGAGTTTAGATTTGGCTCAACTGGATAAACTCCATGTCCCAAGGTTAACTGACTTCAGGCTTTAATTACAGCTGCAGGCTCCCAGCTGTACCTAGACTGGTGTTTGATTGAATAACCAGGGTTGAAGAATCCAGGATGGAGAAGGGCATCTGTAGAATTCTATTAGCACACCACTCAAAATGTGGTCCTCAGACCAGCAGCATCAGCACCAAGGAACTTGTTAGAAATGCAGAGTCTCAGGTTTCACCCCAGATCTCTGAAACAACAGTGTTAATCTCCAAGAGATTCATATGCATACAAATAAGAAGCACTTGTTTACGCTGCTGTTAACTCCCCCCACTCTGCCCCATTTTTTTTTTTTTTTTTTTGTAGCAGACACTGGGTTGGCAGGCCACTCAGTGTTTTGTTCAATCTTGTGAATGTTTCTTCTCTCCCTTTCTGACATGGAGAAAGCGGGTCAGATAAGGCCAAAGGCAACTTTATGGATCATAGCCTGAAAGTACAAGCAGAACTGTGTCCCACTGAGCCATGGAAGGACAGGGATTTTTTTTTTTTTTTCTTTTGAGAGCATTTGCAATGGGGTTTTTGATGGTTTATTACTTCTTTGCCTTTAGCATTCTTGGTGGCACTTCTTGGCTGCTGACAGTGGACAATCTTGAGACTATTCTGGAATCTTTTAGTGTTTGTTTATGGTGCACAGCTGAAATGTTTGAAACTTTAAATGAAAATAGATCCCACTGCAGAGTAAGGATAATAATTAGAAGACAAAAATCAATTTTGTTTCAGATGGAGGGAATTATGCACCATCTGACTGTTATGATATGCTGCATTATTTAGAATGTATATCACAGGGGGTCAGCTTTCCATGAGTGCATATTGATTTCATGTCCACTTAGCTACAGAGATGGGACCAGGAGGAAATCCAAGTGCCACTGGCCAAGGGTTTTAAACATATGTTCAGCTCCCCAGCACTAATCAACATTACCAGGAGTCTGTTGAAACAATGGACTCCACCTCCACTTGGTCCCAGCATGCCCACAGTATAGCAAGTCCTCAATTCTTGGTATAATGCAGGTTAATGTAAAGTGGATGTGTTGTAGGAAGGGGGACCCCCTCCAGGGCCACAAGAGTGGGCTCTTGTCTAATACTTGGATAAGAATTGTCTGAGGATTCATGAGCTAACAAAGCAAGAGACTTTATTGGACAGGGTACCTGGGCAGAGAGCAGCAGGGTAAGGGTACCCAGGAGAATTGCTCTGCCTTATGGCTCCCAGTCTTGGGTTTTATGATAATGGGATTAATTTCTAGGTTGTCTTTGGTCAATCATTCTGACTCAGGGTCCTTCTGGTGGCATATGCGTTGCTCAGCCAAGGTGGATGTCAATAAGAATCCTGAGAGGCGATCAGACACATGGTGTCTCCCTTTGACCTTTCCTGAACTCTTCCAGTTGGTGGTGGCTCATTATTTCTGTCTTCCTTACCAGGACTCCCTGTCATAAAATAACTCACACAAATGGTTGCTACGGTGCCTGGCCAGGGTGGGCAGTTTCAGTCAGTGTGTGTCCCCTAACAGATGTAAGGAGAGACTAACCAGACCAAAGTTCTACTGGAACTCCTGTAGTTAACAGCAAAACGAACAGCTGCTGAGAAAAAAGGGAGGGTCTAGATCAAGAAGTATATGAATTTAGTAGGTGACTGTAGGTATATTTGGAGAGAGGGCTAGAGAGAGGCAAAGAATGCAAGAAGAAGCTACAAGACCCTTTTAAACTCAGAGCCAGAAGGATCTAGAATACATTTGAAGAAGAGATGTAATTCACATAATATATGCCATGAAAGATTACATATTACATTACATTTAAACTGCATCTGGTATATAATAGCTATGCTGTTGTTGTTGTTGTTTTTTTTTCCATATTTTACATGGAGCATAATGTAAAATTTCTTTTTTGATGTCTGACTTTCTCCCTAATGGTAATGTGTCCAACACTGAAATAGGAATATCGTGTCTCAGACAGTAAAGCGTCTGTCTACAATGCAGGAGACCTGGGTTCAGTCCCTGGGACCGGGAAGATCCCCTGGAGAAGGAAATGACAACCCACTCCAGTACTATTGCCTGGAAAATCCCATGGACATAGGAGCCTGGTAGGCTACAGTCCATGGGGTCGCAAAGAGTCGGACATGACTGAGCGACTCCACTTTCTTTCTTTCATATTTATAGTACTGATGTTATTGAACTAATAGTATTACATTTAACAAGCATGCACTGAGTTACGGTTAGGATAAGCTCCAATGCTTTGGCCACCTGATAATGCAAAGAGCTGACTCACTGGAAAGAACCCTGATGCTAGGAAAGATTGAAGGCAGGAGGAGAAAGGGATGACAAAAGATGAGATGGTTGGATGTCATTGCCTACTCAATGGATGTGAGTTTGAGCAAATTCCGGAAGGTGGCATGCTGCAGTCCACCGGGTTGCAGAGTCAGACACAACTTAGTGACTGAACGTCAATTGAGTACCATCTCTTTGCCAGATGCCATGCAAAGTGCTTTGAATATAAAAATGTATGTCATTCCTTCAAGAAGCTTTCTGTCTGGAGATATAGTCCGGCATGCAGACAATTGTAAGATTGTATGATGTGAGTACTAAAAAGTACATGGAAATTGCTACATGACCACACAAGAGGAATGGCCACACATAGGAGAAGTAACTGGATAGAATGGGTAAGTCTTCAGAGAAGCGAGGACATTCTGATGTGGACAGAATGGACAACAAAAGCTCATCCAACAGAGGGAGAAGAGGGATTCTCTGCAAAGTAAAATTAGTAGTTAAAAAATATACAAAAAATAAGTGTGCATATTGGCATGGATGAGTTGTGACAACTCTATAAACCAGGCAGCAGGCGAAAATACCTGTTTTATAAGAAATAAAATTTGAAGAAAAAGAAATAGAACAGGCTAAATGATTGTAATGCTTGATAAATTACACTATAAATTCTATTATTATACAAATAGCCTGCTCATTGTCTCAGGATTATACACTCATCCCATTGGACAATAAGAAGCAGTCTTGTCCACATTTTACAGATGCAAAAGTAGAGGCCCATTGAAATGAAATGCTTTGCTCAGGGTTTTACAGCAAGTCCAGGTCAGGGACTCTATTTCTACCATTAACCATCGACCTCCCACAAAACGAAATTCTTCATTCTATTTTTTTCTGGCTATTGTTTACTGGTTAATCCTCAAAGTTTGATTCTAGAATCTAGATGCATGAATTAAGACATGTGGGACAGAACACAGTGCCTGCTTCTGGCAATCAATTAATTGGCCTTTTTTTTTTTTTCTTCTTTGATGAAACTACATTGGCAATACTCTCAAGTGAACTCCACTTGTTAAGCTGTGACACTATCAACCCCTCTGCTCTACTCTCCCAGCCCACTGACCAACTCCCTCCAAGCTAGAGCTCTACGTCAGTCATCCTCAAAAAATGCCTTCACCAACCTTTTGTTCTAAAAGCTATAATGTTTTATTAATAATAATAATCAACATTGATGAGAACTTAATGTGTGGCAACCTCCAGGCTAACCATTTTGCATATATTGTTTAATATTAAAAACAATCCCTCCAAGGTAGGCACTCTTATCATCTCTCTCTTCGGGTAATGGAATAAAAGCCTTGAGTGACAAGGTCAGGTTTATTTACACAGTATGAAAAGCAGAGTTCTGATTCATACCAGTCTGTCTGTAATACACATGCTATTAACCCCTAAGCTTATGCTGCCTCCTGCAGCAAGCCAGCAGTGAAAAAAAGTAAAAATAAGGAATATTTATTGAATACACAGAGGAGAAATGACACAGGTGATGAGCTGTGAACTTTCTCCTTCTTGATTGTGACCTAGGCCAGGGAAGACAGAAGTGCATTCATGGAAAATTAATCTTTTGCCTTTAGGGAAATGCTGCATATTATTTTCAGAAGGAAATTATTTTTTTCTGATTTTTTCTTTCTTTTCTTCTTTCCTTTTTTAATTCAGAAGCTCAGAATCAATCGTTTTGCTTTCCTTGGCTAGAATCATTTTAGGGAATGAGTATCATCATCTCCATCAGAAGCAGCAAATATGATCATTAGGCTTTAAATTGCCCTTACCCACTTGGTCGTTTCCTGGTGCAGTCGGATTAAACTTGCTTATTGCGTTACAAAATAGAATGTGTTAAGTTTGCTCAAGTTCAGCTCTGGAGTTTACATCAGAGTGCTGTGATTATATAGTATTTGGACTGAAGCTAAAATTGACATTTTCTTAGAATATAAAAAGATTAGATTAAACGGCTTCCCAAAATAAACAAAGACTAAGAAAATCCCAATCAGCTTAAAAGTCTGAAAATAGAACTTTGACATCACATGTGTAATTTATTATATGTGCAGTGGCTCCAGTGTCCAATTCGTAGCCACAGCAAGTGCTGCCCAGTGATAAAATTCGGTGCCCAAATCTATCAGCCCAAAGTCCTTGGGAATGTTCACAGCTGGTAGATATTCACCAATACAGACCCAAAAGTAATTTACAGTAGATGCGAGGAGGTGACTTCTTGCTATTGGAACTATCAGTTCCTGTTTTGGCATTTCTTACTTCTTCCAATCTTGATTTTATATGTAAATTTAAAATTCCACCAATTACAATCTTTCTTCCATAATAGTATGTTGTGGTGTAAAGGTTCTCAAACTAGCTGTTCAAATGCAGATTTCTGGGCCCTACCTCAGAGTTGCTATTGCTTTGGCCACGGGGCCCAGGCAGAGGTATTCCATGAATGACACTCCCTGAGTATGTGCAAACGCCTTCCTAGCTAGGAATCTATATCCACAGGTGAGTTTGCTACAGCTGATCCATGGATTACATTTTGAGAAATATATATGGAAAAAAAAGTAATGGCTTTGTTAGGGGAAGCACACTGATTGAAACCGCCTACCCTGGCCAGGCACCATAGTAACCATTTGCATGAGTTGTTTTATGACAGGAGATCCTGGTAAGGAATATGGAACTAATAAGCCACCACCAACTGGAAGAGTTCGGGAATGGTCGAAAGGAAACACTACGTGTCTGTCCATTTCCCAGACTCCCTCTTGCCAACATCCATCTTGGCTAAGCGATGCGTGCGTCACCAGGAAAGACCCTTAATTAGAATGATTGGCCAAAGACCACCCGGAAACTAATCCCATCACCATAAAACCTGAGACTGCAAGCCAGAGCTGTTCTCCTGGGTTCCCTTACACTACAGCTCTCCACCCAGGTGCCCTTTCCCAATAAAATCTCTTGCTTTGTCAGCACATGTGTCCCCTCGGACAATTCATTTCCGAGTGTTAGACAAGAGCCCAGTTTCAGGCCCTGGAAGGGGTCCCCCTTCCTGCAACAGCTTCAGAGTCAAATAACTTGGATTTGAATCCTGAATTCTGGCTACCAAGGTTGAGATAGTCTCTTAAATCCCCAAGTAGACTCAAATTCATTTATAAAACAGATTTACCTGGCAGAGTTGTTTAGAAGATGAAAGTTAATATATGTTCATCACCTTGCATTGTCCTTATACAGTCAGCTCTCCATATCCGTGAGCCGGATGGAGAGGACTGACTGTTTTCACTGTATTATACCATTTGATACAAGGGACTTGAACATCTGTGGATCTTGGTATCCATGGGGAATCCTGAAACCAATCCCTCATGAACATCTAGGGACAACTCAATATGTCTTCAATGAAACAGTCTATTAAAAATGTTGTTAGTTAATAAAGTAAAAAATATGGATGGTGGCTAAAATAGCCAAATTATACAGTTCACAGTAGCACACTCTCTCATCTAAGACAAAAGAATGCATTCCACATTTCAACTGACTGTCCCCCTGCCCCAAACACTCACATCTGTGTACATTTATCAACTATGTTTTGGTATCTAACAGACCATAGTGTCCATTCTGCTGGAAATAAGGAGACCTTTCTAAGAAGTTCCAGTTCCAAGAAGACCCACAGAATATTAATTCAAATCTAGCACTGACTGATTGAGAAGTGTTAACATGTTCATTGACTATTGGATTCCTTTTATAATTCTACATCCGTCTCTACAAATCCTATTTGCACCCTTTCTATCCCTGATAAAGGGTCTATAACTCAGAGGCTGTGAATCTGTTACCTAAGATACCTTATAATTTTTAAGAAAAAACATATTAAATGGAGGTTTTGACAATAGAAATTCATGACTATTCCTCCACTTTATTATTTTAAAGTCAGAGTTAATTATCATAACTAATTCACTTAACTGATTTCAATTTAATATAACAAATATTAAAAGGTGCCTATAAGCCACAGTTGATGCTAGCAGCCTATATATCCCAGAGGGAATAAGAAAACGTTGCCTCTGTTCATTGTGAGCAATCATCCTAGAAGGAGATACTGCATTAGGCATATTTCAACAAACACACATAATTAAACACATTCACCATAAATGTGGAAAATTACCACAGGATTTCAGGGATGGTAAGTCAGGAAGAACACATGCACTCTGAGAATGTCAGAAAGCAAGCCCTGTTATCAAGTGACAAGATGAAGAGTTGCATGCGTGCTCAGTCATGTCTGACACTTTGCATCCCTATGGACTGTATCCCACCAGGCTCCTCCATCCATTGAATTTTCCAAGCAAGAATACTGGAGTAGGGTGCCATTTCCTCTTCCAGGGGATCTTTCTGACCCAGGGATTGAACCTATATCTCCTGCATCTCCACATTGGCAGCCAGGTTCTTTACCACTGAGGCACCTGGGGATCCTAGGCATCCCCTTGAGAGTTTTGTCATCTGGGAAGTAGATTTCATGGTAATTGTTGAAAGATCCTTCTTTTGTCATGAGTTAAGACAAAGAACATGCCATGCAAATATTTAGGACTATGTTTTTAATCTCTATTGCAGATTTAACGTTCCAAATTTATAAGCAATGTTGAGGAAAGGAAAATAAGAATGTTTAATTATCTTGCTTAGACTCTGTAAGTCTATATATTCTTTTCCTTAAAAAAAAAATCAAACAACATGAAATGCAGATATTTTAAAAAGTGATTTTCATGCTTAGCAAGAAAATTCTCTCTGGAGTGTCATCCAGGTATATAACTTAAAGTGATAGTAGCCTAAACACTTATCACCAACTTCAATTTAGCTACAGTCATCCAATAACGTGAATGGCATATCCTAATGGAAGAAAGTTAGAGAAATCTTAAATACGAAATAATCTGATATCACATGTGTGCTCTTTCTCCTTCAGTATAACTTAAGACCTTTGAAAGCTCTAAGCTGCTGCATATCAATGAAGAATTTCTGACATTTTGAGACGGTAGAGCATAATTTATCCTGTTATCTTTGGCTGTTTGGAAATTGAAGATCTCACTTTAGAGCTTGAGTATGCATAAGGCTTAATTCATTTCAAGTATGTACAGAGCCCACGTTCCTTATGGAGGAACACAAGCTCTATCACGATGCAACCCAAACCCTAACTGCTCACAACTTCTGCATCTTTTTTTAGGAACCGTGGAAGCACAGTTCCTAAAAGAAATCTTTTAGGAACCTTGGTTCACAAATGCCTCCCACAGCCCCCTGGAAACAATCATGTGAGCATGCACACATATGATACCATCATCTGCAGGATTTTTAGTATGTGACCTTCCACGTTTCTAAGACATTGCATGTGACATTTCCTGTTCCTGTAATGCCATTTCCCATCCTTTATTGGCTCAGAGAATTCAGATTTAGATTCAAAACTTAGCTTGGATTGTCACTCCTATAGTAACCATCCCTTCTTTCCACCAGATTCACAGGATTAATAATACCCTCCTTCTTGTTAACCCTGTATGAAACACCCATTTGTGTTACTCCATTCAACTATGGTTCTGTGTTGCCAACTCAGGACTGGCTTCATGGGTGTGTGACCAGTCACTCCTTGCCACTTCCAGAAGGGGTTATGCTTGGGAAATAATATTCTGCAGTTGCCATTTTCAAATATTTAAAAAATTTTCCTTTGACTTTGTTCTTTCTAAAATGGGTTCATGGAGCTTGTGCTTGGGGCTTGGAGCCTCAGTTTATAGGTGGTCTTGCCTCCTACAGCCTCCCAGGAACAGGTTCTCAGCTGTCCATTCCCTCAAGCTATGGGCCCCCAGCCCAGCGCAGCCTCCCCTAACTCTGCCCTACCCCTACTATCTCCTTCAGCTCCCTGCAAGTGTGGACAAGCTTGGGGTGCACATATCTTGAAGCCTATTGGGAAGGGACAGGCAGGTAGCTGTCCCATGTTGAGCTGAGGGCACCACAGAGTATCTGGGTGATGAGTGGCCAGAAAAACAAAAGGCTGCTTCTTGATGGGAGTGAGCCTCTGTTAGCTATATCCAGGTACCTAGTATCTCTGGTGCACAGGTTTAAAGATCCTTGGGGAGTCCATCCATTGGCCATGGTTGGGGTGATGGGCTCATGAGGAAGGGGCAATGCTTACCTCAACTACCCAAACCCATCCCTGGCTAGGACACTTGGAAGGAGTCTGCAGCTGGCAGGAGGGGACCTGTCATAGAACCTACCTGTGACAGTCCTCTCTGGCTCCAGAGTACCCTCCTCCTCCAGAATGGAGCTCTCCCTTTGGTCCATGGGGACTATTCCTTTTTCTGCTTCCAAGCTTCTGGGACTTAGTTTGCATCTGTCTTTTCTGGCAAGTTCAAGGCACCCTTCAGGGACAAGCCATGTAATAAAAGTGTACAATTTTTCTATTTCTGCAGAAGGCTTACATGCTTGATATTTGCATTTAAAACTGTCACTACACAATATAAAAATGAATGAGAAAATTAATGCTAATAATTTAAGGTTTTAATATTTCTCTACTTAGAAAGGCATTTCCTAGCAATTTTTTTTTTTTAAAGACAAGTTGAAAGGGAGAGACCATGGAAAACAAGGAAAATCTTTGTCTCTTTAATTGTACATGTTCCTGTTTTTCGAACAAAGGAACCCACATTTTCATCTTTTACTGGGACATGCAAATTTTCTGGCCAGCCCTGTTCCTACCTGAAATTGACTTCCTTAAGAATAGAGCCCAGGCTTTTTCATTTTGCTCTTCTGTTTCTAATATAATATCTGGCATTTGTCAGGTATACAAAACTACTTTTTGAGGTAATTTATATGAATTTGTTATATGTGTATGTGCCTGTATCTATATAATACCTAAATATCTATATATTTATGTCTTTATATTTGTATATTATGTTAGCATAAATATATACTGTAATATGTGATGATACATGCAGCAGATAGATATAAATGACTTAGAAAACTGATTTTAAACATTTTGGCCTTTCAGTTGTTACTCTTTACTTAGACACTACTGGTTCAATCTCTCCAAATTTAAAAGATCATTAATCCAAATGATAATTTAATCAATATCATATTAAGAAGCTATAAAAACCAAATTCATATCAGGTAAGCAGATTCATAGCACTATAAGCATTTAGAATGCGCCTAGTGTCAGCACATTTCTATGAGAAATGAATTCCTGTTTCCACCACACAGAACTCACTTAGGAAAATCTTGAACTGACTTTTTCCCATTGTTTATACTTTGATTCACTGTGAAAGCTAAGATGAATATGAATACTCTTACAATTTTTGGTTTGTCTACTTTCTAAGTGCTTATCATTTTTTAAACACCTGTGGCTAAATGTAGACAAAACAGAATTTGGTATAAGCAGATGTCTTTTAATATGAATTTTTCCAGAACATTAGGTTCTAAATAGCTCATTTTTTCGGCAAGCAACACTTTCATTTATTTAAAAAGTAGGAACTATGCTTAATGGTGCATGGGTACAGACACACAAAGTTGCATAAGTAGATATACATACAGGTAGTCAACTATACACACCAATCACACACACATAAATGCATCTATGTACAAAGAGACACACAGTTATCTACATAGGCACACAAATACATTCTGGATTAACAGGTGCACACATATCAGTATGTACACACACACCAATGCAAACACATACACACATACAGGCAGACACACACACAGGCAGACACACACAGATCTCTATATTCAGAGACAAGACCACACTTGCAGAGACTTATGCACACAAATACACATCCATATGCATGTACACAGCTCGTATACACAAACTCATATGTATACAAACACACAGGAACATATACATATACTCATAGATACAGACATATGTACAGATATAACCTCATGCATATGCAGATACACAATTATCCACACAGAGACTTGAACTTCTTCTGCTGTTTCCCTTGGGAACTGAACAGAATTGTTTGGAATTAAAGGTGGCTCAGTGGTAAAGACTCCACCTGCAATGCAGGAGACCCAGTTTCGATCCCTGGGTCAGGAAGATACCCTGGGGAAGGAAATGGCAACCCATTCTATCATCATTGCCTGGGAAATTCCATGGATGGAGGAACCTGGTGAGCTACAGCCCATGGTGTTACAAAGGGTCAGACACGACTTAGTAACTAACAACAAAAAGATGAAAGCTTGATGGGATTCTTTAACAAAAGGAGAGATGTAAAAGAAAAGAAGAAAGTAAAAAACACAAAATCACTTCCTATACAAAATCTATACCCCCCCAAAAAAAGCCATTACCCTTGTAACTCTCCAATAAATAAGGAACCTTAGCTAAACATCCTACATGTCAGGTCCTATTAAGTGCCATAGTTCACACGAAGCATGCATCATTTTGACACGGATGAGTACACGAGCCTTTGTTTTATTTTTCTAATACATTGTAAATTCATTGCACAATTACAGCAGTAACATGGTGTTTCATTAAAGTTCAGAGAAGGTACTAATAACTTTAAGGAAGTAAAGATATGCCCCATTAGAAAACTGGACAGCTGCACGTGAATCAATGAAGTTAGAACACACCCTCACTCCATACACAAAAATGAACTCAAAATGGCTTAAAGACTTAAAGACAAGACATCATAAATTTCTCGAAGAGAACATTTGGCAAAACATTCTCGGACATAAATTGTACGAATATTTTCTTAGTTCACCTTCCCAAGGCAGTAGAAATAAAACCAAAAATAAACAAATAAAGCCTAATCAAATGTATAGGTTTTGGTATGAGAAAGGAAGCCATAAATAAAATGAAAATACACCCTATGGACTGAGAGAAAATATTTGCAAATGATGCTACTGACAAAGGCCTGATTTCTAAAATATATAAACAGCCCATACAACTTAGTATCAGAAACCAAAAAACCAATCAAAAGGTGGGAAGAAGATCTCAATAGACATTTCCTCAAAGAAAACATACAGATGATCAATAGGCACATGAAGATATGCTCACCACCACTAATTATCAGAGAAAGGCAAATCAGAACTACGATGAGTTATCATCTCACACCGGTCAAAATGACCAGCACTGAAAAGTCTACAAACAGTGAATGCTGGAGAGAGTGTAGAAAAAAAGGGAACACTCCAACACTGTTGGTGGGAATGCAATTTGGTGCAAACACTATTGAAAACAGTATGCATGTATGCATGGTCAGTTGCTTCAGTTGTGTCCAACTCTTGGTGGCCCTATGGACTGTAGCCCACCAGGCTCCTCTTCAGTGGGATTCTCCAAGCAAGAATACTAGAGTGGGCTACCATGCCTTTCTCCAGGGGATCTTCCCAACCCAGGGATTAAACCTGCATCTCTTATGTCTCCCGCATTGGCAGGCAGGCTCTTTACCACTAGCGCCACCTGGGAAGCCCATTGAAAATGGTACAGAGATTCCTAACAAAATAAGAAGAGTTACCACATTATCCAGCACCTCACTCCTGGGTATATATACAGAAAAGATGAAAACTCTAATTCAAAAAGATATATTCATCTTAACATTCATAGCATCACTATTTACAATAGCTTAGACATGGAAGCAACCTAACCTTCATTGACAGAGAAATGGATAAAGAAAATTTGATATTCATATAAATGGAATATTACTCAACCATAAAAAGAATACAATTATGCCAGTTTCACCAATATGGATGGACCAAGAGATTGTCATACAAAGTGAAGTCAGACAAAGGCAGATATCATATGATACCACTTACATGTGGAATCTAAAATATGATACAAATTACCTCATTTACAAAAGATAAACAGATTCACAGACATTAAAAAAAAATGTATGGTTACTAAAAAGGGAAGGGGAAGAGGGATGAATTAGGACCTTGGGATTAGCAGATAAAAATCACTATATATAAAACAGATAAACACAAGGTCCTACTGTATAGCACAAGGAACTATCTTATGACAAACTACAGTGCAAAAAAAAAGTGAAAAAGTGTGTGTGTGTGTGTGTGTGTTTATAAACTGAATCACTTTGTTGTATACCAGAAACTAGCAAAACACTGTAAATCAACTATACTTCAATACAAAATATATTCCACATAAGCCCTTTTTTCTCCACTTCACTCTATGTATGTGTGTATGCTTCCAAATCGAAAGACAAGCGCTTATTTTGAGAAACTGCAAAATATCTGTCTTCCATCTGATTGCCCTCTCTTCCTGTGTTCTCCCTTGTCTTTACCATTTGCATTCATTTCTGGCCTTGTTTTGTGGGGGTGTCTGTATGTGTGTATGCCTCTTTTTATTTCACTCTGTTTATTTTCTGGGGAGGTCCAACATTTAACAGGAGAAGCTTAACATAATTCAGTAACTAGATGTCAATGTCACAGTATAATTTTAAACAAGAATATGTAGATTATGAGCAGACTTCTGACGAGATGGATGGATTAAAAAGCACAGCAAAGAGTTCATTGTCATCTCGTGGGTCTCCCTTCTCCCTGTGATTTGTACAGCATCAGATGTGAGTTCAAGAAGACAGAATGGCGTTGGGTATTATAGGAGGCTGTCACTGTGATCATACGGATTGTGGTTCCCACTACTCAACAATGTAAACTCTGTTCAATTCTCTAACCAGTGAAGTACACACACACACACACACACACACACACACACATAATTCCTCTTCTAACTTATAACATGGGAACAGTAATTAGCTCCTTAATGGAGTTGCTATAAGATCACATTTATCTGTAACTATATATGGAATTAAATATGTTCTTTGATCTAAAATATTTATCAACAATCCCTAGCATTTGAAACTCTAAATAAAGTTTAAAAAACGTTTAATTATTAAAATACATATTTTCCATACTAAATTGCAGTGGTTAAAAATTCTTCTAAGATTCTCTTTGGTTATCCATCCTTAATTTTAAGATAGAAAATCTGGGAGTAAAGGTAATTACTTTCCATATTTTTGCTTTTGCCAGATTGTATTTAAATAATGACATACATGCACATACCTACTCTACTTTTCAGTATCAGTAAGATTCTCATTCAACCAGTAGCAATTAAGTGCTAACAATGTGTCAGACACTTCCTTTACTTTCTGAGGTTGTCCAGGTCATTTAATGAGGAAAGATACCTATATTATCCTGCTAACCTAACAGGTGAAAAAACTGAAATGCAAAGAAGTTATATTTGTGGTATCTCCCACCTATCTATCCAGGCAAATCTCCTTTTATCATAATTTACCCCAACTTGCACAAACATATACCCATATACTCTATCTATCTGCTCTTGTGGCCTTCTCATATTTAGAACAAGTAAGGACACTGTCAATGGCTCCTTGCTCTGTCTTAAATATCCTGCCACTTGAAAATCTCTCACTAATTAACTCTATGCATCAGATGAAATGCTGGAAATGACCTCCACTTCTATGAAGATATCTTTGACTAACATAGGCAAATGTTGGTTCTCAATCAGTTTAGTTCAGTCACTCAGTCGTGTCCAATTCTTTGCAACTCAATGGACCAAAGCACGCCAGGCTTCCCTGTCCATCACCAATTCCCAAAGCTTGCTCAAACTCATGTCCATTGAGTCAGTGATGAAATCCAACCATCTCATCCTGTCAACCCCTTCTTCTCCTGCATTCAGTCTCTCCCAGCGTCAAGTTCTTTTCCAGTTAGTCATTTCTTCACCTGAGGCCAAAGTATTGGAGCTTCAGCTTCAGCATCAGTCCTTCCAATGAATATTCAGGACTGATTTCCTTTAGGATTGATTGGTTTGATCTCCTTGCTGTCCAAGGGACTCTCAAGAGTCTTCTCCAACACCACAGTTCAAAAGCATCAATTCTTCAGTGCTCAGCTTTCTTTATGGTCCAACTCTCATACCCATACATGACTCCTGGAAAAACCATAGGCTTTGACTAGATGGACCTTTGTCAGCAAAGGTATGTCTCTGGTTTTTAATATGCTGTCTAGGTTGGTCATAACTTTTCTTCCAAGGAGCAAACATCTTTTAATTTCATGGCTTCAGTCACCATCTCCAGTGATTTTGGAGCCCAAGAAAGTAAAGTCTCTCATTATTTCCATTGTTTCTCCATTTATTTGCCATGGAGTGATGGGACCAGATGCCATGATCTTCGTTTTCTGAATGTTGAGTTTTAAACCAGCTTTTTCACTCTCTTCTTTCAATTTCACCAAGAGGCTCTTTAGTTCCTCTTCACTTTCTGCCATAAGGGGGGTGTCATCTGCATATCTGAGGTTATTGATATTTCTCCCAGCAATCTTGATTCCAGATTGTGCTTCATCCAGCCTGGCATTTCACATGAGATACTCTGCATAGAAGTTAATTAAGCAGGGTGACAATATACAGCCTTGACATACTCCTTTCCCAATTTGGAACCAATCTGTTTTTCCATGTCCGGTTCTAACTGTTGCATCTTGACCTGCATACAGATTTCTCAGGAGGTAGGTAAGGTGGTCTGGTATTCCCAGCTTTTATAGAATTTTCCACAGCTTGTTGTGATCTACTCAGTTAAAGGCTTTGGCATAGTCAATAAAACAGAAGTAGATGTTTTTTTGGAACTCTCTTCCTTGTTCTATGATCCAACAGATGTTAGAAATTTGATCTCTGGTTCCACTGTCTTTTCTAAATTCAGCTTGAACATCTGGAAGTTCACAGTTCACATACTCTTGAAGTCTGGCTTGGAGAATTTTGAGCATTACCTTGCTAGCATGTGAGATGAGTGCAATGGTGCCGTAGTTGTTTGAGCATTCTTTGGCATTGCCTTTCTTTGGGATTGGAATGAAAACTGACCTTTTCCAGTCCTGTGGCCACTGCTGAGTTTTCCAAATTTGCTGGTATAATGTGTACAGCACTTTCACAGCATCATCTTCCAGGATTTGAAATAGCTCAACTGGAATTCCATCACCTCCACTAGCTTTGTTTGTAGTGATGCTTCCTAAAGCCCTCTTGAGTTCACATTCCAGGATATCTGGCTCTAGGTGAATGATCATGGTTAGCTAGATCATGAAGATCTTTTTGTATAGTTCTATGTATTCTTGCCACCTCTTCTTAATATACTCTGCTTCTGTTAGGTCCATATAATTTCTGTCCTTTATTTTGCCCATCTTTGCATGAAATATTCCCTTGGTATCTCTAAGTTTCTTGAAGAGATCTCTAGTTTTTCCCATTCTATTGTTTTCCTCTATTTCTTTGCATTGATCACTGAGGAAGGCTTTCTTGTCTCTTCTTGCTATTCTTTTAAACTTTGCATTCAAATGGGTATATCTTTCCTTTTCTCCTTTGCCTTTAGCTTCTCTTATTTTGTCAGCTATTTCTAAGTTCTCCCCTGACAACCATTTTGCCTTTTTGCATTTCTTTTTCTTTGGGATATACTTTATCAGTGCCTCCTGTCCAATGTCACAGATCTCCGTCCATAGTTCTTTAGGCACTCTCTCTACCAGAACCATGTCTCCAAGGAATATTCCTCCTTACCGTAATTCTGCCTCTTATCCAATTTCCCTTCTCATAGAAATTATCTGTAACCATGATTGTCCTCCCCAATAGACTAAGTTTCTTGAAATCAAGGACATATCAGGATATATACTTAAGGTGCATTCTAAATAAACCAATGCTATACCAAGGTCACAGAAGTGTAACTCAAGCTTGTGACTTTTTAATTTTGTTTTAATAGATATAGCAGAGCAACCTTGATATCGAATTCTTATACTGACTTCTTCCTTTCCAAATAATGTTTTCTCTCCACTAAAAGGGACTTACTGTTAGGAGAAGAAAGAGTCTCTGGCCTCATAATAATTCTCCACATGCTAGAGGAGTTTGTGATAAGGTCCTGGATTGCATGTAATATTACTGACCTTTACTGCCTCTATTCTGAACATCCACAGGAACCGTCTACAGAATGAGAGCAACTCAAAATAGAATTCTATTCATTTAGTTCCAATGTACACTTTAGAGGGTTAGTTCCTAGTAGCATTTAATTTGTCATTTTCTGGCTTTCTTTCCTAAATAATGATTACTTACTCATGTTAGTGCCTAAATAAACAGAATGATTAAAGAATGAAATGACATCTCTTTCTTTTTCTTATCTAAGCACTAACAAATTCTAAACCATGGTTTTACATTTAATCTATTGTTTTGATATTACTGGGAGACAGAAATTGAGATTATTGGTAAATTCACAAGTATTCCCCTTCCAGTACAGATTTCTTGATATTTAGGTTAATCAGGTGACATATGACCAGTGTAGACTTGACCCAAGATGTACTAATAACTCCTTGCTATCTACAGAGGTTGGTTCAAACTACTGGCATGAAACTCTAGCCAGGTCAATTATGTCCTCTCCTCCCTGGATAGAAAAATGTAATTTGTCCATGTGCAAAATGTTTCTCTGGATATGTTTGCTTTGGAGAGAGAATCAAACTCATGTCCATGGAGTCGGTGATGCTATCTAACCATCTCATCCTCTTTCCTAGGTAATACTAAAATAAACAAGAAAATCCCCCTTTTGATCATAATGGCAGAAACCAAACTCCATCTAGCATTTTATTACTCAGTGTGGCATGTGGAGCAGTAACACTGACATCGATTCAAAGGTTCTCCAAAAGAACTTCTGCTTTCAGGCTCCTCTTCAAACCTACTAAGCCAGAGCCCACATTTAAAAGAAAACTCCCTGATGTTCTATATGTACATGAACAACTGAGAAGCACTGATATGGCTGCATTGTCTTCCTGCTTCTTATGTTACACTGTCACTAGATTTTTTCAAACTTCTACCACCTTTCAACCACAGGGCCTTTGCAAATACTGTTCTCCCTACCTTGAAAACTCTTTTCTATTCCTCTTCACCAAGTTAATTTTTCTTTAAACCTTAGATCTCAGTTCAAGCATCATTTTTCTCATAAGCATATTTCTGCCTAGAGTGAAAAACCCTATTATACATGCATGTATAATAGGGAGTGTGTGCATGCATGCTACGATGCATGTGTCCATTCAGACTATAGCCCGCCAGGCTCCTCTGTCCATGGGATTCTCCAGGCAAGAATACTGGAGCGGGTTGCCATGCCCTCCTCCAGGGGAAATTCCCAACCCAGGGATCAAATCCACATCTCTTAAGCCTCAATCATTGTCAGGCAGGTTCTTTACCACTGGTACCATTGTGGGAATAATATACATAAATATAATGTATATAAGCTTCGTGAGTCATTGATAATGATGGATTTTTTTTCTTATATTGTATTCCTAGTACTTAAACTGTTACATACTAGAATCTCAGTGTATACTTGTTAAATGAATGATGGAAAACTTTTAGAGATAAATAAGCCTTAAACCCAGAGAAAATGACTGATTAACCTAAAGTCACGTAAAAAGTGGTAGATCTGAGTTTATAATCCAGGTTCCTGCCCTGATGTCTCAGAATGGTATCTCCGAATTCTATTTCCTCTACAATTTATTCAGCCAAATCAAGCAAATTAGAAATAAAACAGATGCCAGATGGGAACAAACCCACCTTGAAACTCTTTCTAAAACATCTTCTCTTCTATCAGAGAGACTGGCAAATATTCTACTGCTGAATGGGTGGCTTGAATAATGCAAGCCTATCTAGTATTGAGTGATTACACTTTTGTTGGGATGCTAACTTCTTTGGCTTCAGAGAAAATAAAATGTGATGGACCAAAGAGCCTGCAGCAGCTGATGAGTTTCTGAACCAACTGGCAAGTCAGAAGTTCTTGGCAAGTGCAAACTCAGGTCATCAGCTGATATGAGATACAGGCCTGGTGGACTCACCAGTCATAGAATGAGTTCAATTTATTGAAATAAACTTTGTGGCATTCCTATTTGGGCATTCAGTACAGTTCTTATGATTGGAATGCTTTGATCAGTAGGGTAGTGTAGGGCAGGACTTATGGAAATTTTAAGCAATCGTCGTTCCAGCCTGCCTTGGCATAAATGGGATGCAAAGAGATGAATGTATGATGTATGTCTTTATGTATTTCAGCAGCTTATCTGAACAGCTTCTATACTGTTAAACTTATCAACTGGACCTAGTGTGTTAGTTGCTCAGTAGTATCCAATTCTTTGTGGCCCCATGGACTGTAGGCCTCCAGGCTACTCTATCCATGGAATTCTCCAGGCAGGAATTCTGGAGTGGGTCGCTGTCCCTTCTCCAGGGGATCTTCCTGACCCACAGATTGAACCTGAGTCTCCTACATTGCAGGAAGAGAGCCACCAGGGAAGCCTTATACCCTGAAAATTTCCCATTTCCAATGAATTGTCTCTAAGTATTCTTATCCTTATATAGACAGTATCCCAGAACATTTCTCCTTGCCCATCTTAGACACGCCACCCTCCACCATCTCCTGATGTGTTTATTAATGTCCTAGCTGCTGAATTGCTCTTTTGTATCTCAGTAAGTGTCCCATGTTCATATTTCTTTTGAACTTGGATATCGTGCCACTAATACTGTTATCAAAAGCTTTCCTTAGGCATGACTAAATTTCTGTCACTTTTTTGATCTATTTATTTAAACATTTACTTTGTGCATACAAGATACCACATCCCGCTAGATGCTGGAAGATGAAACACAGCACTCCTGCTCATATGCATGTAATTAAATTGTGTTTAATATACACTATGGTGTAATTACAATACAATGAGGTATTTATATGGAGACATAGATGCCTCTGGATATGTTAAATAAAAGCCTCAAAGACCCATGCCCACTAATATAATATTGTAAGTCAACTATACTTCAATTTTTAAAACATTGCCAAACAAAACAAGAGGCCATTCCTGACTCTGGACCCTTCTTGAGCACTAGGCTGTTTCCTCAGGTCTGTGTTATCTCTCTCCCCACATCATCCTTAGATCTTTAACTTTGGAACAACCCATTCGATGCACCTGTGTCCTCCTTCCCCCTACTCTTTGCTTACTTCTGCCTGTCTGTTCGGAGAAGGCAATGGCACCCCACTCCAGTACTCTTGCCTGGAAAATCCCATGGACAGAGGAGCCTGGTAGGCTGCAGTCCATGGGGTCACAGAGTCAGACACGACTGAGTGGCTTCACTTCCACTTTTCACTTGCATGCATTGGAGAAGGAAACGGCAACCCACTCCAGTGTTCTTGCCTGGAGAATCCCAGGGACAGGGGAGCCTCATGGGCTGCCGTCTGTGGGGTCGCACAGAGTCGGACATGACTGAAGCGACTTAGCAGCAGCAGCAGCAGCCTGTCTGTTTATAGAAACAGAAAGTTAGAAAGTTCTGCTCCATTTGTAACTCTTGCCAGATATCAAGTATCTTGACGGAGGTAGTTTCAATTCATCTCTATAACCCTGGTATCTCATACTGTCTCCATTCAGAAGTACTCAGTAAACAGTGAGCTCACTGGCTTATTTGATAAACGCAAGACAAGTTTTAAGTGTCATTTTCTTCAACTGAAACTCCAAATAGGATTAACTTTGTCATCCCTCAGAAATGAAGTCATTTCTAATATGCCTTTCAGTGATGGAGAAGAAGAGAAAAAAAATACATTCTGCAAATTACAATAACTTGACAGCTGCTCGCTAAACAATACCGCGTTAATTTCCGATGTTCCACACATGGCTGAGTGGAAGATCCCTTAATCCCAGGCCCCATTTTGTGTTTGCCTCATTGTCTCTGTCCCCTCCTTGTATCGCTTGCAGAAATCACCAGTGGCTGTGTATTCTCTTAAACCTTATTATTGCTGGAGAAGTCATAGATTAGAGTAATGCAGATCTGCTTCCCAGAGGTATGTTAAAATGGATTTAAGTTCTTTATTTTGAGTGATTGACTTTGAGAAATCCCCTTCTTTATCAGTTGCTACCAGAGAAACAGAACTTTTCAGGAATGACAGTAAACGAACCACACATTCTTGAGTTCTATAGGCATAATAACTTTTAAAGAGATTGAGGTTCATTTGGCCGTTTATGTATTGGCATCATCAGATGACCCTGTGAGCTTGGGCCCAATGCAACAGTGTGCCACAGCTTTAAATTACTGGCTCCAAAGGCCTGCACTTGGGGAACTTTTCTGAGCAAATTCTCTTAGCTTTAGTCTTGGTACTGTGATTCTTTTGTTCTAGGCTTACTATTTCCAACAAATGATTACCTTCAAAGCAAACAGAAGGGAGAGTCTTTCTTAAAGGGGCTCTTTGCTTTTCAAAAAACCAAACCATGTTATCTTATTTTTGAAAACGTAATAACCTGCTTAGGAAAACTAAAGATATCTTTCAAATACAGAAAATGCGTGGTGCAAAATATGGTCTGATAGAGAAGAGGAATGGTAATCGCAATTGAGCTAGCATCTTGGTGGGTAAAGTGTTGTCTGATATGCCAGTTCTGATCCAATAGTAAATAAAGGGATTGGGACAATTCAGATCTTTTTGCTACACAGAGCTATATTTCTTTATTTGTTTGTTTTGGCTCTGACAAAATTCATATATCAATAGACATTTTAGAAATCACTGACAGACTATATCTGGAGTGCTGCTTCTAGGAATGATGATATGGGTTGGAAAATTGTGGAATGAAAAGGACACTCTGATAGCACTGCCCACAAAAGCCGAATGGTGCCTCTACATCTTTAGGAAGATCTTCTCTTGGGGGCTAATTAAGCCTAAGAAAACAAATGATTTCCAGAAGCATGGAGGTGACAAGAGTGAATACTGAGCTATGTTCCTTATCAGGACAGTCACTGGGATGTTGTGTGATTTTCTAATCCTATTAAAGTCACACTTTATTAGGACTCAAACAATAAGGATGAGCAGAGGAAACTTTTTATTGTTCATTCAAGTTCTGAATACTGTTCAAAACGAAATAAGAAAGAAGACTGGTCAGATGGAACCAAAATGTGACAATTAAGTTCTTCAGTGCTTGCAAAGTGATTACAAGAGAGCTTGACACATAGAAGCACTAACTCAGCTTAGCAATTCTTACTACAGTTATTACTAATTATCATCATTAATTTCTTGAATGTTCTCATTCTAAGGACTTAATGAGAAATAAGCTGTCATTAGCAGTCATAAAACCTGGGTTCAAATGACCACTGACTAGCTGGGTGGCCCAGAGAAAGTTCCTTAACTCTGTGAAATCTCCCTGCTTTCCATCGACAGCTGAGACCTCACAATGAGCTATAACTTATCTTTGTTTACTAAGTCCAAACTACACTGGTCTTTCAGTTCCTTGCAAATATCAGTTTCCAGCTCTAAAGAATCACACATTCTCTTCCTTCTTTTAAGAACAGACCTTTACAGATGTATAGAACAGTATTTTGGACTCTGTGGGAGAGGGAGAGGGTGGGATGATTTGGGAGAGTGGCATTGAAACATGTATAATATTATATAAGAAACTAATCACCAGTCCAGGTTCGATGCAGGATACAGGATGCTTGGGGCTGGTGCACTGAGATGACCCAGAGGGGTGGTACAGGGAGGGAGGTGGGCGGGGGGTTCAGGATGGAGAACACGTGTACACCCAGGGTGCATTCATGTTAATGTATGGCAAAACCAATACAATATTATAAAGTAATTAGCCTCCAATTAAAATAAATAAATTTAAATTTTTTTTAAAAAAGAACAGACCTTTGTCCTTTGCTGGTCTAGGTTATAGAGCTCTATAACTTTAGAGCTTTGCTTAAAATGAATTCTTTGGAGTCCCTGATGATGAAACTATTCTTTCATAGGTCTTTATTTTTTATAGGAGTTATTTAAATCTGTAAACTGTATTTTTCATTTTTTTATTGCCTGCATCTTACCCTAGACAAAAATTTTCGTGAGATCAGTGTTTAGGTGTGATCTTGTTGTATTCACCTTTGCATACCCAAAATATAGCACAGGTCTGACACCTAGTAGGTTTTCTCCAAATAGAAGGAACTAATTAAAAGACGCTTACTCCTTGGAAGAAAAGTTATGACCAACCTAGATAGCATATTCAAAAGCAGAGACATTACTTTGCCGACTAAGGTCTGTCTAGTCAAGGCAATGGTTTTTCCAGTAGTCATGTATGGATGTGAGAGTTGGACTGTGAAGAATGCTGAGCACCGAAGAATTGATGCGTTTGAACTGTGGTGTTGGAGACGACTCTTGAGAGTCCCTTGGACTGCAAAGAGATCCAACCAGTCCATTCTGAAGGAGATCAACCTGGGATTTCTTTGGAAGGAATGATGCTAAAGCTGAAACTCCAGTACTTTGGCCACCTCATGCGAAGAGTTGATTCATTGGAAAAGACTCTGATGCTTGGAGGGATTGGGGGTGGGAGGAGAAGGGGACGACCGAGGATGAGATGGCTGGATGGCATCACTGACTCAATAGACGTGAGTCTGAGTGAACTCTGGGAGTTGGTGATGGACAGGGAGGCCTGGCGTGCTGCGATTCATGGGGTCGCAAAGAGTCGGACAGGACTGAGCGACTGAACTGAACTGAACTGAATACATGAATGAACTCCACCAAACACCTGAGGTTTATTCTGTCAACTCCATAGCAACCCTACAATGTCAATGTCAAAGTAGGTACTGATATCACTATTACCATAAACACAGTTTTTCTAATATCACTATAATAGTGATATCACTAATATCACTGAAAGTGAAAGTGTTAGTCGCTCAGTCATGTCTGATTGTTTGCAATCCCATGGACTGTAGCCTACCAGGCTCCTCTGTCCATGGGATTCTCCAGGCAAGAATACTGGAGTGGGCAGCCACTCCCTTCTCCAGGGGATCTTCCCAACCCAGGGATCAAACCTGTGTCTGCTACATTGCAGTCAGATTCTCTACTGTCTGAGCCACTAGGGAAGAACACTAATATCTCTATTGCCACTATAATAGTGATATCAGTAATGTCACTATTATCATAAACATAATTTTGCTCCTTACCCCAGGCAAAGATAAAAAAGTGTCAGTGATCCTGAAAATTCTCAAAGAAAAGCTAATTATTTTCAGGTATTGAACATCCAGACAATTGAGTAGAGGAACCTGACCCAAATTATGTCAGGAGACAATGTTGCATGCCAATTTTCCAATTCCTTCCCCATAATGAATGATTTCTCTGGAAGAAAATAATTGTGTGCTGCTAAATGTAGCTGTAATTTATGTCACATTATTTATAAGACTGATATGCATAATATTCCTCCAGTCCTACTATAAATTGAAACAATTCAGGAACATATTATCTACAGACACTTACAGAAAGATGTCTTTACAGTAGCTACACTGTTGAATCAAATAAGAATAGAATAGGGAATTTTCTCCAAGATAAAGACCTGTCATGGGAAAAAAATGAAAAACTAGCCTCCTTATTGTCACAGTGGAGTGATGACCAACGAATAACTGACATATGAGGTATAATAATGTCCCGGACTTCCCTGGGGGCTCAGAGGTAAAGAACCTTCCTGCCAGTGTAGTAGACATGGGTTTGATCCCTGGTCCAGAAAGATCCCACATGCCTCAAAGCAACTAAGCCTGTGCACCGCAACAAATGAGCCCGTGCTCTAGAACCCAGGAAACACAACTGTTGAGCCTAGGAACCACAATTACTGAGGCCATGAGCCACAACTACTGAAGCCCATGCTGTACAACAAGAGAAGCCACTGCCAGGAGATGCCTTTGCAGAGCAACTAGAGAGTGGCCCCCATTCACCACAACTAGAGAAAAGCCTGTAAGGCAATGAAGACCCAGCACAGCCAAGATTAAACAAATTAATTAATAAAATTATTTTTACAAATATCCTAAAGATTGTAAGCCACTTAGCTTTAGTCACATGACCTAGGATAAAAATAATATACAAAGAATTGTAAATGGACACTGTAAATGGTTATGTGGTTCAAACTCCAGAAAACGTGGTTCAAACTCCAGTCCCTTGTGTATTACCTCTATAAGGTAGGGCAGATTCACCAAAACAAGCCTCAGCTACTTTGTCCATAAAATGGGAATCATAATAAAACTGACCTTGTAACGTTGTTGGAGGGATTAAATGAGATCATGTACATGGCAAAGCCCAGTGATAATAGTCTGAGTCTGCTAGGGATGCTATAAAAAAAGACTATAGACTGAGCGGTTTGTAAACACCGAGATGTACTTCTCACTGTTTTGGAGGATGTAAGCCTGAGATTAGGATGCCACCATGGTCTGGCTTTTAGAAGGCCCTCTTCTGGGCAATAAGACTGCCAACTTCTCTTTATGCCCTCACATGATGGAAAGGGCCAGGAAACTCTGTGGGGCCTCTTCCACAAAAGCACTAATCCCAATCATGAGGGCTCCCACCTTTATAACCCAATTATCTCTCAAAAGCCCCACCTCCAAATATTATCCTCTTGGAGATTAGGATTTCAAAATACAAGTTTAGGGCGACAGAAACATTCAGACCTTAGCAATGGCCAGGTAGAAAACACCCGATGAACAATGATGACGAAGACAAAGAGGAGGAGGAGAAGAAATGTGATTTTTGTTTTGGATGAAATGATTTAAGCCCTTTTTAATGAGTTTAGAGCATGATTATTGACAATACATACTGACAGTGATTTCAATGTACTGGCCTATTATTTCGTATTAAGGGGAGGGGAGAGGGTCTGACCTTGCTTGATGACCATGGTAGAGAACATAGTAAAAATGGAGGCAAGATGAATAAGATGATAACACCAAGGGAACCATCTCAGTTTTACTTGGTCACAGATGAGGTCTTCCTAGCAGAGACTGGGTCGCAGACTGATACACTTTGTCTAAAAGGACCCATGTTAGGCACTTGATGTGAGGGTAGGGTAAAATGGCTCAGAATGTTCATGCATATCAGATTTTATTACTTGCATGGTTTTACTAATGAGGGATCTGATACTTAGAGCCACAGAGCAATTCAGCAACTTACCTATAAAAACTTAGGGTCACCTCAATGATGACGTTAGGCCAGGGGTTTAAGGAATTGCTCAATGGTTTTCTTCTCTGAGAAAAACAAGAGGAAAAACTTGATAGCTATTCCACTTGTGGTGGAAGCCAGTGATGCTGCTGAAGAGTATCAGCTTTAAAATCAGTTTAATGGTGTGCATGCATGAAACAAGTTGCCTCTGAGTGGAAATGTCTTTTCTGGGTGTTCCATAAAAGAGAGAACCCCAGTGACCCTGGAGAACACCTGTCTGTCTGCAGGCACTTCATCAGAAGCAAGTGCCAGACCTCACTTCCAGCCAGAAAAAAAGTGAAAGTGTTTGTCTCTCAGTCCTGTCTGATCTTTCTGACCCTATGGACTGCAGCCCGCTAGGCTCCTCTGTCCATGGGGATTTTCCAGGCAAGAATACTGGAGTGGGTTGCCATGCCCTCCTTCAGGGGATCTTCCCAATCCAGGGATCAAACCTGGGTCTTCTACATTACAAGCAGATTCTTTACCATTTGAGCCACCAGGGAAGGAAGGTGAAGGTGCTAGTCACTCAGTCATGTCTGACTCTTTGCGACCCCATGGATTGCGGCCCACCAGGCTCCTCTGTCCACAGAATTCTCCGGGCCAGAATACTGGAGGGGGTAGCTGTTCTTGTTTCCAGGGTATCTTCATGACCCAGGGATCAAACCAGGGCCTCCCGCACTGCAGGCAGATTCTTTACCATCTGAGCTACCAGGTAAATCTATCTACTCCCTCTGCTCACTGCAACCGTTGCTTCAGGCCCCTCTGGAAGATGCACTGTTTTGCCTCTAAAGGAACTTATCCTTTCTTTTTTTATGATGCAAATTTCTTGGAGCAAGGACTATACTAACAACAGTGACTGCTACCACTGCGGTTGCCAATTATTGAATGTCTATGCATCAGGCATAATACTAGATGCTTTAGATACATTCTCTCTAACCTGTTAAACAAACCTGAAAATGGAAATTATCATCTACATTTCACAGAGGGAAAATGCATTGTCCAATGTCATGAAGCTATGAAAATGAAAGCATGGAGTTAATTTAGATCTGTCTGGCTCCAAACCGGTGCTTCTCCAACTACACCACAATCCAGACAGGTTTATAATTATCCTAGTACTTTCTACTATCATTATTATTAGGGCAATTAAAACCTAATAAATACTTTGGTGATTCACGGTTAATCATTATTCAGTTCATCTAATGGCACATTAGATTTATATTGTTCAATGTAGCCGAACACCGGTGGCTCAGACGCTAATGAATCCAGCTGCAATACAGGAGACCTGAGTTCACTTCCTGGGTTGGGAAGATTCCCTGGAGAAGGAAATGGCAACCCACTCCAGTATTCTTGCCAGAAAAATCCTATGGACAGAGGAGCCTGAAGAGCTATAGTCCAAGGGATTGCAAAGAGTCAGAAATGACTGAACAACTAACATATTCATCGAGTTAAACGTGCATTTTAAGTGACTTACTTCCTTGGTCCTGAAGGGGAGCAGAATATGCCACCTGAAAAGATACCATAATGATGATTGGGAATTAAAATTACTTAAGAAACAGCAGGTGCAGGAAGGATACTCTGACTTTCCTTTGTCCCCCTGAAAAGAGGACATAAATCTCCCAAGCATTGTACAACACAGGGAATGTAGCCAATATTTTATGATAATTGTAAACAGAATGCAACTTTTTTAAAAACGTTGGAAAAGTAAAAATAAAACAAATGATTTTTTAAAATCTTCCTTGTGAAAGTTAACCTTCCTTGTTCCAGGAAGTAGAGCAGCACTCCTTTCACTAGAGACAGGGAATTCAAGGGCCAAGAAGGCTGTGTAAACAAACCTTGTGGCATTGTTACTAACCAGCTACCCCAAACCCAAACTCCTCTATTCGGTTGGCTCTTTCCAAATTTTTATTTTGTGTTTGTCTAAAAGCTGCCTGATTTAGTCACTACTTTGACTCGTATATGTCTCATACACCAGAAATCATGTTTTCTCCTGTTACTCTCTACTGACATTTTAATTATTAGGGCAGTCGAAACAACTAGAGGAGAAAAAAGGAAGTTTCTCTCGCTTACAGTTCTCATACCAGTCTTGTGTTTCTCACATGTAGCTCTTCCTTTCCCTACACCTAGAAGACCATCTAGATACATCTGGATACTAGGAACTGACCTTGGTATTTATCATGATTTTTCTTGTTTCAAAGCATTGGTTGATGGGAATAATACCACAGTCAATCTAACTATGGCTAAGATAAACGAGCAAAATTCCAAATAATACTAACCCACTCCAGTATTCTTGCTTGGAAAATCCCATGGACAGAGGAGCCTGTGGGCTACAGTCCATGGGGTTGCAAATGAAGGACCTAAGCTACTCCATTTTGTAAAAATTCCCAGAAAAGAGCTTTTTGGAAATCCCTTAACCTCACCCCACCACCCTGGGACCAATCAGAACCCATGGCAAGCACGGGAAATGGGAACTAATCAGAACCCAATACCTAACCCTTCCACAGAAGGTAACCAGTTACACATCTCCCAACCCGGAAAGTCCCGTTTTTCAAAATTTTCACGCGAGAATACCCTATATAAACAATGAAACCCAGAGCTCAGGGCTCCTCCCTATAGCTGCTGCGTCGGTATGGGTGTGAGCCCCAGCTCGAGCTTGGTAATAAAAACTCTCTTGCTTTTGCATCGGATATCGGCTCCCTGAAGGTCATTGGGAGATTTCGCAACTTGGGCATAATATTTGGGGGCTCGTCTGGGATCTCCCACCTGCTCCACGGGAAGACCGATCTGGAGAGTCATCTGCAGCCAGTAAGCTTTTTGCTGTCTTTCTTTTCACTCCTGGTAGGGCCTGGTTTCTGAGACTGGTATACGACTCAGGCGAACGTGCTGGAGAGTCACCGGTGGGGGTCGTTGGGAGACGTCCCCGACCCTGGTTCGGGGTGGGGGACGGAGTGCCCCTGTTCTCTGTAGATGATAGCGGTTCGCTCCCACTGAACAGCCAGAGGCCGTCGTCGTTAGGTTTTACCTCCAGACTCCTTGAGGTGTATTTCTCCTGTCTCTCTGTCTGTCTGTGTGGCTGTTCGTATTGTCTGTGTTAATTTACCAAATCTGACTGATCCCGGGATGATGGGGCAATGCCATTCTAGCCCCACACCTCTATCCTTGGTTACTGATAATTTTAAGGAGGTCAAGATGTGCGCTCATGACCTCAGTGTAGAAATTAAAAGGAATAAATTAATCACTTTTTGCAGTGCAGAATGGCTGACCTTCCATGTAGGCTAGCCCTCAGAAGGCACCTTTGACTTGGGAACTGTACACCAAGTCCAAGATATCATCTTCTGACCTCGGATCGGACACCCTGACCAAGTTCCCTTTGTCAGCACATTTGTCTCCTCGGACAATTCATTTCCGAGTATTAGACAAGAGCCCAGTTTCGGGCCCTGGAAGAGGTCCCTTTCGTGCAACAAATGGTGACTCTGGCAAGGGCTCTTCTTTGCCGAGACTGACATTCTAACCACTCGGGGTACTCAGGGGCCAGCTTGCCTGCCAATGGACCAGACCCAGCGGCCACAACTGGGACCCTTTTGTCCCTGGTCTCCTTCTGACATGGACAGCTGGCCAGAGTGCCCTGACCAGTAAGGAACAAGAGACTTTATTGATCTCTCTCCCCTTCTCTCTCTGTCTCCTCTCCTTAACCCTTCCTATCCTTCCCTGCGTCTAGTCCCCTGGTCCTGGACGCAGGAATCTGGTCGAAGGGCCCTCAGCTTGAGCTGAGGATTGGAGACTGATCACCTCCTCTTGACAGAGAACTCGAATTCTGGTTCTTATTTCTGGTAGGGCCGAGTTCCAGTCCTCCCTTCTCTGGAGGCCCAGGGAAAAGTCCCGTAACGCCTGGGTATCTGTAGGTGGCAGGAGACATCTGTAAGGCCACCCCTTTTGCCCCCCTCTCCTGCCTCCTCCCCCTTCTTCTTTCAACCTGGCTTCCTTTCCTCCCTTGAAATCTTTGATGTTAGTACTTAGATCTGAAGTTCTGTGTCTCTATAGGAGGTTTTCTGAGAGACTGTATTTTTGTATTTAAGGGCTTCCCTGGTGGAGCCGAGGTTAAAGCGTCTGCCTGCAATGTGGGAGACCTGGGTTCGATCCCTGGGTCGAGAAGATCCCCTGCAGAAGGAAATTTTGCTTTGTCTGGCCACCATGTGGTTTAGACCTGCTGCCATTTTGTTAGAACTTGATTTTCTTTCCCTGTGCCTTGAGACAAGGGCTCTCAGGAACACTTATCTAGACAATCTCTAACTCCTGACACTAAGGAAAAAGGGAAAGAAAAAAAAAGACTTGAAGCTAGATCTTGCACTGTGTCTGTCTAAATATGTCTTGGTAATATTTTTGTGATTAATTTGTATATGAGCTCTATTTATTCGGCTTAAAAAAGGTAAGTGCTTACAAATCAAGTAATTCTAAATTAAACAATAAATTCCAGGTTCATGTGAACTGGGAAATATTCAATGTTAAATACCTGTTATTAATGTTTGTTTGTTGACCTATCTAATATAGATATGTCTTAGAGTAATTAACATTAAGTAAAATATTTTCATTGTACCTAGGTTTAAACCCTTTTAATTGATCTTTTTGATAAAACTTCTTAAATAGAACTCTCTTGAAGTTCTTTTGATCTCTAGCCAACTTTGGGGTGCTTCAGAGGGCCCCTGGACCATCCCAAAGAGAGATATTAAACTGTGTTTATTTGGTTGGTTAAATTACATGGAAAAGATTATCAGATGAGTAATAAATCCACTCATGTTATAATGTATGGTAAAATCACTAATACAGATATCCTAAAAATTATATGGAGTTTTCAACATTCTGATATGTTCTGGTATTTTAATGGAAAACCTGATGACTTCACAAAAGTTAACAAAAGGACTGAATGAACCAGCGAATATGTTTATAACTTTTATGATTTCTATCTGAAAAATTATGGGTTTAAATCTTATGTTTTCAGGGAGTAGGGAAAATCTTCTTCTCAAACTAATTATGACAATACTTTGGTAAAATTAAACATAAACAAAACAATTATATTTTCTATCTGACTCCTCCAAAAATTGAAAGTTCTTAGGTTTCCAATAAGTTTATCAAATGAGTTAGGAAGGTTATCTCATAGGTACAAAAATTTCAAGAAATTTTTGAGACCTTAAAAGGGAAAAATTCATCTAGATTTGTTAGGCAAAATTTGTGATAAGCCTTTGGTGTGAGTTTCCCAGCCCTGTTTTATTTTAAAAGTTCAGTCTGAGACTCTATAAATGTTTCAGCAAAATAAAAAGCCTATAATCAATTATGGTTATAAAAATCATCAGACCAAAATTAGTGAGAACAGACCTATTTACCAAACAAACTAGCCTTAATTTGGTTATACTTAATAAAAATAAGGGTAACTTTAAGGAGAAAAAGATATTTCAAAATGTTAAATACCAGTTTGTTAATGGAGGTCTGCATCTAGTAAGACTCATCTCTTAGATAGTTCTTTGCTGTTATGTGATGTTAATGTAAAATTTAATTGAATTCTTAAAGAACACCCTAAGTTTGTTTCTGAAGCTTATCTCAGTAATCTATCTTTGGATGAAGATCAGATGCCTCATGACCTGCAACCAGGACTGGAAAAAGACATAATTTAAGGGACTGTCTCCAACATGGATGGAAGGACTTTTTATCAGAAGAAACTACACTATACCAGGATGAGAAGATGATGACATCAGAGGTAGACAGCTTCCCCAAAATGCTGGACCTGATTTGTATGATCATTTATGTTTTCTTGACTTCTTAGACCTTTGCATATAAGTCAAATGCTTTTCTATCATAGGCCTGATCCTATGCTAGTTTTAAAAATCAATCCAATTGTTGGGTTTGTGGCCAGTTACCTGTGTCTAGTTCTGGGTTACCTTGGTAAATTTCTCTACTACCAGACTCTAACTGGTTGGCCCTGAGAAAATTTACTTAAAAAAATTATAGTCATATTCAGGTCACTGTGATATTACTAGATAGGACCCCTCACCGGGCCAATTAATAATGCCTGCTCTGACTCCAGCTATAAATTTGAGCTTTTTTCTATTACCCAGGCTCAATCAGAATAAGAAAAGCTTCTGTAAACGAAGGGAAAATCTCCCACAATTATGGGATGGATTTATATAGATAACACCAGGCTACAGTAATTTAGGTTTAAAGTCTCCTCTGTGTTAAAAAAAAAAAAAATTAAATCATACTAAAGATAATCAGTATAGTAACACTAGAAAACTGGGCTATGTGCCTTATAGATGGTGCCAATATATCATTTCCCCGGAAGATAAAGATTCTACAGGGCAGACTAAGTCAGATGACCTGAAGATATACTGGGCTACATCTAATGGAAGTTCTTAACATAAGTCTTACTTGTGACTTTACTAATACTGCTGGCTACGTTATTTGTATTTCACCTGTTTTACAAAATTGCTGTTTCTTACACTGTCAGATATGTGTGTGAGGCCTCTAATAGAATAATATATAGTCCCATATGAGATCAATGATGGTAACAGTGTAACTCTAGATATGGCAAGAAGCAACAAGAGGGAATATTTTCCTGGACCAAAAAGTAGTAAGACAGGTGGTCCAGAGAATTTTGGTTACTGTTTTACGGCCTAGTCCAGTAACAGCACATTGAGTGGCCTGTCAACAGAATCTTTGCCAAACCTGAGTATGGACATTCTCAGCACCATGGGATAAAATGGTCATGAAATGCCCCCCTCAAAATCATGCTCAAGTTTATGAGCAAAAAGGGGCTCTGCCAACTGAAGACTGACACTCGCCATCTGCATTTACAAAGATTAAATCATGGCCGCTGCAACTGCTGACTTTCAACACCCCTGAAAGGAGTTCAGGGTGAAAATCAGGAATGAGGCACTCTGTGCTCTGGGAAAAACTGGCAGAACAGGCCTTCAGATAGTTAGATCTTTTCAGGAGAAGATTTTATGAGTCCCAATTCTTACATCTTCTCATACCTAGAGAAATACTGAAGTCATTAACGATGAAATCTGCTTTGGCTATTAAGGAAAATTTACAATTAAAAGTCAAAATAGAGTAGCTATGGTTCAAATATCCTGGGAAATAACTAGGTGATGCTATGGGTGTACTTTCAGATTAGAGCTTGTACTGCTCCAAGCTGGGGCAGTCCTATGCCCCATTTTGACAGGAAGTTATCACAGTCATAGTTGCCTGGTTCCCTAAAATTAAAACTGAGCAGGACTCTGTGGGGATCTGGAGTGCAGATCTGTTCTGTGTTCTCCATTTCTTATCTGTAGGATATAGACTTTGTTCAGCCTCCTTGACCTTCCCTGAATTCCAAAGCGTGGTTTCAAACAATTGCTAATCAGGGAAGGGAGGGGATACAAAAACAAAAACAATCAAAGGTTGGTCCAGCCTCCAGACAGTCCTGGTTCCTACTCAAAGAAATATGCATAACAATGTCTTTGAGCCCCCACCCAGGTGGAAGATGGTAACTTCAGACTGAACACAAGATTCCTGGAGCACAGCTCTGTTGCCTCACCACCAACCAATCAAAACGGGTCACAAACCCTGCAACCCTCACCCCAAATGTTGCCTTATGTTTCCTGGGACCAGAGATGACCATCCTGTTAGGTCTCCTGTTTGGCCCTTGTCTATTTCATCTCTGAGAGGGGCCAACTAAATTGCTGTTACTACAAGGGTAGAAGCTGGTTTCATATGTGGAAAACCCCAACTTAGATCAGGTAGAGAGAGAGAGACTTCTGCTCTGCTAGGCAGGCCTACGCCCATACACAGCAAGAAGTTACAGAAGAAAGAGACCTCTGCCCCAATTCCCAAAAAGTATCTTGAGTATGAAGTCTCTCAGGGGCCCTATGTGCTGCATTAGGGGAAGAACGTTGTTTTTATGTGACTCACTCGGGGGTAGTCAAGGAGTCCCTGGCCAAGATAAGAGAAGGGCTGAGTCAGAGAAAAAGAGAAAGAGAAATGTCTCAAACCTGGTTTGAATCCTGGTTCAATTCATCCCCCTGGTTTTCAACTCTCATATCCTCCTTGGTGGGGCCCCTGATTATCTTGTTACTACTGCTCACCTTCGGGCCATGCTTACTAAACAAATTGGTGGCCTTCATTAAAAGCAGCATCAACACGATGCAGCTCATGGTACTCAGATCCCAATACGCAGCCCTACCAACTGTCCCCTTAGCAGGAGACAATATAGAGCTGACCTCAGACCCATGATTGGGTCTTTCCTGGATCCTAGAGAAGAGGGGGAATGAAGGACCTAAGCTACTCCATTTTGTTAAAGAAGACTCCATTTTGTAAAAATTCCCAGAAAAGAGCTTTTTGGAAATCCCTTAACCTCACCCCACCACCCTGGGACCAATCAGAACCCATGGCAAGCCCGGGAAATGGGAACCAATCAGAACCCAACACCTAACCCTTCCACAGAAGGTAACCAGTTAGACGTCTCCCAACCCAGAAACTCCCATTTTTCAAATTTTTCACGCGAGAATACTCTATATAAGCAATGAAACCCAGAGCTCGGGGCTTCTCCCTATAGCTGCGCGTCGGTATCAGTGTGAGCCCCAGCTCGAGCTTGGTAATAAAAACTCTTGCTTTTGCACTGGATATCGGCTTCCTGGTGGTCATTGGGAGATTTTGCGACTTGGGCATAACACAAAGTTGGAAACGACTGAGCGACTAACACACACTCCCTTCATAAGTATGGACTGGACTTAGTGACTTACTTCCAAAAATAGAGTCTTTAAAGAAAAAAAAGTAATTTAATAGTGGAGAAACTTGACAGACACACCTTAACAGAGCAATCAAGATAACATAATCAGTAACCAGACATAATATCACACACCCTCCAAATTGATGCAATGAGAGGACATCTCAGCAGTTTTTTTTTCCCCCAAATCTATAACTCTAGTTTAATTATGAGGGAGCACTAAGCAAGTCAAAATTGTGGATATTCCAGCAAACAGTTTCCAAATGCTCTTGGAAAGTGTCAAACTCTTGTGTGCGTGCACCCCCCACGCGTATGCTCAGTTGCTAAGACATAACCAACTCTTTGTGACCCCATAGACTGTAGCCCTCCAACTCCTCTGTCTATGAGATTCTCCAGGCAAGAATAATGGAGGAGTGCTCTCCTCCAGGGGATCTTCCCAACTCAGGGACTGAACCCAGATCTCCCACATTGGTGGTGGATTCCTTACTGTGTGGGCCATGTGGGAAGCCCATCAAAGTCATACAGAGCAAGAAAGAAACTCTCACAGAGGAGAGACTAAATGTGAGTGAGTATCCTGAACTTAGTGGTAAAGAACCTCCCTGCCAATGCATGTAGATAGATGTAAGAGAGGTGGGTTTGATTCTTGGGTCAGGAAGAACTCCTGGAAGAGGACACAACAACCCACTCCACTATTCTTGCCTAGAGAATCCCATTGACTGTGGAGCCTGGCAGGCTACAGTCCATTGGGTTGCACAGAATCGGACACGACTGAAGAGTCTTTGCAGGCATGCATCCTGAACTCTATTCTGGAACAGAAGGAAACTAGTGGAAACATTGGAGAAGCCCAAATTAAGTCTGTAATTTAAGTGACAGCACTGGAACAATGTTAAAATCTGAGTTTTAACAGCTATGGTTAAGTAAGATGTTAACATTAGGAGAAGCTGAGTGAAGGGTATATGGGAATTCTCTATACTATTTCTGGAACTTTCTGTGTATCTAAAATTATTCCAAAATAAAAAGTAAAAAGAAAAAGCAGAAAAGTTTATATGTATTCTTTCTTTCCTTTGTTAATTTACCCTTTCTCATAGCTTGATATCAATAAAACTCTCCTATTAGAATCTAACTGAAACCTCTGAGCTAGCATTTGGAGTTTTCCCCACTCAAGGGGTTTAATATGCCAGCTTGCACGAATTGGCTGGCCCAGATTCATAACACATGTTAACTTATAGCTTTGTACTATCATTCCAGCTTCCCTGTTATCTCTGTAATGTAAAAAACAAACACATCCTTAAATTTAAAATAAGTAAATTTAATTATTAAAAAAAAAACCAAACACACAAAAAAACTATTTTCTTCCAGCTAGCTAATGGGCAAAAACACTTCGCATGCGTTAGATAAAAAGTGATTTTACATGCAGTCTTGAAACTGCGTTTTCTCAAAAAGGAGACACCAGCTTGCCCGGTGCGCGCGCAAAACTGGTATGTGAAGAAATGTGCTCAGTGGTGGTCAAGGTAGATGTGGCTCGGGAAGGGGGATAAGTGCCTTCAGAGGTTATGAGGTGCTCACTTGAATTCTTTCAAGTCAAAAACAAATAAGTATTGTCTACTATGCACTGTCCATGATCATAGGGAAAATGGTCTGCCTTTACCCTTTACTGCACTTAATTTTTTAAATGATGGCTTTATGAAAGCAGAAAAATAACACAATATTGTAAAGCAACTATATTCCAATAAAGGCTTTTTTTTTTTTTTTTTTCCAGAAAAAGAAAGGAATGTAAACAATAGAATTCTCAATAATGAGAATAACACTGGCACCCATTATCTGGATTCTTCTGTGGGTTAGAGATGCTAATGAGCAGTCAGCATTCACAAAAGCCTCACCTTAGCATAATGAGAGATTAGCAAACTAGATTGCATTGCCCCTTGAAATTGTGCATTTGAATCATCTCTTCCTACAAAGCAGCTCTGTCCAAATGACACATTCTATAGCAGGTCAATAACTCATTCTGTCTCCCTGAAGGTTTCTCTCCCTATCTCTGAACCCTAAATGCATTACTCATAAATATTAACATTTTGTTAGTGAGGGATCCTAGACCAATTTGAATTGTTGAGGTTGGGATGTGATTTGACTTGAAAAGAGTAATGAAGTTACAGTGAGTCCAAGGATAGAAACAAGTTTGTAGACATCTGAAACAAGGCATAAAATAGGTGACAACCTTTGGTTTCCTTCATTGCAGTCTATATAAGAAAAATCACAATGGAGATATTAAGGCACATTTTTATAGTCTGAAAATAGTATAGTGACCCTGCAAGCTGCTTGTTGTCGTTTTTTTAATCTCCTCCAAAATCACAAGAATAGCCTTTTTAGGACGTCCCTGTTGGTGCAGTGGATAGGAATCTGCTTGCCAGTGCAGAGGACACGGGTTCTATCCCCGTCCTGGGAAGTTCCACATGCCACAGAGCAACTAAGTCTGTGCGCCACAACTCCTGAGCCTGTGCTCTAGAGTTCGTGTTCTGCAACAGAAGAAGCCACTGCAGTGAGAAGCCCCTGCACCACAACAAAAGCTGGCCCTTAATCTTTGCACCTACAGAAAGCCCACATATAGTTGGGCAACCAAAAACAAAGCAAGAATTTTCAAAAAAAAAAAAAAAGTTTTTGAAAATAAAAGAATGTCTAACACATATTAGCTGTTATTATGACCATTTCATGTATTATTTCATGAAATCTTTGCAAAAACTTAGCTGAATAATAATTGTTATTCTCTCTGAGTCTTAGCCTGTTACTTAACCTCTCCATGCCTTGCAGAGGTGAGATTTGAACTGAGAGCTATTGAAATCCAGAGCCTAGGATCTTAACCACTAAGCCCAACTTTGGAAGTTAACATTGTATGGGAGAGAACAGGGTGGAGCAGAAAATGCTCTATCTCTTGCTTTGTAAAGCTATTCCTTTGCTGTTTAGAGAATCCTTTTGAATTCACGTTCCTCTCAGCTTAACTGTGGCACACATCATTAGGCTTAAATAGGTAAACTTAAACTATTTTTTTTACATGCTTTTCTGGGCCAAATCAGATGCTGTATTAGATACCTTCAAAGGCATTTGTGAGCAGTGCACATTTGATATCTCTAAATGTATCTGTATTGATGGGCTCTTTGACTACTTAATGTTTTAAGGTAATTAAGCCACAAAAACTCATTGAAATAATGTTTGGGGCTGACTTAAACCCTTAAAAGCCATTAGCTGTTAACTGCCAAGTTGCTCTGAGTCTCTGTCTGCATGAAATTGAATCATATTTGAGAGGTTTTGTAGGCTAGTGGCAAGATTCATAAAACCCTGACAGTTTTACATCTTTCATCACAAACCAGGAAATCAGAGGAAGGGATTAAAAACTGAATTTGGGAGAGAAAATGGCACTTGATTTTCAACCAGTGTGTTTCTAGAATCTTCAGCTAATTAATCCCACCTTGCCTTCATAGGGCAAAATTGAAAATATTCATTTACCATTTGTATAATTCATTTCAAGTCAAAGAATGCTCACGCTATACCTATAGGGATTGGTACAGGGGACACAGAGATTAATAAGGCAGTGACCTTGCCCTCGAGAACCTTTAGAGTCAAGAGAGACAAGCAGATGAATAAATAACATGCAGCATGGTGTGGTGAGCACACCAAGAGAGGAATGCGCAAAGAAAAGAAGAGAGGATTATGAATGGGGTCAAGGAAGGCTTCCTGTAAGAAGTTGAATTTAAAGGCACAGTAGGCAAAGGAAATAGCAAAGTATTTCAGACTAAAAGAGGAAAAAAAAAAAACCTGAAAACAAGGAGCGGGTATAGGTACGTAGAGCTGATTCATCTTGTAGAGTAGAAACTGAAACGGTATTGTAAAGCAACGATAAAAAATGAAAACAAAAAACACAGGAAAAAGTAACGACATTTCATACTCAGATTAAGATTTCAGAATATCTCATACACAAGCATGTGCTCTCTCTCTCACATTCACTCAAACATGTGCGCGCATGCGCACACACACACACACACACATATGTCCCTGGCATTTAAAACGCTTGGCATTCTGATCCATTATGCGACCACTTGGTGAACCTGTTCATGGAAGACTCTGTTCACAGCTGAAAATGTTTTTGTCTCAGGGCAGATCATGGCATGCTCAAAGCCCTATTCCTTCTGGCCCTTATGCATGTCCAACACCAGGGCGGCTGATAAAAACCTTTCTACCCTGTCTTTCCTCTCCCTGGGCTTCCCTGGCGGCTCAGATGGTAAAGAATCTGCCTTCGATGGAGGAGACCTGGGGTAAGATCCCTGGGTCAGGAAGATCATCTGGAGGAGGCTATGGAACCCCACTCCAGTATACTAGCCTGGGAAATCCCATGGGCTATAGTCTATGGGGTGGGAGAGAGTTGGACTCGAAATTCACTTTCACTTTTTTCCCCTCTCCTGGTCAGCAAAACTCTCTCCTGACAGGCATACCTGCAGCCCTGTCCTCTGTTCACTATGTACAAGATTGGGGTCTGGACCTCAGAAGAGCCAGAAAAGCCTCAGAGTTCTGAGTTACATATTTAGATAGATAATGAATAGATTTCAAATAGATTCAACATTATCTTAGCTATAAATGAGGATATATAGGCAAAGAACATAATCCGGCATTCTTGGTACTGATTTGATAGGCAAGCTGATTAATTTCCATCAGTGTATGATAAGGACCTGGTCTGTAAGGAATTGAGGTCTGGGGATGAGCATGTATATCTGGACTGAAATACAGGTTTCCTCTAAATTTCTTTCTTTTTTTCCCAGAGTCTTAGCTGGCATTTCTTCATCTATAAAGTAGGGTATTAATCCTTACTTCCTGTGTTTGTTATGTAGATTAATAAGATAATGTATATAAAGTATCCTTAATGTAGGCAATGCTTTTGAGAGTTACATAATAAGTATTGCTCACTTTAGTTAATACTTTGGGTTATTAAAAGATGGCGTAAATGATACAATGACTTCTCTTTGTTGACAGAAAAAAAAGGTGCCTAAAAGTGACTAAAACTGATTACACAACTCTCATCTTCTACCTAGTAAGTTCTGACAACCATTTGACGATACGCTTCTTCCTCAAAGATACATCTCATAAAAAGTGGATGAGCTAACCTTTCTTGAAATTGTGGTTGCATTTTCTCTCATTCTGTCCTCAAAATTCTGTTAAGAAATATTGAAGAAAGCACTGGACAAGTTGCTTTTTCCATTTGTGCTATTGCATTTAACCAAGAAGTTAGCCCAAGGTCCTTTTTCTGTCATTTTGTTCTATTGCTACATTTCATCCTTTTTCCAACATTCTTTGGGACAAACCTACCTTTTATTTACTAAGCTCTTCAAGTCTTAAGGGAAATAAATTCTGTGAGAATTCTGATGACTGTTTTCCCTGGGTTCAGGTTAAAGCATGTTCTAGGAGTGTTCTTAAGTCCCTTAAGGTTAAACAAGGCCACCTTGATTGCCCAACCCCATAGCCACTGCTGACATTTTATGTTTTAGGACAATGATACTCATGTGGATTACAGCTCCAATACCCCAATTATCTAAATTCAGTAGCAAAACACTCTTAAACCTGCACCCTATCACCTTCTTTATTACCTGCAAATCCCTCTCCATAATATGCAATCACTAACTTTATGTGCTGGTTGATATGCCATCTGCTTCCTATTCTAGAATATGAGGTCTTTGAAATCAATGACCCTATCAATATTATCTAACATTTGATTTTTCACTATGCCCCAGTTACTGTGAATACATTGGTGGGTGTGCAAATGAAGATTAAATGGAATTATACACTTAAAATAATTTTAAACTTGGAAATGCCGTGAAGCACTGCATCCTTTTTGGTAATCCCTCCATTGTACAATAGCTCATTGTACATACAACCCCCACCCCTCCCATTACTATTCCCAAGTTACTATGGAATGCTTATTTATGCTTAATATTTTACAGACAGTAACCCACATCCTCATAAAATGTTTATGATACAGCCTTATCATTTCCTTTCTCCCTTCCATCTTATAGATAGAAAAAAAACTAAGGAGCACAGAACATAAGAAATTACTAAAGAGGTGGTAGGAAACATGCCTGAGGGAAATGATCACCCCTCAGGTTTTATGTACATTTTCTCCGTTAAGTGTTCTGATTCTGACTTTAGGTAATAGAACAACATTGAGTGATACCTAGATTTTTAGAAAGGCTTCTCAGACTACGTGAAAGAAAAGATGAAAAGAACATGTGCACACATCCACATTCATTGTACTTATATATGTATAGAACATAGCAGGAGAATACACAGAAAGCTAACTCTGACTCTGAGATAGGAATTAGGGCTCTAGGGTAGAACAGATCTGCTTTAGATGTATTTTGCTACTTTTCATTGTTCTTCCCTCACATGCGTGCAGTAACTTTTTAAAGATAAAATGGAAAAAAAGGAGAATCAAGGAACTGAACTATATTGGTGGCTGTGAAGAAGGAGAAGTGATAGATTTAAAACTTCCAGTGGGGATTTCCCTGATGGTCCAGTGGCTGAGACTCTGCGCTCCCAAGGCAAGGGGCCCACATTCCACCCCAGTCAGGGAACTAAATCCTACACGTAGCAACCAAGTGTTCACATGCCACAACCAAAGTTCCCATGTCCCACAACTAAACTTGGACTAAGCCAAAAGAGTAAATATTAAGGAATAAGAAAGACTTTCACTGCAAACATGGTTCAAGCTGAACTTTAAGCTATTAAGACTTACTAAGTTTAAAATAAATATTTGGTTAATTTTTTGGTTAATTTTTTTCCCCAATATGATTGGGAATACTATTAAGTCAACAAAGGTGAAGGCCTCTCAATAGCACCATTTTTTTCAGATAATTTAAATCTATGATAGGTGTATATTTCATTTTTTACAGGAATTTTTTTTAATAGAGCATTTCACAGATATAATGTTCTGGATAAAACACTTTATCACAGGATTATCTAGAGCAGGATCAAGCAAACAACAGCTTGTGAACCAAATCCAGCTTGCTGCCTATTTTCATAAATAAAGTTATAGCAGAACAGAGTCATTTCTAATTTTTTGCATTCTGTCTATGGATGATATGGACGAAAACAGCAGAGTTGAGAAGTTGACAGACAACTTAGGGTTTGCAAAGCCTAAAAGATTTGCTAGCTGGTCCTTTAAAGAAAAAGTTTGCTAAGCTCTAACTAAGAGGATAAAACTGCCAGAAATTGCTGGTCAAGTAGAGGTAATGGATAACATAAAGAGACTGAACAGACTTCAAAACATTCAAATGCTTACTGGGATTAGACAGGAAATGTGCACAACTGGAAGAGAGGAGGCATAAAATTATAAAGAATGGTAGAGAAAGACGTAAGTAGAGATTAACTTACTAAGTAAAGTTTGAGAGAAAGACAAGTACCATATAATATCACATATATGTGAAATCTAAAATATGACACAAATGAATTTACCTACAAAACAGAAACAGACTCTCAGACATAGAGAGCAGACTTGCCAAGGGTTCAGGGAGTTGGGAGAAGGATGCAGTGGGACGTTGGGGTTAGCAGATATAAGCTTTTATACATAGAATGGATAAACAATAAACAATACTGTCCTACTGTATAGCACAGAGAATTATATTCAATATCCTATGATAAACCACAATGGAAAATAATATGAAAAAGAACATATATTTATATACACACACAAATGTATAACTGAATCACTTTGTAGTAGAGCAGAAAATAACACAGCATTAGATTGTAAATCAACTATAATTCAACGTCAAAAAAAAAGAGTTTCAGCTAGTCACTGGAAAGACAATGAAATTCATGACAACAGGATAAAAACTCTTATGGTAATATGTCTTGGAGAACTCCCATCTAATTCAAAGTTTTGCTTATTTTGACCAGAGATGGGGGTTAGCAATTGCCACTTTGTCCATTGTATGCTGCATGGATTCCAAAGAAAATAAAACAAAATTCAGTGCAATGAAAAAAAAAAGAAGAAGAATGGTAGAGACAAAAGGGAGAGCAGACTCTTCTCAAAGAGAGCAGCCATCATATAAAAATCTGGGCTAAATATTGCCAAATCTAATTTTTCCACCAAAATAATGAACATTTTTGCATTGCTGTTAAACTTTTTTAGTAATTCATTTTTTTTTTAAATTTTGGCTAAATAAAACACAGCTGTGTATGAAATACAGCCAATTAATGGCCAATCTGTAATCTCTAGTCTAAAGAGAATTCTAGGTTACTGGCTTGTTTAATCACGTGGTATTATTGCTTTCATTAAATGCAAATATGTCTGTAAACTGTTGAGCAAATTCTTAAGATTCACTATTTATTCTCCAAATGCACTGCTACCAAGATTACTAGTAATAATAATAAGAAATATGATTTGAGCATAGTTTTCTGCTTTCTTGAGTCAGTACAGCTTGCAAATAAATAATTAATTAAATTCGTAATACACTGATACTCTTACAATAATGAGAAAAGCAGTGTTTTTCTAGCCATAAAAAAAAAAAAAAATTCTATGGTAGAGAAGAAGAAAAGCCCAGGTTTTCAGCAAAAATAGTTAACTGAAAGAAAGTGTGGGAAGTGAAGAAGGACTGTGGACTGAAAACTGGCATACTGGGGAAAAGTGGAAAAAAAAAAAAGTAAACAAAGCAAGCAAGCAAGAAAATGTGACAAGACAAAGAAATGGAGAGGGTAAAGAAATGGGAAGACATGATACATTTGAAGCCATATTATTAACATGGTATTATTAACAGTAACCAAAGCTGAGAGCTGGCAGATTAGTGACCAGGCTTCCTTCAAAAATTAAATCAGGGACATCCCTGGTGGTCCAATGGTTAGGACTTTGTGCTCCCAATGCAGGCGGCAAGGGTTCGGTCCCTGACTGGGGAATCAAGATACCACAAGGTGTGGTTAAAGAACATTTTTTTTTCAGTGTATAAATAACTAAGACTTCAGTTCAGTTCAGTCACTCAGTTGTGTATGACTCTTTGCAACCCCAAGAACTGCAGCACGCCAGGCCTCCCTGTCCATCACCAACTCCCGGAGCCTACCCAAATTAATGTCCATCGAGTCGGTGATGCCATCCAACCATCTCATCCTCTGTCGTCCCCTTTTCCTCCTGCCCTCAATCTTTCCCAGCATCAGGGTCTTTTCAAATGAGTCAGCTCTTCGCCTCAGGTGGCCAAAGTATTGGAGTTTCAGCTTCAACATCAGTCCTACCAATGAACACCCAGGACTGATCTCCTTTAGAATGGACTGGTTGGATCTCCTTGTAGTCCAAGTGACTCTCACGAGTCTTCTCCAACACCACAGTTCAAAAGCATCAATTCTTTGGTGTTCAGCTTTCTTAATAGTCCAACTCTCACATCCATACATGACCACTGGAAAAACCATAGCCTTGACTAGATGGACCTTTGTGGACAAAGTAATGTCTCTGCTTTTTAATACTGTCTAGGTTGGTCATAACTTTCCTTCCAAGGAATAAGCGTCTTTTAATTTCATGGCTGCAGTCACCATCTGCAGTGATTTGGGAGACCCCCAAAATAAAGTCTGACACTGTTTCCACTGATTCCCCATCTATTTCCCATGAAGTGATGGGACCAGATGCCATGATCTTAGTTCTCTGAATGTTGAACTTTACGCCAACTTTTTCACTCTCTTCTTTCACTTTCATCAAGAGGCTCTTTAGTTCTTCTTTGTGCCAAAAATGGTGGTGTAATCTGCATATCTGAGGTTATTGACATTTCTCTCAGCAATCTTGATTCCAGCTTGTGCTTCAATCCAGCCCAGCATTTCTCATGATGTACTCTGCATATAAGTTAAATAAGCAGGGTCACAATAGACAGCCTTGACGTACTCCTTTTTCCTGTTTGCAACCAGTCTGTTGTTCCATGTCCAGTTCTAACTGTTGCTTGCTGACCTGCATACAGATTTCTCAAGAGGCAGGTCAGGTGGTCTGGTATTCCCATCTCTTTCAGAATTTTCCACAGTTTATTGTGATCCACACAGTCAAACGCTTTGGCATAGTCAATAAAGCAGAAATAGATATTTTTCTGGAACTCTCTTGCTTTTTCAACAATCCAGCAGATGTTGGCAATTTGATCTCTGGTTCCTCTGCCTTTTCTGAAACCAGCTTGAACTAAGACTTAAAACTGTCCAGTTGGAAGTGCAAGTAAATAAGAACAAGGGAGCCTTCCCTTCTTAATCCATAAATTATTTTATTGGTAAAACACTTTGATTAGAATTAAAATGCAGCTGGTATTAAGAAGGCAAGATGTTCTCCAAATGAAGAATCAGCTCAGTAATACTGAGTTGAAGTATTTGAACACAATTAAGATCTCTCTAGATTTTGTGAAGGATTCACAAACACACACACATTATATATAAAGCCACAAATGTACGTTTTTTCTTTTTTTTTGAGAGAGAGAGAGCAAATGAAACGTAGGTGCTACAGTATATATAAGAAGTACATACACAAAGAAGAACATTCCAGTTGAAATGAAACCCTTCTCCATAAGCAACATTTTTTTAAGTCCAGCTCTTCTACCTATTGAGAAGCAGAAGACTCAGTATACTTTACAAAAAGATGTAAAAATGAAATGACAGAATCTTGGCCAGCCACATTGTGCTTTATTAAATTTTAAAATGTTCACCATCATTGCTGAAAACTAAGTGCAACCTGCCAAATGAGAATGACTTGGTGTGGCAGTACTAAGTATTTCAGCATTCACCCTGAGGTTGAGGAATGTCATGAATTCCCTGAAATAATGTTGTTGGCACCATGTCCCTGTCTCATGATTTGACTTGCCTTCATAAAGATGTCTAATATTTTTGCAATTGGTTTCTTTCTAACTGAAGTGATGGTTAATCTGATCACAAACTGACTTTAGGCAGGTTACTCCTACCAGACAGCAGTCATGGTGTCATTCCTGGACCTGATTTCCGGGAACACTAATGATACATCTGTCTTCTCCTTCGGTTCATTTGAATAGAACCCAAATATGTCCAAATCCATGAATGTGATGAAAGTGTTTAAAAGGTATAAATTATTTTAATAAAATTTGAATGCAAGTCTCACAGGTAAGATAGATTCAAATAAAATGTTACCAACACACTTTGCCTAAGCACAATTTCACTGCATTTTGAATTCGGACCACCTCAGCGTTTGGCATGATCATTGCTTCAATTCTCGTATACCAAGGTTGAACATGCCCTTGTATCAAGACTATTAACTTGAATATTGGCTTTTAAAACCTTTTGAAAATACAGAGCTTCAACATGCGTTGTAAATTTTATCAAATAACTCAAAAATTCTTTTCCATTATTGCACTTTCCCCCAGTGTGGCATCTTTCAAGAAAAAAGAAAAAAAAAAGAAAAAAAAGAATTCTATCATCACCACTAAATCCTTCTTAAAGTTCTCATTGATCATAGCTTTAGAACAAGATTATTTAAAAAAATAGCCTTACACTGAGATAATGTGTAAAAGATTTTGGAAAATCTCAACACTCCATTTTAGATTAAATCTAGCAGGTATTCAGGCTCATGTTCCATTCCATTGATAAAGATGGATTATCAGTGTTCTCTTCTTAATTAAAGACAAACAATAACTACCGCTTCTTTAGTTGTAGCACAAATACCATAACCTTTCCCAACCGTATTAAAAATCTTATGTTTGATCTATTTGTCATTTAGGTGAATAATACAACTATTGTGCCTTTAAAGAATCAAGTATTGACTTAGGAAGAAGCAATCTCCTTTGGAGTAGGATTGTGGGTTTTTTTTTTTTTTTTTTTAAATCATGATTAGATTTAAAACTTTGCTACTATTGCCACTAACTAGTTCAAAGCTGACAGAAGAGAATAGTTGAATTTTAAGTCAGTTTTGAGGGTGATAATGGATATGCAACTTTGTTTAATTAAAGTACTTCGAATTTGGGGGAAAAGGCCAATTAGAAAGACATTTCATGCTTTAAAATTACATAAGCAGTCCTGGATCAGAAGTGTTAATGATGGCAAATCTTCAAAGATACTTTCTGTTGATGTTATTATGTTGCAATATGTTGGTATCCACGAGCCAAAAATCAAAGCAATATTTACTCTTTAATAAAATAATATTTTTTCTTAGATCAAAGAACAATTTGCACATGGAATAACCATTTAGCACCACTATGATCTAGTATTGAAATACAAGAAACAATGTGTCAATTCATATCTTCAGTTCAGTTCAGTTGTGCAGTCGTGTCCAACTCTTTGCGACTGCATGAATCATGGCATGCCAGGCCTCCCTGTCCATCACCAACTCCAGGAGTTCACTCAGACTCACAACAATCCAGTCAGTGATGCCATCCAGCCATCTCATCCTCTGTTGTCCCCTTCTCCTCCTGCCCCCAATCCCTCCCAGCATCAGAGTCTTTTCCAATGAGTCAACTCTTTGCATGAGGTAGCCAAAGTACTGGAGCTTCAGCTTTAGCATCATTCCTTCCAAAGAAATCCCTTCAGAATGGACTGATTGGATCTCCTTGCAGTCCAAGGGACTCTCAAGGGTCTTCAGCAACAACACAGTTCACAAGCATCAATTCTTCGGTGCTCAGCTTTCTTCACAGTCCAACTCTCACATCCATACATGACTACTGGAAAAACCATAGCCTTGACTAGATGGACCTTTGTTGACAAAGTAATGTCTCTGTTTTTGAATATGCTATCTAGGTTGATCATAACTTTTCTTAGTGCCTTTTAAATTCATGGCTGTAGTCACCATCTGCAGTGATTTTGGAGCCCTGCAAAATAAAGTCTGACACTGTTTCCACTGTTTCCCCATCTATTTGCCATGAAGTGATAGGACCAGATGCCATGATCTTCATTTTCTGAATGTTGAGCTTTAAGCCAACTTTTTCACTCTCCACTTTCACTTTCATCAAGAGGCTCTTTAGTTCTTCTTTACTTTGTGCCAAAAATGGTGGTGAAATCTGCATATCTGAGGTTATTGATATTTCTCCCAGCAATCTTGATTCTAGCTTGTGCTTCAGTCCAGCCCAGCGTTTCTCATGATGTACTCTGCATAGAAGTTAAATAAGCAGGGTGACAATATACAGCCTTGACGTACTCCTTTTCCTATTTGGAACCAGTCTGTTCCATGTCCAGTTCTAACTGTTGCTTCCTGACCTGCATACAGATTTCTCAAGAGGCAGGTCAGGGGGTCTGGTATTCCCATCTCTTGAAGAATTTTCCACAGTTTATTATGATCCCACAGTCAAAGCTTAGTCAGCATTTGATGGCTCTAGAATCACACAGTGAAAGCAATTAAAGGGAGTCATCTACCACAACCCTGTCTTTCTCTAGTCTGGTAAACAAAGAGAGACCCAAGAATAAGTGAATCTTTCAAAGATGTGTTAATGGGAGCTGGAGATCCAGATGTTGGGAAATTTTGAAAAAACTCATCTTTTATTTTTACTTTTTTTCCTATTTTGTTTTTGTAGGAAGCAGATGCCAGCAGAGAATAAGACTGCAACCAGTTTATTAGAAAAAAGTCCTGTGAGAGGAAAAAGGGGAGGAGAAGACAGGGTATACCATTCCATCCCCAAGAAATGGAATAAAAAAAGAACAGAAGAATTGCTAAAGAAAACTTAGATGACAGTTCTGTTCTCAGATGTGTGTGCATGCTCAGTCATGTCTGACTCTTTATGACCCCATGAACTGGTGCCTGCCATGCTCCTCTGTCCATGGGATTTTCCAGGCAAGAATACTTGAGTGGGTTGTCATTTCCTTCTCCAGGGGATCTTCCTGACCCAGGAACTGAACCTCATCTCCTGTGTCTTCTGCACTGGCAGGTGGATTCTTTACCACTGGCCATCTGGGAAGCCTGCTCTTGGAGTTGTCCTAAATCTAGTGATGAGTCCTGGACCCAAGGTTGCTGATCAGAGGAGTCAAGGGACTGCCAGAGCCAGCCTGTCTTAGCATCTCTCCCAGGCTCAGACACTGCCTCGAGCAGCCCATGGGAAGCACCATCTCCCTATGTCAAGGCTGTGAAGGAGTGTAGAGTGCAGCCACTGAGGCTGTGATTCAAGTTTGCTCCCTGCAGCTGGAGATCAGAGAGGAACATTTGCATGGCCACTACAATTTCCTAACCTACTGAATGCCACTTTTCTCATCTATCTACCGGTTGTCTCCTAATATTCATTACCAGTAGTGGCAATATTTCCTGTTCTTTTGTTTATTAGTCACTAAGTCATGTCTGTTTGTGACCCCGTGGACTGTAGCACACCAAACTCCTCTGTCCATGGGATTCTCCAGGCAAGAATGCTGGAGTGGGTTGCCATTTCCTTCTCCAGGGGATATTCCCAACCCAGGGACCTAACCTTCATCTCCTGCATTGCAGGGGAATTTCTTTTACCACTGAGCTACCAGGAAAGCCCTTCCCACCTTTTAAAGAGAAGTTGCATTCAGCCACTGGTAACAACTCATTGTTGGAGAGAAACGAGGGAAGTCACGTTATGAGGAGGTCTTAATACAATGAAGGGGAAAGAGGAAAACTGTAGGTAATGGTAATGTTAATAATAAATTCCGAGAGAGACTTCCCTGGTGATCCAGTGGCTAACACTCAGTGCTTCCAATGCAGGGGTCCAGGGCTCCATCCCTGATCAGGGAACGAGACCCCACATGCCACAAATAAAGAACCCTCATACCACAACTGACACCTGGCACAGTCAACCAAATAAATAAACAAATAAGTATTTATTAAAAAATAATAACGAATAACAAGAATTGTAAGTGCCTCTGTTCACAAGTTATTTTAACAGCCATTTCACTGAGTTAACTTTAATGTTCATATGAAGTCATAACAACTCCACAAAAGGTTGTTTTCTTTTTTTTTTTTTCTGCTTTAGAAGAATAGAACAGTCTCTATGCAAAATCACTTATCAGCTAGTGTCAAGTCACACAACTCTAAATCTTATTTCCTACCCTGCATAATAAGATAATAACAACTACTTTCAAGAAGGTGTTATGAAGATTCAATGGAGCAGTGACACCTGATGTACCTACTACCTGCTTTCACATACACTTTCCTATATCCTATTAGATTATTCTGGGTAGGCTTTTTCCTTACTCAGTATTTTCTGAGTACCTACATTGCAGAAGCCTCTGTTAGAACCTCGGTTATTTGTACCTTAGTCTATCAATATCCTTAACTAGAGAGCAATATCATAGCATAGCAGTTAAGAAAATAAATTTTGGAGTTATAGTGTCAAATGTCAACCTAATTCAACTTTCCTCTTTTTGACTCCTAATTACCCTCCTAATTAACACAAAGTAGCTGTAATTTTTTTTACTTAATTTTTCTTTTAAGTCTCAGTTTCTTCATTTCATATAAAGAAGGCCAACTTTAAGCTTTCAAAGTTCTTTGCATAAGAACATTATACCTGAATTATATATAAATAGGAGATATTACTGTAATTACTATGATTATATCATGAAAAAAAGCAGTCCTAAATGGTAATGCTCTGGTGCATGGTCTAAAGCTAAATCTCAAATTCCAGGCTTCTCCTCTTTCATCTCTCTGGTAATAATAAACATGGGTGTTGAAGTCAAGAAGGTAACTAGCGAAGTGAAAGTTACTCTTAAGCTGGTTCACGGAAAAGACCAGAAAGTAAAACTGAAAGTGTTAGGTGCTTAATCGTGTCCGATTCTTGTGACCCCATGGACTGTAGCCCGCCAGGCTCCTCTGTCCATGGAATTCTCCAAACTAGAAAACTGGAGTGGGCAGACATTCCCTTCCCTAGGCGATCTTTCCAGGGATTGAACCTGGGTCTCCTGCAGTGCAGGCAGATTCTTTATAATCTGAGCCACCAGGGGAGCCCATCACGGCACGACTAATGTAATGTTTTCTAATATAAAATTAGAGATTAGGTTCCAACCTTTAATTTGGAAAAATTAAAATATTTCCTGGAGATAAATTTTATTGAAAGCATCCTAGATTTATATGTTGAAGAAAAGCATGGTTAAAGGAAAATAACAGTCCAGACACCTAAAATCCACAAATGCAATCCATAATATGATTTACTTCATTTCTGTAAACTTCTTAACATGGCAGGAGAACAGTATCTATTTATTTGAAACATGGACAACTGGCTGCTTTGAAGATTTAAAAAATATTTTGTGACAATTCAAATAGGCATCAACTTTTGAATAGTCAAATAGGGAACAAAGGCTCAAGTAGAAAATACATGATCAGAAATGCAATTGCTTTCCTCCCTATATCCAATTTTAACACCATATAATGAGAATAAGTACTGAAATGAGATTTGAAGCTTCCAATTCCTCCAGCTTTTGAGGAAGATTTTCAAGGCTTCAGTTACCAATTCATATGGCTAAAGAAATATGTTCCCTGAAGAAAAATAACTCCAACTCTACCCTATCCTCCTATATCTGTATGTGAGAAAAGTGAAAATGTTAGTTACTCAGTCATGTCTGACTCTTTTGCGACACTATGGACTGTAGCCCACCAGGCTCCTCTGTCCATGGAGTGGTTCAGACAAGAATACTTCAGTGGGTTGCCATTCCCTCCCCAGGACATCTTCCCAATCAGGGATTGAACCCGGGTCTCCTGCATTGCAGGCAGATTCGTTACCTTCTGAGCCAGCAGGGATGCCCCATATCTGTATATATACCAAGATAATTTTCATTATAGCAGTCATCCTAAACTCTACTTGTTATTTTATTTTATTATTTATTTATTTATTTTAATTGGAGGTTAATGACTTTACATTATTGTATTAGTTTTGCCATACATCAACATGAATCCGCCACAGGTGTACACGTGTTCCCCATCCTGAACCCCCTTCCCTCCTCCCTCCCCGTACCATCCCTCTGGATCATCTCAGTGTTACTTGTTATTTTAAATTTAGGCTTTATTTTATGATCTTTATCAACTTATAAACTTCAGAGTGTCAGAAGCCATGCGTCTTTTGCTTACTCCTATATGTTGAACACTTAGCAGACTCTCTGACACCTAGAAGAGAGGCTCCCAGCTGAGTCTCCCAGGACATGGGAGACTCAACTATTCCCTTATGAGTTCCCATCACCACCTGCTTTATTGTTTTCTAACAATCCTAACTTTATTTCTAGTCTTTCCATTCTATGTCAATTGCCTGTTAAGTCACACTGTGGAAACCGTCTTTCCTCCATGTACTATTAATTCCAGGCCATTGTGGTAGCAGAATTCCTACCTGCTAGGTGACTAACTGGTAAAGAGTCCATCTGACAATGCAAGAGACACAAGAGAGGTGAGTTCAATCCCTGGGTCAGGAAGGTCCCCTGGAGAAGAAACAGCAACCCACTCCAGTATCCTTGCCTGAAAAATCCCATGGACAGAGGAGCTTAGTGGTCTATAGTCCATAGGTCACAAAGGGTTGGACATAACTTAGTGACTAATCACACACCCAAACTGAGGAACATTCCCCACACAGAGTGCTTATCCTTAGAAACTTTATTTTTTCTATCTTTTCCATCACCTCAGAAAACTCCACCTCCTCCCCAGCCCAGTTTGTCATGGAGAGTAATCTAGATCTCCTTCATCTTGGTCCTGCTTCTATATTCATTTTGCTTCCTGCTTCATTTTGCTTGCTTACTTGTATTTTATTTATACCTTGCCTCATTCCACAAAGGACTTGCTGTATACTACAAGATGCCTTGCAATATAAAAAGAAAAGAGAAAATATAAGAACAATATAAAAAAAGATTATAATTAATCCAATTCTGTTCAACTGGAGTCAAAAATGGGGGCAGGGCAAATGAGTTAAGATATTAAGGCCAGGTAAAGTCTGTCTTAAAAAATGTGAATTCTAGGCTTGGGCTGAGTGGTGAATAAGAAAACAAAAAAATTACTTCAAACAAGTATTCAGACCCTTGATTAATCTGATCTTTGGCTCTGAGCTTCCAGGCAGCCAACATTTAAAGGGAAACGTGTCCGTTTGATCATTCTTATCTTCAAAATGCCAGCTCCTTGGGGGAGAAGCAAAGCTTTCCTTAATGCCTCACTCTACAATAACATCTCCTGTGCACAGATATTGAGAAATAATAAAGGGAGGGCCGAGAAATTAGCTCGGGGGTAAGACTCTCTGGGGCCTCCCTGGTTATTAATATGGTAACGAATTTGCCTGAAATGCAGGAGACGCTGGTTTGATCTCTGGGTTAGGAAGATCCCCTGGAGAAGGGAATGGAAATCTATTTCAGTATTCTTGCCTGGAAAATTCCATGGACAGAGGAGCCTGATGGGCTATACTCCATGGAGTCAAAGAGTAGGGCATGACTGAGAAACTGTCATATGTTTCAAGACTCCAGGCTTGAACCAGTAACTTATAAGTAACAGAGACCTGAGAGCTGGTGGATGCTAAGATGGGAGAACCAGGAAACAGGTGTCTGGTGAAGAGGTGCTTAGAGAAGAGGGAGTTTAAGTGGAAAGTCAACATCCTCCTTCAGCTTCTTTTGGATCACCCCAGGGCCCCATTTCTCCCGTGCTTCATCTTTATGGCTGGATTCCTTGTATTGACATACTCAAGACTGTACGAATGCAGCCTCTTCACTGAGCCAGGATCACATATATTGGACTCTGGGGCAGAAAGAGCTCTGGGCTAGAACTTTAATATGCCACTCACTGAAACAGCTATTTCCCTTAATGGTCTCTATTCGAAGAATAGTGCAGTGAAGGTGACATTGGCTATTAACCTATTCTGAGTGTGGGAGGCCCACACAAATGATGCCTGAATTGTTCCTCAAGAACAATTTGGGTGTGAATAGAAACTGCAAAATAGGCTCTGTCACCCACGGATAAAGGACCCTTATCATACATGCAGAAGTTATTCTTCAAGATTCCCTAGTTAAGCAAGCAGGCTTATAACCATGAGTAGATATATATGAGGATGATTTTTCAAACCAGTAAAACAAAAGTAACAGGCTTTACCACTGATTGTGTTTATTAAATTGCTCAGCTTGACATTGTTAATAGTCTCAAAAAAACAATTTGGGTGTGCAAAGTGACCCAGAATAGAGCTTATTATGATGCCTAAACTGTTTTAAATATCCACTGAGGTTTTTTTCTTTTTTTTCTATGAGTTGCCCTTCAAGGAAGGAGATTTTAAAGGAATGGGAGGTAGCTTTTCTCCTGCCTGAATCACAGGCTAATTGCAGGCTAATCATTAAGACATCCATGGCTTTTCAGTGAACATAGGTCACAAAGACACATCTCAGTCTTGCCTTAGGTCTATATCCCAGAGTGCAGAAACAGGGGCACGTGTGTGTGTGTGTGTGTGTGTGCGTGTGCACGCACACATATATAGTACATGTCTGTACACTATATACACAGGATATACATATGTGTGTCTATCGATACACTGACACATGTATTTATTATATACATATTTATGTATATACATGGTATGTGTATTATTTGCACCAAAACTGTTTTCACTTGATTCTGCAATCACTATTTACTCAAAGGAGGGATAAAAATGATAGCAGTATTTGGAAAAACTTTGTGTTAAAGGATGTTCCTAGTGAATTAGACTCAATCCATTGACCTAATTGCCGGTGTGTGTTAGTTGCTCAGTTTGTGTCCGACTCTTTGAGATCCCATAGACTGTAGCCCTCCAGACTCCTCTGTCCATGGATTTCTCCAGGCAAAAACACTGGAGTGGGATGTCATTTCCTTCTCCAGGGGATTTTCATGACCCAGGGATTGAACCCAGGTCTCCCACGTTGCAGGCAGACTCTTTACTGTCTGAGTCACCACGGAAGCCCTCATAATGCCAGAGACACTTTAAATAACATGTCAAGAAGTAAAAACATTCACAGAAATGGGAAATGGGAGATGGGGGGAGAAAGATGAGAATACTTAGGAAAAGGGAAAAATCTCATAGAGGAAAAGCTGTTTGAAATCCAATGCTCTGTTTGAACTAGGGCTGAAACACACAGTTTTTCTATAGCGAGGCTGAGGGATGGAAAACTACTCGTGTCACTGGGGAAACTAGACATGGGCTGTGGATTAGGGGACATAAAAGAGCAAGGTCAGGAAGGGATAAGCATTTAATACACGCCGAGGAGAAAGCCAGATGTTTCAGTTCAGTTCAGTTGCTCAGTCATGTCCGACTCTTTGCGACCCCATGAATCGCAGCATGCCAGGCCTCCCTGTCCATCACCAACTCCAGGAGTTCACTCAGACTCACGTCCATAGAGGCAGTGATGCCATCCAGGCATCTCATCCTTGGTCATCCCCTTCTCCTCCTGCCCCTAATCCCTTCCAGCATCAGAGTCTTTTCCAGTGAGTCAACTCTTTGCATCAGGTGGCCAAAGTACTGGAGTTTCAGCTTCAGCATCATTCCTTCCAAAGAAATCCCAGGGCTGATCTCCTTCAGAATGGACTGGTTGGATCTCCTTGCTGTCCAAGGGACTCTCGAGAGTCTTCTCCAACACCACAGCTCAAAAGCATCAATTCTTCGGCGCTCAGCTTTCTTCACAGTCCAACTCTCACATCCATACATGACCACAGGAAAAACAATAGCCTTGACTAGACGGACCTTTGTTGGCAAAGTAATGTCTCTGCTTTTGAATATGCTATCTAGGTTGGTCATAACTTTTCTTCCAAGGAGTAAGTGTCTTTTAATTTCATGGCTGCAGTCACCATTTGCAGTGATTTGGGAGCCCAAAAAAGTAAAGTCTGACAGTGTTTCCACTGTTTCCCCATCTATTTCCTATGAAGTGATGGGACCAGATGCCATGATCTTTGTTTTCTGAATGTTGACCTTTAAGCCAACTTTTTCACTCTCCACTTTCACTTTCATCAAGAGGCTTTTTAGTTCCTCTTTCACTTTCTGCCATAAGGGTGGTGTCATCTGCATATCTGAAGTTATTGATATTTCTCCCAGCAATCTTGATTCCAGCTTGTGCTTCTTCCAGCCCAGTGTTTCTCATGATGCCTAGCCAGATGTTTGCTAGGTGTTTTAATATATACCATCTCCTATAATATATATGGTAAACTTACATTGTAAAATTCCAAGTCTTTCAATAATACATTATTGTAACTTGTTAGTGTGAAATCTGATCTGACCTACTCACTGTGTGGCAGGACATGAACTGAGAGGATGTAAATCAATTGCAATATTTTAAAATTATGTCTTAATATTAAAAAATATTGAATTATTCATGTCAGTGCTATATAATGTAGAATATGTGCTCAATATTATGTTTCTAAACTCTAAGTTTAGAATTCAGAACTGTTTGACACCAAGAGCTTAGACTAGAGATTGTGGTCCTTTTTTAGTAATGGTAAGACCTCAAAATGTAATATCTGATTATAATTCCTTTTTGAGTATTTTCTCATTTACCCTCATAACACCTCTTTCAGTAGATATGATGATTCTTGTCCATATATAAGGCTCTTTGAGGATTGTTTAGTTGCTCAAGGTTACACGGTTCATAAATATCAGGAATGTCCTTCTGACTTTAAATGTCACACCAAGCCCTGTGGTTCTTATCAGAAAAGTGTCCAGATAAGCATAAATACAGGAGAAATGTAAGAAGTGATGTCAAAAAGCTATTTCTGGGATATCAGTTCTCAAGGACAATGATTCAATCAGTCCCAAATCTATTTTTTTCTTTTAATAAAGCAGATAGAGAATAATTATATTAAAAACAAAATACATTTTAAGAAGAATTGGTAAAATCATAATTCCAGGAGTACTATTAATAGAAGTCCATATTTGGGGTTTCTGAATCAGCTTTGCAAAGATAATACCTCTCCTTGTTCTTTGATTCAGTAGTTTTTACCTTTAATTAAAACCAAATCAATAGTGAATAAGGATTACATGTTCCTACCTCCCCAAAGTTTTTGACAGATGTAAAATTATCAAACCCTGGCTAAACCTACCCATTCACATTGACAATGAAAGTGAAAGTCGCTCAGGCCTGTATGACACTTTGTGACCCCATGGACTATACATCTGTGGAATTTTCCAGGCCAGAATACTGGAGTGTGTAGCTGTTCTCTTTTCCAGGGGATCTTTCCAACCAGAGATTGAACCCAGGTCTCCTGCAATGCAGGTGGATTCTTTACCTGCTGAGCCACCAGGAAGCCATTAGCATTAAAGATACTCAATAAATACACATGAATGAATCATTGTTTAATTACCAAAACATTTGTTTGACTACACTTTTTTTTTTTTTTTTTTTCTGGTTGTACTGTGTAGCTTACGGAAGCTTAGTTCCCCAGCCAGGAATCACTTAATTCCCCTGCAGTGGAAGTGTGGTGTCTTAACCACTGGACTGCCAGGGAAGTCTGTGGTTATACTTTAAAAACAAATGTGTCATTAAGCCTCAAAACTTTATGAACGGTTATAAATTGTAAAATTCCTCACAAAGTGGTTGAAAACTGCTGCAATAAACTGTGACTCCTATACTTGCTTCTCCAAGAATTAAAACAGGACTTATTTGCATAACAGCATCAAAATAGCAGCTCCTCAGAAGAGTCACATTAAAAGACAAACTGAGGCATATTAAAAATGGTGATTTTGAGCAAAAAAACAATTTGAATCTGGAAGCACCTAACTGGAGTGGTAAGGTGTGGTCCTTAGAGAAGAGCCAGGGGAGACTTATGCAGAGCAAGTGCAGAAGCAAAGAAAGAAACTTATTCATTATTTCTTAGCTTAAAACCCAGTTGGTTGCCCTCAGTGTTTTGATTTTGTAACCTTGAGACATTTACAGGTTTAAATTTTGGTTTGTTACATAGGCCACCACAATAGGAGAGCCACCTCAGTCTAACAACCTCCTTGTTTAATAGGAGAGATACACTCTGTGTGTCTATGAATTAGCTACTATACACATGTACACACAGGAAGAAGTACAAACAATCCATTTCTATCTTCAAATAGAAAGAAAATAGGGCTTTTTAACAAGAAAATCAAATGCTTAACAAAGTTAAGTTGATATGTAAGTAGAACACAAAGTCTTTTATTTATTTATTTTTTTTGGCAGTCATCAGTTGTAATTAATTTAATGCCATGTATTTAGCACAAAGTTGTGTAACATCTTTTAGGATAGATCTTCAAATAGTAGATTCTTTCCTTCTATATTCCAATGGCTTGGTTAGTCTCACATAATCATTTAAACAAAGAGCATTTAGCCTGCTCTGCCTAGGAAAGCATCCACATTTGGCAATCCAAAATCAAATGTTGTGAAGATTACCCTGCCACATACAGCGAGATGTGACAATTTAGAAAGACAATGGACATGTTAATCTATTCAACAGAGTTTCAAAGTTAGCAGCATTTGAAAGAATAAATAAAACCATAAAATCTACAGCTGTTGAGACAGATGAGCCAACAAGGGGACCAGTTATCCATTCACTTCTCTTTAGCAAAGAACAATTCCTTTGCCAGTGGGTTAGATCTTCCTTTTTGTCTTATTTATGTTGACTGTAAAGAAGGCAGAATGCCAAAGAATTGATGCTGTTGAACTGTGGTGCTGGAGGAGACTCCTAAAAGTCCCTTGGACTTCAAGATCAAACCAGTCAATCTTAAGGGAGATTAGACTTGAATACTCACTGAAAGACTGATGCTGAAGCTCCAGTATTTTGGTCATCTGTTGTTAATACACAACTCATTGGAAAAGTCCCTGATGCTGGGAAAGATTGAGGGCAGAAAGAGAAGAGGGCATTGGAGGATGAGATGCCTGGACAGCATCACCAATGTAATGGACAAGAACTTGGGCAAACCCTGGGAGATGGTGAGGGACAGGGGGCCTGGCGTGCTGCAGTACATGGGGTTACAAAGAGTCAGACATAACTGGGTGTCTGAACAACAACAACAATGTTGACTTGTAGCCTTGTCATTATTCTCTCAATGTATAAATATTCCTGATCATACATTAAGGGACAACTTGAATAAGTTATATGATATTGGGATTTGTCACTCTGCCAAGAAAAACTTGCATGAGATTTTTAAAGTCTACTTAAGGTGCCCATAGTTCCAGAATTTTCTGAGCAGGATCTTTATCTTCTGCTAAAAGAATTCCCATGTAGTGTTACTGTAAATTTTTGTTGCTTTTACATTGGAAAAATACTTTAAATTGTAAGCTGTAGGTTCACCAGCAGTTTTCCAGAACGTAGAGGTGTTCACATGGATACCTTCCAAGGAGATATTTGCCCACCATACATGATCTGGCAATTTGGTATTTCTACAGTCCCAAACAATGAAATATACTAACATAAAGCCAATATTGATATAAGAAATGAAAGATTTAAGTGTAATCATTTACAATAAAAATAGTTTCATTGTTTTTATCATTTTAAATCTCAACTCAGTCAATGGTTCTATTCATTTTCTTTTGCCTTAAAGTACTTATTTGCCTTAAATTTAAAAAATTATTTCCATAAATATTCCTATTTTCCAAACAGCCAATTAGTATATCTTTCTAGTCAATGCCACTTATTCTATATATTTCAAAGTATTTAAATTTGCTTTTCATATTTGCCACTTTTTCCCCTCATAATCTTTGTTATTTATCTTTAGTTGGATAATCAGTTATACAGATTAGGGTTGCTAGATTAAGTAAAGGATGTCCAGTTAAATTTAAATTTTATATGAATATAAAAACTTTATTTTTAATATATGTATGTCCCACACAGTATTTGGGACATACTTACTCTAAAAAGAAAGTTTATTTGTTTATGTGGAATTTGAACTTAACTGAGCATCCTGCATTTTTATTTGCTACATCTAGCAACCGTGCTAAGAAAGTAACTTGATCACAAGTCAATCGGGCTCTAAAGTCACCATCTCTATCACCACTCTTTCTGTTCAGAAGACGCCTGATATCCATGGATTGATTCAAACTTTCAAAAAGTAGTTTTACTTGCTATATTCTAATTTACTTTTGTTTCTAGTTCCTTCAGAAAATAAAAACAGTGAGAAAATACATCTCAGTTCCTTTTTTTTTCAATAAAATTATTTCAGGTTCTAGCTGGAAAAGAAAGTAAGTACTTCCCTTACAGGGTAATGATGATGGTTGAATAGAAAAGATACAGATGTTTCAATTCTAATCTTTCTCTCTACCCTAAACTAAAAATGTGCATGCAGGACACTCTGCAGTACACAAAGAGAGCCAGAGGTCCTGCTTAAGGCCAGCAGAGCCTTGTGTAGGACACTCTAAGAGGATTCCCAACAAGCCTAAAATTCTGGAGTCACTCGTTTTAGAAATGAGCTTATTGAAGTTGAGGACGGTGGGGTGATTAATTTGCATCAAACATCAAAATTATTCAGTAGAGTTACAGTCTGAATCTATAGTTACTTAAGTCAAATGGTTACGCTTATTTCTATTTTCCATTCACTCAGTGGATATTATGAGCATAATGAGTGTTTATTACATGTTGGGCACAGCACTAAGCTCTGAAGAGAGACCAGGCTGAACAAGACAGACAAGGTAAGTGTGTCATGGGCTGTTTGAGTTTCCTATCGCTGATGTAACAAAGTACCACAAATTGAGTAGCTTGAGACAGCACAAGTATCAGTTCAGTTCAGTTCAGTCGTTCAGTCGTGTCTGACTCTTTGTGACCCCATGAACTGCAGCACACCAGGCTTCCCTGTCCATCACCAACTCCTGGAGCCCACCCAAACTCATGTCCATTGAGTTGGTGATGCCATCCAACCATCTCATCCTCTGTCATCCCCTTCTCCTCCTGCCCTCAATTTTTCCCAGCATCAGGGTCTTTTCAAATAAGTCAACTCTTTGTATCAGATGGCCAAAGTATTGGAGTTGCAGCCTCAACATCAGTCCTTCCCTGAACACCCAGGACTGATCTCCTTTAGGATGGACTGGTTGGATCTCCTTGCAGTCCAAGGGACTCTCAAGAGTGTTCTCTAACACCACAGTTCAAAAGCATCAATTCTTTGACACTCAGCTTTCTTTATAGTCCAACTCTCACATCCATACATGACTACTGGAAAAACCATAGTCTTGACAAGATGGACCTTTGTTGGCAAAGTAATATCTCTTCTTTTTAATATGCTGTCTAGGTTGGTCATAACTTTCCTTCCAAGGAGTGTCTTTCAATTTCATGGCTGCAGTCACCATCTGCAGTGATTTTGGAGCCCAGAAAACACAAGTGCATTACCTTTGCAATGGCTCCTCCGTCCATGGGATTTTCCAGGCAAGAATACTGGAGTGGGTTGCCATTTCCTTCTCCAGGGGATCTTCCTGACCCAGGGATTGAACCCAGGTCTCCTGCATTGCAGGCAGACGCTTTACCATCTGAGCCACCAGGGAAGCATTACCTTGCAGTTTCAGAGGTCAAAAATCTAAAATGGGTTTTACTGGGATAAAATCAAGGTAAAGGATTCTAACAATTTTCTGAGTTTTCAGGAAGCTGTAGTCTTTTTGCAGTGATAACATCAAACATCATTGATCACAGATCCCATAACAAAATAATAATGAAAATTTTGAAATATTGCAAGAATTATCAGAAAGTGACAGATATGAAGTGAGCAGATTTGGTTAGAAAAATGACACCAATATACTAGGTTAACACATACCTTTAATTTGTAAAAAAAATACAAAATATCCTAAGTATAATAAAATGAGGTGTAGTTGTATTACTTGGTTGAAGTGAAGTGCAAGTTGCTCAGTTGTGTCTGACTCTTTTCAACCCCATGGACCATACATACAGTGCACGGAATTCTCCAGGCCAGAATACTGGAGTGGGTAGCCTTTCCCTTCTCCAGGGGATCTTCCCAACCCAGGGATCAAACCCAGGTCTCCCGCATTGCAGGCAGATTCTTTATCAGCTGAGCCACAATTACTTGGTTGGAAGTCCCTTAATATAAAAAATCTCCCTGTAGCCAGATGAATCTCTGTCACATCGCCTCATTCTTTTTCTTTTAACTGAATATAATGGAGAATCATATTTAAGGTATAACTTTACAGGATCAAGACCAATTTCCATTCACTACACTGGAAAAATATTATCATGAACTCATATAAACTTGATATGCGTGTGTGTGTTAAGTCACTCAGTTGTGTCCAACTTTCTGTGATCCTATGGACCTTAGCCCGCCAGGTTCCTCTGTCCATAGAATTCTCCAGGCAAGAATACTGGAGTGGCTTGCCACACCCTCCTCCAAGGGATCTTCCTGACCCAGGGGCTGGACCCATGTTTCTTATGTCTCCTGCATTGGCAAGAGGGTTCTTTACCACTGGTGCCACCTGAGCTCCCATCTACAGACAGAAGACCGAGGTGACCCATTAGCCTCCCAGTGCTGGATGGAAAGGATCAACTCCCTCTCACTTGGTCAAGCCTGTCCAGTTTTCTTGATGATTCATATCTGAGGATCAGGAGATGCTCTGAAAGCAAGGAAGTTCTCACTTGGTCACCACTGATAAGTTTTATGAGGGACATCACATCATTCTGACGTAGACTCTTCTGCCTCCTTTTTCCATGCATAAAGACTGGGTGATTATACTAGGTACCTGGACAACCCAAGACAATCTCATCTCACAATCAGCTGATCAGCAATCTCAATTCCATCTGTAGCCTAACTTGTCTTTTCCTCATAACCTAACATACTAACAGTCTCCTCCTCTGGCGTCCCCTTCTTCTCCTGCCTTTCTATCTTTACCAGCACTGGAGGATGAGATGGTTGGATAGTATCACTGATTTGATGGACATGAGTTTGAGCAGGCTCCAGGAGTTGGTGATGGACAGGGCAACCTGGCGTGCTGCAGTTCATGGGGTCACAAATAGTCGGACACAACGGAGTGACTGAACTGAACTGAACATGTTAATAGGTATCAGGCATTAGAACGTGGACGTATTTAGGGGACTGTTATTCTGCCTACTCTAGGGGTTTTCACTATGAAGCATAAAAAGAGAGATATAATTCTTACCATTATCTAAAAATGATCACCTTTTAGGTAAAACTCTCCATGAAGATGAAAAATATAAGATAAATGTAAAATATAGAAATATAAGTAAGAGAGATGACAAGTTAAAAATGGCAGAGCAAGAGACGTGGGCAGTTTTGAAGGAGACAGGGTAAGTTTCTCTTGAGAACTGGTTACTTAAGCAGATACTCAGACAAAGCACATGTCAGACAGGAGGACTTAAAAGTACTAAAGCCATAAACCAGAATGTGTGGGTGTGTGCCAAGTCACTTCAGGTGTGTCTGACTCTCTGCTACCCTATGGACTGTAGCCCACAGGGCTGCTCTGTCCATGGGATTCTCCAGGCAAGTATACTGGAGTGGGTTGCCACGCCCTCGTCCAGGGGATCTTGACCCAGGGATCGGCCAGCACCTCTTAGGTCTCCCACATTGGCAGGCAGGTTCTCGACCACTAGCACCACCTGGGAAGCCCATAAACCAGAATAGACCTGAAATACTCTTCAAACAGAAAGGTGACAGAAACATAGTGAGCTCAAGGAAAGAGAGTTGTATGAGAGTAACATCCAGACTCCTTAACATGGTTTACCTGATCTAATGTGATCTGCTCTCTGACAGTTTCTCCACCACTCCCTAGGTGTGTTTACTAAGCTGCTTGGACAGTTTTAAGCAATGTTTCCACAACAGGGCTGTATGCTTAAAAGTTAACTTTGGGTATCTTTATGGAGAATGAGGTGGAGGGCACAAGAGAGGCGTTGGTGAAACTGCCCAGGAGGTGACGGAAATGGCTCATGGGAGAGAAGCTGGTAGCCTTGGAGAATGAGAGTAGGGGGCATGATGGGATATTCTCTGGAGGAAAATTCTGCAGTGGGGTTTCTCAGCCTTGAAATCATCGACATTCTGAGGCAGAGGATCCTTTTTGAAGGGAACTGTTCTGCACATTGAGAACCACTGATGCACAAGACGTGGTGAAGGCTTACATGAAGGATGTGAGAGAAGAAGAGGAACCAGCGTGACTCCTGAGTTTCTGGCTTTCATGACTGGAAAGGTATGACCTCTTTCCTCTTGTTCTCAGTACACTTAAAGCTGGTTTTTATATAAATGAGAAGATTGGTGACATTGACGCTTTTAAGAGTATCTAAACGAGAACAGTTTGTAAGGAAAACTTAAAACACTTCTTTTTAAATTAAAAAAAAAAAAAAAGAGTAGTTCTCCTAATAATAAAATGGCACATTTGACCCTTGGAAGTAAAATATTATGGGCCTCTTTCCTCAGACACAAAATAACCAGTTTGGGTTCTTATGTCTAAGGTGGTTTCATTATCTCTAACCTCCAAATCTATTTTAAAGAGATCTCACTTTGACTGATGGCAGGGAGTTGGGGAGCATCTATGGGTAGAAATAGTGTGTGTGTATGTCACTTTACACAGAACAGGAAATTCAGTGAGTTATGTTCATCTGAAGCACAAAACCCTAACAGACACTTGTTTTCACGTTTACATTTCATTACTAATTACTTACTTATAATTATATGACCTGTCACCACACTTTGACTGCAAAATTTCTTTCTGGCATGGACCACACTTTATTGTCCTTTTTTACCCACAGTTCCTGGCATATAGGCAGTTGTAGTGGATATTCATTGATTTTTATGCACAGAATAGCCTAGACCCACCCACCCACATTTGGCCTATATGAAAGTTCCCTTTCAAATCATGTGGTTCTACAGAAGCTTGCCAAACAAGGTACCAAAGTTTCCCAGACCCAGGAATAAGTCCATCCTAACTTCCTGACCAGCATGATTGGTTCAGTTGAGAGCACTAGTTCATCCTTGGATCAATTAGAAACCTTTCTTGATTCTTCTCCTTATAGTTCTTAGTTTTAATTGAAGCTTTGGAGAGTATGAACAGAAAGGACAGGACACTAAGCTTTAAGCATTTGAATGTGGTTTTCCTATATATTGTGAGAGTGTTGGTCTGAAGACAAACCTGACATTCAGAGAGAAGAGAAAATAAGAGTGAGAGGGTCTGCCCTTTTCCCCTTTTCTGGAGTCATCACTAAAACTGGCTCCTTTCTAGGAGAGGAGAGTCAACAAATTCTTCATGGATAAATTTGTGTCATGCTACTGTCCATTGCCAAACAAGAGTCCTGCCTGATGGGCTGGGCAGTTAAAACAAGGTTTATCGATAGCAACACTAGTGTGAGTAAGTTTGGGGTGCTACAATTGTACTTTCCCCTCTTTTTGAACTGAAGGGGAAAAAATAACAAAATTATTTAAAAGAACTATTAATATCTCACAAAACATCTCACTTATAAAGACAAAATAAAGAGGAGTTTTTAAAAGGGGATACAACTGAAAAGATAACAAACTGGGCGTTGATTGGCTCTTAGAATTAGATTGGAATCCATTCATTTATCAGAATCTTGACAAATGGCTTCCTATGGAGAACAAAGCTGGCAGAAGGTCTGAAGAGATCAAAGCTAGGGAGAGGACATTCCCCTGATCAAACAGAGCTTACGGCATCACTGTTTATTGATTAATAATTAAATTCAGCGTTCATTTGTTCATTCAACAACTGCTTGCAGAGTGCATACAGCATGCTAAGAACTAGAACAGATGCTATAGATGTGAAAATGAACAAAACATATCCTTGTTTTCAAACAGTTTCAAGAATCTCAGGTATAAATCCTACAGCAGCAAACAAGTTAAACACAGGGAGGAAGCTGGTCATTTGCAAGACAGTAAGAAACTGGGAGATTAGGAGTGCTTGTGATCCCAAGCTCTTAAAATTCTCTATAGCTGTTCTGTTTACAAAAATATGTCTGGGGACTGGATCGAGTCTGTATAGCCTAATGGGCTCTCTGGTGTCCAACCTCTGGTCTTAATATTTAAGCAAATAATTGAATATCATGTAAAAGGTTCTGTGGGAAAAAGAAAACTGTCAGATTTTCTGAATTCATTTGGAAGTGGCTTACTGGAAGAGTGGTACCTCAATTGTAAAGAATGAGTAGGCCTTATGCAGGTAAATGAGGAGACAATGCCAGTCAGATGGAACCACATGTTGTAAGGCCTGGAGTTTGGGAGAGGGGGTCTTAGAACCCTGGGACTAGGAGGGGCTCTCCTGTGGCTACAGTCTCAGGGGAGAAGGAAGAATGAGGCTGTGGACTTCAGCTTTTTAGCAAGGTTGTGTCCAAGGCTATGTGCTTTTTGGCAAAACAGATAATCTCAAATCTAACACATTTAATAAACAATAAAACAAAGTAAACCAAGGTACATCTTAAAATGCTGAGTTCAGACTTGCAACTTACTGCTGTCTCGAGATTTTCTTCCACTGGCTAAGCTTCTTATGTTTGCCACAAAACAACCTTGTCAAATGTTAAGCTTGGTTCCAGTAGGAAAAATTAAGACACTGGAGTCCAGTTATTTACTACAATGGTGCTGAAATCCTGCTTACCAGACAATGCATACAGAGAATGCCCTTAGGTGTCTGTGTAAAGTGACTGGGAAACAGAGGACACTGCTACTCTGAATAAAGTCAGGATGCTGCTACTGAGGAAGAGGTAGATAATGGATAGGAGAGAGTTACTTACTGTAGATTGAACAATTTTGCAAAAGATATGACTCTACCTCATGATTTCCAATATCATCAGTGAAATCAAAACTCACTATTTGGTTTAAGCACATTAATAAAACTGATAGGAATCAAAATGAAAGTCTAAAGAGAGACAAGAGATTCTTCTTACTTTCGACTTATCTAAAATCCCAATTTATGCTCTAAAGATTAGAAGCTCTTTTAGGGCACAGACAATTTCCAATTCCTCTTTCTGCCCTCTATGTGTTGAATAATAGTACTTGAAGTGTACTCCTTATATATGTCCAACCAACATTTAATGAACAGAATTGAACATTTCATTCTTGTCCACTGCTGCATAACAAATTTGGGCTTCCCAGGTGGCTCAGGGTAAAGAATTCGCCTGCTAGTGCAGACGCTACAGGAGATACGGATTCGATCCCTGAGTCAGGGAGATCGCTGGAGGAGGAAATGGCAACCCACTCCAGTATTCTTGCTGGGATAATCCCATAGACAGAGGAGCCTGGGGGGCTACAGAGCCTGGGGTCACAGAGTTGGACACAATTTAATAACTGAGTGACACATAACAAATTTTGCCTAAAGTGAATAGCTTGAAACAATAAATATTTATGATTGCAAGATTTCTGTAGGTTAGGATCTGAGAAGAGCTTGGTGGGTGGATCTGGCTTAGAAACTCCCTTAAGCTTCAATCAGTGTTTGCTGAGGCTGTAGTCATCTCAAAGCTCAACTTTGGGAGGACCCATATTCAAGTTCATTCATGTGGTATTAATCATCAGGCCTCTTACTGCTGCCTCCCAAGCTCATGCATATGACCTCACTGTGGGGCTGCTATCCAACCTGGGAGCTGCCTTCACCAGAGCAAGCAATCCATGAGATAATGTAGAATACCTAACATGAAAGCTACAGTTCTTTATAATCTAATCTCAGAAATGACAGCTTATCATTTCTACCATATTTTATTCTTGACAAGTAAGTCAATAACCACAGCCCACATGCAAGGACAGGAAATTACATAGGGTATGAACACTAGGAAGTGGAGTTCATGGTGGACCATTTTTGAGATTGCTTGCCAAAAACATCTTAAAGAGAAACTGGGAAACAGAGGACACTGCTACTCTGAATAAAGTCAGGATGCTGCTACTGAGGAAGAGGTAGATAATGGATAGGAGAGAGTTAATTACTATAGATTGAACAATTTTGCAAAAGATATGACTCTACCTCATGATTTCCAATATCATCAGTGAAATCAAATGACTATGGAAATCAATGAAACAACTCACTATTTTTCATAGTATGGAAGCAAGTCAGACAAGATAACATAGAAGTGTAGAGGTAGGGACTTCCCTGGTGGTCTAGTGGCTAAGACTCCACACTCCCAATGCAGGGGGCCAGGGTTTGATCCCTAGTCAGAGAACTAGATCCCACATGTCACAACTATACATCCTGTGTGCTGCTGCTGCTGCTGCTGCTAAGTTGCTTCAGTTGTGTCCGACTGTGCGACCACATAGACAGCAGCCCACCAGGCTCCACTGTCCATGGGATTCTCTAGGCAAGAACACTGGAGTGGGCTGCCATTGCCTTCTCCAATGCATGAAAGTGAAAAGTGAAAGTGAAGTCGCTCAGTCATATCTGACTCTTTGAGACCCCATGGACTGCAACTTACCAGGCTCCTCTGTCCATGGGCTTTTCCAGGCAACAGTATCTGAGTGGGTTGCCATTGCCTTCTCCTACATCCTGTGTACCACACTAACATGTGATACAGTCAAATAAATACATTTTTGGCCCCTAAAAAGAAATACAGAGGTAGAGAAAAAAATAAGACAACATATCCCCAAAACTCACAGAAATTTGGGGGAGATGCAGGTAATCATACTACTATGGGATTCAGTTCAATTCAGCTCAGTTCAGTCGCTCAGTCATGTCCGACTCTTCGTGACCCCATGAACGGCAGCATGTCAGGCCTCTCTGACCATCACCAACTGATAGAGTCTACCCAAACCCACTTCCATTGAATTGGTGATGCTATCCAACCGTCTCATCCTCTGTCGTCCCCTTCTCCTCCTGCCCTCAATCTTTCCCAGCATCAGGTCATTTCAAAAGAGTCAGCTCTTCGCATCAGGTGGCCAAAGTATTGGAGTTTCAGTTTCAACATCAGTCCTTCCAATGAACCCTCAGGACTGATCTCCTTTAGGATTGACTGGCTGGAACTTCTTGCAGTCCAAGGTAATCTCAAGCATCTTCTCCCGTACCACAGTTCAAAAGCATCAACTCTTCAGCACTCAGCTTTCTTTATAGTCCAACTCTCACAACCATGCATGACTACTGGAAAAACCATAGCCTTGACTAGGCCGACCTCTGTTGGCAAAGAAATCTCTCTGCTTTTTAATATGCTGTCTAGGTTGGTCATAACTTTTCTCCCAAGGATTAAGCATCTTTTAATTTCATGGCTGCAATCACCATCTGCAGTGATTTTGGAGCCCCCCGAAATAAAGTCTGACACTGTTTCCACTGTTTGCCCATCTATTTCCCATGAAGTGATAAGACTGGATGTGATAATCTTAGTTTTCTGAATGTTGAGCTTTAAGCCAACTTTCTCACTCTCCTCTTTCACTTTCATCAAGAGGCTCTTTAGTTCTTCACTTTGTGCCATAAGGGTGGTGTCATCTGCATATCTGAGGTTATTGATATTTCTCCTGGCAATCTTGATTCCAGCTTGTGCTTCATCCAGCCCAGTATTTCTCATGATGTACTCTGCATATAAGTAAATAAACAGAGTGATAATATACAGCCTTGACATACTCCTTTTCCTATTTGGAACCAGTCTGTTTTTCCATGTCCAGTTCTAACTGTTGCTTCCTGACCTGCATCCAGATGTCTCAAGAGGCAGGTCAGGTGGCCTGGTATTTCCATCTCTTTCAGAATTTTCCACAGTTTATTGTGATCGACACAGTCAAATGCTTTGGCATAGTCAATAAAGGAGAAATAGATTTTTTTCTGGAACTCTCTTGCTTTTTCAGTGATTCAGCAAATGTTGGCAATTTGATTTCTGGTTCCTCTGCCTTTTCTAAAACCAGTTTGAACATCAGGAAGTTCATGGTTCATGTATTGCTGAAGCCTGGCTTGGAGAATTTTGAGCATTACTTTACTAGCATGTGAGATGAGTGGAATTGTGTGGTAGTTTGAGCATTCTTTGGCATTGCCTTTCTTTGGGATTGGAATGAAAATGGACCTTTCCCAGTCCTGTGGCCACTGCTGAGTTTTCCAAATTTGTTGGCATATTGAGTACAGCACTTTCACAGCATCATCTTTCAGGATTTGAAACAGCTCAACTGGAATTCCATCACCTCCACTAGCTTTGTTCATAGCAATGCTTCCTAAGGCCCACTTGACTGCATTCCAGTATTTCTGGGTCTAGGTGAGTGATCATACCATCATAATTACCTGGGTTATGAAGATCTTTTTTGTACATTTCTTCTGTGTATTCTTGCTACCTCTTCTTAATATCTTCTGCTTCTGCTAGGCCTCTACCATTTCTGTTCTTTATTGAGCCCATCTTTGCATGAAATTTTCCCTTGGTATCTCTAATTTTCCTGATGTAATGGGCCATATTTATTAACCAACTCAATGGAATTGAGAGTTGGATTTTTGGAGAAGGGAGAAAAGAAACCTGAAATAAGCAAGAATGTCTTTGGTTTTTCTAGTTCTCAGAATACTGAATGGTATGAAACAGATTTTTTTTTTTTTTTTAGTGGACTGAAAGAGGAATAAATGAGTGTGTTTACACATCTTGTCTCTGCAATGTAGTGATCTATTGTTTTATGACTGACTTCCCTTCTGGAGGAAGTTTGCCGCCAGCTATTGCAAAAGACACCAGCACCTTCCATCCATAACACACACTGTGTCTTGACAAATTGCACAAGAAGCCTATAAGGGAATTGGCATAATAGGCTTACTCAAAATGCTGATTTGCAGCCCAATCATCCTCTCACAGTAAGAGTTAAATGGAGAAACAATTAGTTGAAGTCAGCAAAGTAGAGAAGTAGAACAGACAGAAAGCTGCCTTCATGGTAAAACACTAGAATAAGTACTGCTAGGAAACTGATGCCAAAATCTGTACCTTTGTGTAAATAATCAGAAATGAGATTTTAACTTTCAGAAAGAGATTCTGATTCTTAGCGATAAACTGACTGTGGTTATCAAGGTGCTGTTCCTTTCCTTTCTTTTTCTTCTTTTTTCTCTTTTTTCAATCCTTGTGATCCTGCTGACATTAAACTCCCATCATCTAAGCTAAGAGTGTGTCTCTGGCTCTTGGCATTTTATATCTGAGTGGATATTCCAGAAGCCCTGTATGCCTTAATAGCAAAACTATATTCTTTAGAGAGAACTTTCTTTAATCCTTTTGTCTCCCAGCAAATTCTTCACATGGTAAGTTCTGTGTACTCCACACCAGATAGTAAAATCCACAAGGGAAGGAAGTATATATATCTAATTTACTAATGTTTTCTATATAGCCCAATTCCTGGAATACAGTAGGTTCTTAATAAATATTCATCAAGTGACTGTTTAATGAATTGGCATCATTTTCAAAGCCTCATTATAAACAGGATATGAATTTTCATTCTTCCCTGCCTTGATTTAATAGCTCAAATGCCTTTAATAAATCATACATTGCATAAATATCCTGTCACTAAAGACAAAGACACATTGTATTCTGTTTGCTTCTTTCTTTTTTCTTTCTTTCACACCATTGATGCTTTACTGCTTAAACAATGATGACATCCAGAATGATACTTACATTCAAAATTTTTGGAGAAGAAAAAGACAGTACTGAAACAAGCAAGGTAATTCTTAGTTTTTCAGTTTTGAATAGGAAGATGAAAGAACTTATGTGATTTGCTTAACCTTAGAAACTATATCACTTATCTTTGTAAGTAAATGCATCAAATGCCTCTAGGGCCCCTTTTCACATTGTGTCTAACTACCTTTCAAAACAGCTATAGCTGCAGCAAACTCAGAGTCGGTTCCTCAGTTCAGCTCTGTTCAGTCTCTCAGCCATGTCCAACTCTTTGTGACCCCATGGACTGCAGCACGCCAGGCCTCCCTGTTCATCACCTTACTCCCAGAGTTAACTCAAACTCATGTCCATCAGGTCAGTGATGCCATTCAACTATCTCATCCTCTGTCGTCCCCTTCTCCCGCCTTCAATCTTTCCCAGCATTAGGGTTTTTTCAAATGAGTCAGTTTTTCACATCAGGTGGCCAAAGTATTGGAGTTTCAGCTTCAGCATCAGTCCTTCCAGTGAATATTCAGGACTGATTTCCTTTAGGATGGACTGGTTGGATCTCCTTGCAATCCAAGGGACTCTCAAGAGTTCAAAGGAATCAATTCTTGGGCACTCAGCTTTCTTTACAGTCCAACTCTCACATCCATACATGACTACTGGAAAAACCATAGCTTTGACTAGATGCACATTTGCTGGCAAAGAACTGTCTCTGCTTTTTAATATGCTGTCTAGGTTGGTTGTAACTTTCTTCCAAGAAGCAAGCATCTTTTAATTCCATGGCTGCAGTCACCATCTGCCGTGATTTTGGAGCCCCCTTAGAAGTCAGTTCCTAGGCAGATTGATAAGAAGTCCAGGGGTCCCTGAGAAGAGAGGGGTCTGTGGTTCTCGAGGTAGAGATAAGCGTCTTGAATTCTCAAAGAGGAGGAAAGGACAACCTTTTTTTTTTTTTTTTTTTCCTCTCTCTACATTCTTTAGTCTTAGTCACATAATTTTTTTTTTTTCTTTAAACCTGGAACTGATGATTACACAACAAACAACTCAGTTTAAACTTTGTATTAGGGATTATATAATGACAATGTATCCTGCTTGAGGATGGTTTCTCCTTCCTGAAAACCTCTGACTAATCCTGATGGGGCTTCCTTCATAGCTCAGTTGGTAAAGAATCTGCCTGCAGTGCAGGAATCCCAGGTTCTATCCCCGGGTTGGGATGATCCCCTGGAGAAGGAAATGGCAACCCACTTCAGTATTCTTGCCTGGAGAATCCCATGGAAAGAGGAGCCTGGCAGGCTACAGTCCATGGGGTCAAAAGAGTCGGACACAACTTAGCAACTAAACCACCATAACCCACCAATCCTGATAACTTAGAATGTATATTATGGGAGTGAGTCTGCTAGGATCTTTCTATTGTTAAGTTCTAATCCCGTCATCCTAAAATGTAAACTGTGAGAGGGGTCTGGTAAAATTTTCACAACCTTGAGACATTGTTTTGATTAGCTGTAATAACCAATTAAAAAGTATAAAACTCCCTTGCTAATATTAGCAAAGGGGGCACTCTCCATCCCCCCTCTGATGTCTATGTCAGAAGATTTCTCTGTCCCTTTTTCACACTTTAATGAAACTCTGCTACACAAAAGCTCTTGAGTGATTAAGCCTGGTCCCTGGTCGTGAAGTTAAACCTTCTTCAGAGATTGTGAATGAAACACCGTTCACTGTAAGCTATCAAAATCAACCTTGCACAAGTATGAGCTGGAGGCACTTTTAGAAGGGCCGCATCACTTAATTTTCCATTTCTTCCTTAAGTCTTTCCTAAAACAAAAACAAAAACAATTGCATGTATCCGCTAAAGACTCAGAAAAAGCCCAGCCTAGAAGAGAGTAGACACCCTGTTTTGGAGGAAGATAGACAGAGATTTACTATAAGGAATTGACTCACATGTTTATGGATGCTGGTAAGTCCAAATATTTGCAAAGCTGATATCCTACTTTGAGTCTTAAGGCCAGTAGCGGCAGAAGAAAGAGAAAGAACTAATATTCCTATTCAAAGTCCTGAAGCCAGGAGATTTATCTCTTGCATAGGAGAGGGTCAGCATTTTGCTCTAGTCAGGCCTCCAACTGATTGGAAGAGGCTCATCCACATTCAGTTCAGTTCAGTTCAGTTCAGTGGCAGTCATGTCCAACTCTTTGCGACCCCATGGACTGCAGCATGCCAGGTCTCCCTGGCCATCACCAACTCCCAGATATTACTCAAACTCATGTCCATTGAGTCGGTGATGCCATCCAACCACCTCATCCTCTGTCATCCCCTTCTCCTCTCACCTTTGATCTTTCCCAGCATCAGGGTTTTTTCAAATGAGTTAGCTCTTCCCATCAGGGGGTCAGAGTATTGGAATTACAGCTTCAGCATCAATCCTTTCAAAGAACATTCAGAACTGATTTCCTTTAGGATGGACTGGTTGGATCTCCTTGAAGTCCAAGGGACTCTGAAGAGTCTTTAACAACACCACAGGTCAAAGGCATCAATTCTTAGGTGCTCAGCTTTCTTTACAGTCCAACTCTCACATCCATATATGACTACTGGAAAAACCATAGTTTTGACTAGATGGACCTTTGTTGGCAAAGAACTGTCTCTGCTTTTTAATATGCTATCTAGGTTGGTCATAAATTTTCTCCCAAGGATTAAGCGTCTTTTAATTTCATGGCTGCAGTCACCATCTGCAGTGATTTTGGAGCCCCGAAAAATAAAGTTTGACACTGTTTCCACTGTTTCTCCATCTATTTGCGATGAAGTGATGGGACCAGATGCCATAATCTTAGTTTTCTGAATGTTGAGCTTTAAGCCAACTCTCTCACTCTCTTCTTTCACTTTCATCAAGAGGCTCTTAAGTTCATCTTCACTTTGTGCCGAAAGAGTGGTATCACCTGCATATCTGAGGTTATTGATATTTCTCCTGGCAATCTTGATTCCAGATTGTGCTTCATCCAGCCCAGCATTTCTCACGATGTACTCTGCATATAAATAAATAAGCAGGGTGACAATATACAGCCTTGACATACTCCTTTCCCTATTTGGAACCAGTCTGTTGTTCCCTATCCAGTTCCAAGTGTTGCTTTCTGACTTGCATACAGATTTCTCAAGAGGCAGGTCGGGTGGTCTGGTATTCCCCTCTCTTTCAGAATTTTCCACAGTATATTGACTAACACAATCAAAGGATTTGGCGTATTATGACCCAGCAATCCCACTGCTGGGCATACACACCGAGGAAACCAGAATTGAAAGAGACACATGTACCCCAGTGTTCATCGCAGCACTGTTTATAATAGCCAGGACATGGAAGCAACCTAGATGTCCTTCAGCAGATGAATGGATAAGAAAGCTGTGGTACATACACACAATGGGATATTACTCAGCCTTTAGAAATAATACATTTGAATCAGTTCTAATAAGGTGGATGAAACTGGAGCCGATTATACAGAGTGAAGTAAGCCAGAAAGAAAAACACCAATACAGTATACTAATGCATATATATGGAATTTAGAAAGATGGTAACGATAACCCTGTATGCAAGACAGCAAAAGAGACTCAGATGTATCGAACAGTCTTTTGGACTCTGTGGGAGAGGGAGAGGGTGGGATGATTTGGGAGAATGGCATTGAAACATGTATAATATCATATAAGAAATGAATCGGCAGTCTAGGTTCGATGCAGGATACAGGATGCTTGGGGCTGGTGCACTGAGATGGTATGGGGAGGGATGTGGGAGGGGGTTCAGGATTGGGAACACATGTACACCCATGGCAGATTCATGTTGATGTATGGCAAAACCAATATAATATTGTAAAGTAAATAATAACAATAAAATAAAAAAATTTTTTAAAGGCTTTGGCATAGTCAATAAAGCAGAAATACATATCTGTTTTTCTGGAACTCTCTTGCTTTTTCAATGATCCAGTGGATGTTGGCAATTTGATCTCTGGTTCCTCTGCCTTTTCTAAAACCAGCTTGAACATCTGGAAGTTCATGGTTCATGTATTGTGGAAGCCTGGCTTGCAGAATTTTGAACATTAATTTACTAGCATGTGAGATGAGGGCAATTGTGCAGTAGTTTGAGCATTCTTCAGCATTGCCTTTCTTAGGAATTGGAATGAAGACTGACCTTTTCCAATCCTGTGGCCACTGATGAGTTTTCCAAATTTGTTGGCATATTGAGCACAGCACTTTCACAGCATCATCTTTCAGGATTTGAAATAGCTCAACTGAAATTCCATCATCTCTGCTAGCTTTGTTCATAGTGATTCTTCCTAAGGCCCACTTGACTTCACATTCCAGGATGTCTGGCTCTAGGTGGGTAATCACACCATTGTGATTATCTGGGTTGTGAAGATCTTTTTTTGTACAATTCTTTTGTATTCTTGCTGCCTTTTCTTAATATCTTCTGCTTCTATTAGGTCCATACATTTCTGTCCTTTATCGAGCCCATCTTTGCATGAAAAGTTCCCTTGGTATCTCTAATTTTCTTGAAGAGATCTCTAATATTTCCCATTTTATTGTTTTCCTCTATTTCTTTGGACTCATCATTGAGGAAGGCTTTCTTATCTCTCCTTGCTATTCTCTGGAACTCTGCATTCAAATGGGTATATCTTTCCTTTTCTCCTTTGCTTTTATCTTCTCTTCTTTTCACAGATATTTGTAAGGCCTCCTCAGATAACCATTTTGCTGTTTTGCATTTGTTTTTCTTGAGGATGGTCTTCCTCCCTGTCTGCTGTACAATGTCATGAACCTCTGTCCATAGTTCATCAGGCACGATGTCTATCAGATCTAGTCCCTTAAATCTATTTCTCACTTCTACCATATAATCATTAGGGCTTTGATTTAGATCATACCTGAATAGTCTAGTTGTTTTCCATACTTTTTTCAACTTAAGTCTGAATTGGCAATAAGGAGTTCATGATCTGAGCCACAGTCAGTTCCTGGTCTTGTTTTTGTTGACTGTATAGAGCTTCTCCATCTTTGGCTGCAAAGAATATAATCAATCTGATTTCGGTGTTGACCATCTGGTGATGTCCATGTGTAGAGTCCTTTCTTGTGTTGTTGGAAGCAGGTGTTTGCTATGACCAGTACATTCTCTTGGCAGAACTCTATTAGCCTTTGCCCTGCTTCATTCTGTATTCCAAGGCCAAATTTGCCTGTTATTCCAGGTGTTTCTTGACTTCCTACTTTTGCATTCCAGTCCCCTATAATGAAAAGGATATCTTTTTTGAGTGTTACTTCTAGAAGGTCTTGTAGGTCTTCATAGAACCATTCAACTTCAGCTTCTTCAGCATTAGTGGTTGAGGCATAGACTTGGATTACTGTGATATTAAATGTTTTGCCTTGGAAACAAACAGAGGTCATTCTGTTGTTTTTGAGATTGCACCCAAGTACTGCATTGTTGACTCTTTTGTTGACTATGATGGCTACTCCATTTCTTCTAAGGGATTCTTGCCCACAGTAGTAGACATAATGGTCATCTGAGTTAAATTCACCCATTCCAGCCTTGTCTAACTCAATGAAACTATGAGCCATGCCATATAGGGCCACCCAAGATGGACGGGTCATGGTGGAGAGTTCTGACAAAAATGTGTCTACTGGAGAAGGGAATGGCAAACCACTTCAGCATTCCTGCCTTGAGAACCCCATGAACAGTATGAAAATGCAAAAAGATAGGACACTGAAAGATGAACTCCCCAGGTTGTAGGTGCCCAATATGCTGCTAGAGATCAGTGGAAAAATAACTCCAAAAAGAATGAATAGACGGAGCCAAAGCAAAAACAACACACAATTGTGGATGTGACTGGTGATGCAAGCAAGGTGCGATGCTGTAAAGAGCAATATTGCATAGGAACCTGGAATGTTAGGTCCATGAATCAAGGCAAATTGCAAGTGGTCAAGCATGAGATGCAAGAGTGAACATCAACATTTTAGAAATCAGCAAACTAAAATGGACTGGAATGGGTGAATTTAACTCAGATGACCATTATATCTACTAATGTGGGCAAGAATCCCTTAGAAGAAATGGAGTAGCCAGCATAGTCAACAAAATGCTTTACTTGGGTGCAATCTCAAAACGACAGAATGATCTCTATTCGTTTCCAAGGCAAACCATTCAAAATCACAGTAATCCAAGTCTATGCCCCGACCTTTATAGCTGATCATCCACATTATGGAGGGTATATGCTTTATTCATTCTAGTTATTTAAATGCTCCTTTCATCAATAAACGCCCTCAGGGAAACAGAATTACTTTGACCAAGTATCTGGGCATCTTGGGTTCCGGTCAGGTGAGCACATAAAACTAGCCATCTTGCAAGTGGAGAGTGAGAGAATAAATGCACCCCTGTTTCATTCTTCAGGTGAGAAATGGTGAGGCACAATTTCCCTGACCTCTTAGGGGTCCCCAGCATGGAGAAGCCCTGTGACCAACTCAGTACCTGCCCCTCCTGGTGGTTCTTCCTCATTGCATGCTTCACTAGCTTCAGTATTCCATGCTTCCCTCCCCTCTTCCATCACATTCTAAAACAAATTATCTACACTCAGTATCTCAGTATCTGTTTTCCTGGAGGAGGGAAGCAAGCTGATACCCAAAGATCATCAGGACTTTTTTTTTCTTTCCCTCAGCCTTAGTGAGGTATGTCTGACAATAAAAATTATATGTATTTAGACTGTAAGAACAATAACTGTGAAGTGATATATGTGCTAATTAACTTGATATGGTAATGACTGCACAATGTATGCCTATATCAAATTGTGTTGTCCATCTCAAAAAATTCTCTTACATATGTCCTGTTGGCAATGCAAAACTATCTTTGATATATGATGCATTTGGGTCTTCCAAATGCTCACTACCCATGCATTTCTTTGGGACCCATTTTCAACCATCTCCAAAGGAAGCTTTACATACAGAGTCCATAGCTCCCACAATTAGGTTACACAAATAGAACTTTAAGAAATAAATTGCATAATTCTTCACTACACTGTAAAATTCCTCAAGGCAGAGGATACATCTGTTTTATTCAAGACTAATCCCTAAACATCAGACATGTTAAATCAAAGACAGTAAAGCTGGTAAAATGACCTATAGTACTGAAAATCAGAATTTTCTGACCTTAAAGCCTGAGTTAACTCCAGCCACCTATACTGCTCTTAATATGTCCTGTAGGGAGCTATTCTTTAGCTTGTTTTGATTCCACCCTTAGGTTTAACTGCTGAACCTAAGATTTCAGATCACAAAAGTAGAATTACTGTGCCAATGCATGTCTATACACAATCTGTTAAAATTAATCAGACATACATCAATAAAACTGACCCTCAACTGCTAAATGGAAAGCAAAAATAACACTTTCTGCCCTAAAGTAGTTGAGAATTCATAATGCCATGTTATATTGATTCACACTCAGACCCATAGTCTAAGAAAAAACAACACTAAGTTATCCTATTAACCCTTCAGTGTTATCCTCTATGTTTAGTTGTATCATGGTTCTACCTCAGGCAAGGGTATATTGCTTCTTAGTACACAGACTGACCAGATTCAATTACCTGCACCAAATTTCTTTTACTTAAAAAGAAGTCAATCAGAGCGTATTAGCAAGACTCGATAATTAGTGGCAGTGTACCAAATTAATGGGACTTAAATTCAAAGACTTAAGGCTTCAAAGAATAGTTAACAAATTTGGTTACATCTTTTGAACAATTTTTTTTTAAGTAATGAATCTTAATTATAATTTTACAAGTACATCAAGTTTGGAGATTTTATGTTTGGAAAGTCTTACTATAAAAACAGTAGCCTTTACTGAAAGAGCAAATATATTTCTATGAACAGACAGGACACACTGTAAGAAGATAATATTGAGATTATAATTCCATATAAAGTTTTATCCATTGTATATATTTTCTCCTATCCTCCTTACTAATGTCCATGGTGTGGAACAACAAAAACGCTACACTAAACATTTATTAAGGATAAGGATTTTTGAGTCTGACTCTGGGTTTGCAAATTGGTTTCCTTGGAAAATTCCATTGACTGTACAGTCCATGGAGTTGCAAAGAGTCGGACAGGACTGGGACAGGACTGAGTGACTTTCACTTTCACTTTCTTTCATTATTATCTGGGTGGCCATAATCAAGATGCTTGGCCTCTTTGTACCTGAAGTAAACTGAATATTTGTAACATGTTAGTCTCTTAGTCATGTCCGACTCTTTGCGACCCCATGGACTGTAGCCTGCCAGGCTCCTGTGTCCATGGAATTCTCCAGGCAAGATACTGGAGTGAGTAGCCATTCCGTCCAACAGGGGATCTTCCTGATCCAGGTATAGAACCCAGGTCTCCTGCATTGCAGGCAGATTCTTTACTATCTAAGCCACCAGGGAAGTCCTCCAGTTTACATATTGAAACTTTAACCCATGGTGTGATGGTATTTGGAGATGGGGACTTGGGAGGAAACTAGGGTTAGCTCAAGACATGACAGTGGGATCCGAATAATGGGATTGGGAACCTTATAGGAAGAGACACTAGCAGGCTTGCTCTCTTTCTCTCTGCATGCTAAGTCACAGTCATGTCTGACTTTTTGTGATCCCATGGACTATAGCCTCCCAGGCTCCTCTGTCCATGGAATTCTCCAGGCAAAAATACTGGAGTGGGTTGCCATGGGATCTTCCCAACCTAGGGATCAAACCGAGGTCTCCTGCATTGCAGGTGAATTCTGTACCATCTGATAGTGTATTTTTATCCTGTGGCATTATTGGAAGAATTACATAAGATAATAGTGCTTAATATGAAGTAAAAGATACAGTATTTTTTAAATAGATTTAAGTTAATTTCTGTCTTTGAAATATGTATCAGTTTTAAAAGGAAGATAGTTTCAGAACTGGGATATTTCAAAAGGTCTTATTTTTCTCTTGCAGAGAAGATGTGATCACTGGCTTCATGTTTTTCAAATTCTCAAGGATTTGAGAATGCAGAGGTCTATAAATAAAACCCCCTGAGTTAAGACTTCATATATGTCTTCTAACTAGATTTCTCTATTTACTGTGTTCCAGCAGGTCAAACATGTAATATCAGAAAAAAATATTCCAATAACATTGAGAAGATGCAGTTAAATGGAGCACACTGAAGATGAATTTTTCTTGGTGTTGTGTAGATTTTCAGATGCGAAATTAGAGATACACCAATCTTGCCCCAAGCAAGAAAATACACTGGGAGTTTATACGGTGTGAATCAACTTATTCTGGAATGTCAAAACTGAAACTCCTGACAAAATGGCAACAGGCACTAAGTTATATTCTGGAGAGTGGATGACACTGAATACACCTTGACAGTCCAGCTGGTAAATGTGAATGTCATTTAGTGGCCTATTTCTCAATGAGTGGCATGCTAACATCTCAATAAAATGAGAATGCAGGCTGGGTGCCAGTCATCCCATGCCTTTTCAGTTTCCAAGGGAGTGTGTCATCTGTAATAGCATGGAAAAAATTGCTCTTATTGCTTTGCTTAATAGACAAAAATATTAGAGCATCTAGTAACACAACCCAGAATACCATCAACAAAAAATTCTTCATGGAAAGTAAAATTGGGGAAATCCTTGATGACTTTCTTCTCAACAAATTGATGTGATAATAATTTTCTTTTTAAACTTATCTTGCTTGGTATATCTGTGGCAGACAGATAGTCCAGTTGCTATCACCCACATCCTCCCTTGCGAGTCTTTTATCGTGGAAATTAGAAAATGCCATTTACTAACTTCTGTGGCCTCTCTTAAACTGTAAGTACCCATGAACAGACTGAGCTATTAAAATATAAAAAGTCTGCTGGGTAGGGGGTAAAAGGAGAGACTCTTTTCAGGAAAAGGGCCTTTTTTCACCAGCATGCCCAGCATGCCCATTGTGCCTTTAAAATTAGGCACAATGTCAAGAGCTGCAGCAGCTATCTTGTGACCATGAGGCAATGGCCCAGGCCCAATATGACAATGCTAGAAGCTGAACTTCGTCAGTAAAGCTAGGAGTGATCCATCTCTAAAATGGTGAGTTCCTGTAGTAGGCAAGATTTTCACATCCAAGAACTTCAATTTATGCTCTTGTAACTGTGAACATGTTACTTGACATGTCAAAAGAAACTTTGCAATTAAAATTAGTTAAAATAGGTGTTTGAATAGATTTTAAAATAAGGAGATTTTTACTGGTGGCAGCAATCTAATCACTTTAGCCCTTAAAAGCAGTTAAGTTTCTCTGGCTGGGCTCAGTCAGAGAGATTCAGTGGAAGAGGAAGCCAGAAGGGAGATAAGGCAGACAGATTTGAAGATGGGAAAGACTTGCCCTGACAGGCAAGCTCTGAATCAGGGAATGCAAGTGACCTCTACAAGCTGATAACAATTCCTGGCTGACAGTCAGCAAGAAAAGGGGGACCTCAGTCCTACAGTCATAAAGATCTGAGTTCTGCCAACCACCTGAAAGAATGTTGAAGCTGATCCTTCCTGAGAGCCTCCAGGCCAGGAAATAGATTGGCCAGTCTCTTGATTTCAGCCTTATGAGAATCAGACAAAGAATCAGATGATCCCACTGAGCTTTCTACCTATAAAACTGAACAACATTTTGCTTGTATTTTTTCAAGCCATTTGACTTGATTGGACAGTGTGCGTGCTTAGTCATGTCCAACTCTTTGCAACCCCATGCACTGTAGCCTGACAGACTCCTCTGTCCATGGAATTCTCCAGGCCACAATATTAGAGTGGGTTGCCATCTTCTCCTCTAGGGAATCTTCCTGACCCAGGGATCTAACTCAGGTCCCTCTGAACTGTAGATGGATTCTTTACTCTCTGAGCCACCAGGGAAGCCCTAAGTTTGTGCAATTTGTTATAGCTGTAATAGAAAACTCATAGTCTCTCCCAAAACAAAGTTATTCACTAATGTGTTGTAGAAGACAAGCCATTCTAGGTAGTCAAGTACAAAATGCATAGACAATAACAACAATGCAATATTAACAAATAACAGCATACTGTGCCTTCTTATTTCATGTCAAGCTCTGTTCTAGAACAAATAGGACAGAGTAGAGCACTATTTCTTTGGAGCTTATGTCTTAGGAAAAGGAAATAGATAATAAACAAATATATGCATAAGATAAAACTATTACGTAGGTGAATAAAATTGGGTAATGTGCAGCCAATTATTCATCAAAAAATGTAGATTGTATGGTCAGGAAAAGCCACTTTGAGAAAGGAGCGTCTAAGTGAAATATGAATAAGAAGCAACAAGGTAACAAAACATTGTATGAAGGGTAACAGAGACAATTGCAAGATGGGGTAGGGGACTCCCAGATAAAAACTGTAAAAAAAAATACATACTATATAAAAAAATAAGCAACAAAGATACATTGTATTACATGAGTCATAATTATAATCATAATTGTGTAATAACTTTAAGTAGAATATAACATATAAGGATGTTGAATTATTATGGTGTATACCTGAAGCTAGCCATGAAATTAAAAGACGCTTACTCCTTGGAAGAAAAGTTATGAGCAATCTAGATAGCATATTCAAAAGCAGAGACATTAATTTGCCGACTAAGGTCCGTCTAGTCAAGGCTATGGTTTTTCCAGTAGTCATGTATGGATGTGAGAGTTGGACTGTGAAGAAGGCTGAGCAAGAAGAATTGATGCTTTTGAACTGTGGTGTTGGAGAAGACTCTTGAGAGTCCCTTGGACTGCAAGGAGATCCAACCAGTCCATTCTGAAGGAGATCAACCCTGGGGTTTCTTTGGAAGGAATGATGCTAAAGCTGAAACTCCAGTACTTTGCCCACCTCATGCAAAGAGTTGACTCATTGGAGAAGACTCTGATGCTGGGAGGGATTGGGGGCAGGAGGAGAAGGGGATGACTGAGGATGAGATGACTGGATGGCATCACTGACTCAATGGACGTGAGTCTGAGTGAACTCCAGGAATGAACTCCAGGAGTTGGTGATGGACAGGGAGGCCTGGTGTGCTACAATTCATGGAGTCGCAAAGAGTCGGACACGACTGAGCGACTGAACTGAACTGAACTGAACAACTGAAGCTAATATAGTTTTGTAAATCAGTTCAGTTCAGTCAGTCGTGTCCAATTCTTTGTGACCCCACAAATCGCAGCACGCCAAGCCTCCCTGTTCATCACCAACTCCCGGAGTTCACTCAGACTCACGTCCATCGAGTTGGTGATGCCATTCAGCCATCTCATCCTCTGTCGTCCCCTTTGCCTCCTGCCCCCAATCCCTCTCAGCATCAGAGTCTTTTCCAGTGAGTCACTCTTCTCATGAGGTGGCCAAAGTACTGGAGCTTCAGCTTTAGCATCATCCCCTCTAAAGAACACCCAGGGCTGATCTCCTTCAGAATGGACTGGTTGGATCTCCTTGCAGTCCAAGTCAAATCAAATATATTTCAATTTAAAAAGAAAAAAAAAAAGTCTACACATTGTTTCTCTTCCAGGACTGCTTTTGTACAAATGTGTCATGCCAGACAAGCTTGATTTTGTTGAATATAAAGATGCTGAATCAATTTTGTTAGATGAGTTAAAATATTATATATCTCTGAATTATACCTTCAATTCTAGACATAATGACGCACTTGTGAGTATGTTGGGTCAAGGCAGGGGATGGGGTGTTAGTAATTTCTGTTCTTTGAATATTTCTTCTAAGGCCATTGAGGGAACAAGATAATTTGCTCCAATTCATGTTACTCTGCCAATCCCTGGTCTCTGCCCATTTTCCTAGGTACAAGGAACTGCTACTCAGATTGGCTAAAATAATTGACTGAAATACCAATAGGAGGTATTACTGCATTATGAAAAGGGAGTAGATAAGGCCTTTCCTTGTTCTTCCCTTTCTGAACACTTACACAGCAAATGCTTTTTAAGCTTCTGCCAGAGATTTGGTAACCTAGCCTGGCTGAGTCTGGCTTAAGTCCAGCAGCCACCACTCTGGGCTTCCAATTCCTTCACAATGGTTAGATTAATAAATCAGAGCCTGAAGAGACCTTCAAAAATTGAAAGGGCTGAGAGTCCTTTTTAGTTTCTTTTTAGACCTAAGTCTGGTCTCTAATTCAGCTTTATCAGGGTGGCTTTATACTTGAAGAGAGCTGAGGAGGGTGATGATGATATTTGCAAAATGTGGTGGCACAGCCACTCTGAGGAACAACTTATTTATTGTTTGGGTTGGACATTTAACTCATGAAACTCATCACTTTATGTCCTTTAGGGTTTTCTGCTGAGAAAGCTTTATACATGAAAACAAAAGCCAAATCCCTGACACCCTTTGATGTTTCTGTAAACATATGCATGTGCTTTATGATGACTTTCAGAGTTGCCGAGGCCACCAATTTAAGTTACTGTGCATATAATCAGGCTAAATATTCTCATCTGACACTCCTAATTATTTCCATGTTTGTCTCCAGTATATTTTTTTATAGACCTATATTTCTTATTCCTAGCATCTGCATCATTTTTCTATTTTCCTGTCCAAAGTATAAAACAATGACATACCTGCTTGCTTGTTTGCACATATCTTGTTTTATATATGTAAACATACTTTCTAGCAATTACAATTGGTAACAAAGTTCAAAATTAACTGTATCCCTCAGTCAGAACCATCATAGCTAACTCAAAATATTTATTCAGCAGCAAACAATTTTCGTGTGCAAAAGGCAAGAGAAAGCTATCAAAGTATGAAGAATGAACACTTGTTTTATTTTGAAATCAGTTGGCAGAAAATAAATGACCTATGATATAAGAACCTCATCCCCACCCCCAGGGACCTCCGTGTTATTGGAGTGGATTCACAGTACATACGCACATACACATTTTCTCAAACAACAAATGCTAACGTTATAACGACTAATCTTTTAAATGATTTCAAGCTTTCAGCATTTGACTACACGGGTCATAGTGTTTCTCAAATGTGAACCCCAGATCAGCAGCATCAGCCTCTTTTAGGCACTGAGATACTCAAAACCTCACATCTCACTTCTGATCTATCGTATTAAAAACTCAGAAACTGTACGTGGGGTCCAGCATCTGTGTTTGCACAAGCCACCAAGTGGATTTTGACACAAGCTAAAGTTTAAGATCCATGGATTTATAAAAGAAATTAAAGAAGCATTCCTTTGGTCAGTTCAGTCAATGCTAATTACAGCATTTATTCTAATGACATAATTATGGAATATGGAAGTGTCCAAAGATTAGAACTGTTTATAATTGTGATAAGTTTTGAATGATGAATGTTCTATATGAAGAACAATCACATGGGGAATATTAATGATTAGTCATTTTTTAAAAGGAAATTTTAAGTAGTGTGCCCAAGGATTTCTAAATGTTCTCAAAATTATTCTGATAATTACATATAAATATCAAAACTGCTCATCAAAATAAACAAAATATCTAGAAAGCTTATTTATCTCTAGGATCATGACTGTTCATAATTTTCATTTTTATATGGATTTTTGTCAGTTTCTATTACAAATATGTGTGTGCACATACATACATAGGCACATGCCTACATATGTGTGTATATATATATATATATATATACATATATACACACACATATACACATTTACATGTGTTCTCAATTGCAAGAGGTTTGGCAAACTCCTGTTTATCATTTTCTATGGCTTTGTTGTCTTAACTTATACCATCAGTTGCACTTTTCCTGGTTCTAATGCTATGAAAATTATTTTTCATTTAATATGAATATAAAATTAAAGTTTACTACTCATTTATACATTACATGTGTTTTGTACTGACAATACATCTACTAGAGGATGATTTTGGTAATATAGTTACAATTGAGACCATATAGAACATGAGAATTCTGTTGTGATTATTCCTTATGAAATCTCAACATGTGCTTTTATTTTAAAACATGTGTACCTGAGGAAGACCCTGTCACACAGAACACATACCTGAGTTTGATGATTTATTTTGTCTGGAAAGTCAATGTTTTTGTTAAAATGATGCTAATTTGACAATTAAAGCCCCTACAGTGCCCTACCCATAAGTTTCTTCGGTTTTCTTTTCTTTTAGGCACTCTGCAGGGATTAAAAAAACAGAGTTGGCAGTGTCCAATAAAGTGGTACTGGGTCATGAAGTTTTCTCTTTACAGAAAGTAATTTATTTATCATATTTTCAGATCTTTCTAACTATCAGTTCTTCTTTTGGTTTAATGGAGGGATTCTTTTAAGATGTGGAATGCCTGCTTGAATGCCAGTTCTATTTTATGAGAAACCACAGTTCAGGATTTTCTCTTTTCCTGTCCTTGAATGCATCTTAAGACTTGCAAGACTGATTCCTAGATGTAACATCAAATGATTGGATGTCTTCAAGGTTCTTCACAAGTAACAGGTTTTGTTCTTAGGTGCCAGATAGATAGTTCTGTGCTCCTTTTGCAACAAATAAAAGCAAGCCACTCTTTCCAAAACATCAAATAAAAATGGAAAGAAATAACCACTTTCAAAATAAAGAAAAATAGTTAAATTCAGGGGAATTATTTGAAGTTTTTCATCTCTCCCCCTAACCATCAGACATTCACATTCTCCAGGATATTTTTCTTTACGGGTCCTTGTTATAAGGACAGACTCTAAATGTTCTTTACATATCTGAATTACTTGATAAATCACATACATGCTGATTGGAAAGCCAATAATTTGATTATGATATTTTGGTTTAATTTGAGAGTGAGACCACACTTTCCTCTTTTTCAAATAGAAACAGTTAAAATAAATAGCTTTGAAATGGAAGAAAAATTCTGTTTATCATAATCATTTTATTGATCACCAACACAGTACCAGGATTACAGCTGCCATTGTCGTTGTCCATTCTCTGTGTCTCTGTTCTGTTCCTTCCCTGCAAATAGGTATAATGTATGGTAGATTTAGTATTACTTTAAAAAAAAATGTTTTTAAGTCTTCTTTAATTGGAGGTTAATTGCTTTGCAATGTTGCATTGGTTTCTGCCATACAACAATGAAAATCAGCCATAGGTATACATATGCCCCCACCACCACCTCTTGGACCTCCCTTCCACTGTCCACCCCTTCCCACCCTTTCAGGTTGTCATAGAGTACCAAGCTGAGCTCCCTGTGCTACACAGCAGCTTCCCACTAGCTATCTATTTTACAGACGGTAAAATATATGTTTCAATGCTACTCTCTCAATTTGTCTCACCCACTCCTCCTTGGAAGGAAAGCTATCACCAACCTAGACAGCATATTAAAGAGCAGAGACATTACTTTGTCAACAAAGGTCCATCCAGTCAAGGCTATGGTTTTTCCAGTGGTCATGTATGGATGTGACAGTTGGACTGTAAAGAAAGCTAAACACTGAAGAACTGATGCTTTTGAACTGTGGTGTTGGAGAAGACTCTTGAGAGTCCAAGACTGCAAGGAGATCCAACCAGTCCATCCTAAAGGAGATCAGTTCTGGGTGTTCATTGGAAGGAGTGATGTTGAAGCTGAAACTCCAATATTTTGGCCACCTGATGTGAAGAACTGACTCATTTGAAAAGACCCTGATGTTGGGAAAGATTAAGGGCAGGAGGAAAAGGGGACGACAGAGATTGAGATGGTTGGATGGCATCACTAACACAATGGACATGGGTTTGGGTGGACTCCAGCAGTTGGTGATGGACAGGGAGGCCTGGTGTGCTGCGGTTCATGGAGTCACAGAGTCGGACACGACTGAGCGACTGAACTGAACTGAACTCCTTCTCCTACTGTGTCCACAAGTCTGTTCTTTCTCTTTATTCTATTCCTGCCCTTCAAATAGGTTCATCAGTACCCTTTTAGAAAAAACTTTTGAATTGAGGGAAACCCTCCTTCCCTTACACAATAGATATAGGATCTATGAATATAAGGGGCTTCCCAGGGGGCGCTAGTGCAACCACTGCCAGTGTAGGAGATGGAAGAGATGTGGGTTCCACCCCTGGATCAGGCAGATCCCCTGGAGGGGGGCATGGCAACCCACTCCAGTATGCTTGCCTGGAGAATCCCATGGACAGAGGAGCCTGCTGAACTACAGTCCATAGGGTTTCAAAGAGTCGGACACAACTGAAGCGACTTAGCACAAAGGCATGCATATGAATAGGGGACAGCAGAAAATGCTCAGGTAACCAACTGCTCCAGTCTGCCTGGGTACGAGGAATTTCCTGGGAAGTGGACTTTCAGTGCTGAAATCTGGACAGTCTCAGGGAGATGGGCACCCAGTGGTCACCCTTCTGGAGATGAAAATGGGTGTTGGGGTTAGGATGAGTTTCTCTCCTTAGGAATATGGCCATCCTAGAACTAAAATATTATAAACAACAAGTTATGGAGTTGCATATATACCAAGGAGTATATAGAATTAGCAAATATGAGGAGCAGAAGGGCAGGATCTGAGGTTCTCGTTGACGAGTGTTAGGAGTTCAAGCAAGATGCAACAAACATTGTGAGACCCTGAAACTCCACCCATCTTGGTATTTTTTCATTTTTGTTCTTATTGCTGAGTGGCAGGTTCTTCTCAAAAGACTGCAGGTAATGAAGTGTTTTTTAAAAAATTTATAATATAAAGAATATGAGTCTTTTTTGCCATTCCTTAACTTTGATGTCTTAAATCTCCCTAAACCTGAAAACATACTTTTTACCTTCTGTCACATGCTGATAAGTAGGATTTCAAGGGGAAAAATAGTCACACATTCCAATTACTATAATATCTAAGGGAGCACTTTAACCTATTTTCAAAGTTTTACCTGCTGCAAATATGAGAGTGATTTTAATTCTCCTCTTTATTATAGTCTAGTGTTCATATACTAATCCTTATTATATTGCCATGAAATTACAAAAAAGAATATCATAACAATTTTGTGTTTATTCTAAATATGCTAGATAAGCCGTTAGCATTAATGTGGCTGAGATTTTATTATTTTTCTTCCCAGAAAGAATGGAAATGAGTTTACTTAATATGAGATGATGGTTTCATATAACTGTTAGGATTAAGCAATGTTGAAAATAAGAAATCTTGATAAGAAAAATTGCTAAATTTTTATTCAGCTGAAATATGTAGACTTCAATAATAACGCTGGAGCAGCTGGTCTGATCTAGTCTTTTGTGGCAATTAATTAAAAGAATGCCTCATTCTGTAACCATCCTTGCCAGAACCCACTCGAGTTTATAATGTGCCACAGTCTCTGACTATTCCTTCTGGAACTCATACACAGCCTTTCCATAATTAAACTGGTTTAGCCTTTTCAGAGGTGAATCCTAAAGCACATTATATGTAATTTGACTGCAAATGTCTACTTATAGAGCCACTCAAATATACAATGAGGAACAATGTATACTAACACATCTCAAAAAAATAACTTTTCTGGGTTCCTCTAACTACTTGGCATGTGGGGAAAGGCAAAACTATGGAGACAGTAACAGATCTGGGATTTTTTTTTGGGGGGGGTGGGGTTGGAAGAAGGGGAGAAATGAATGAGAATGGTACAGAAGATTTTTAGGATGCTAAATCTATTTTATATGATATCAAGATGGTAGATACATGGCAATATACATTTGTTAAAACCCACAGAACTGTGTAACACAGAGTGGACTTTAATGAAAATTATGGGATTTCACTGATAGTGATCTATCAAAATGATTGATTAATAGTGACAGATGCATCCCATGAATTTGTTGTTGTTCAGTCACTAAGTTGTGTCTGACTCTTTGCGATCTCATGGACTGCAGCATGTCAGGCTTCCCTGTCCTTCCCTCTCCCAGGGTTTGTTCAGGTTCATGTCCTTTGAGTCCGTGATGCTATCTAACCATCTCATCCTCTGCATTCATGAAAGATGTTAATAACAGTGGAAACTGTGGGAGAGGGGGGTATACATGTATTTGCTCAATTATTCTGTGGCTCTAAAACTGTGATATTCAATCTTTCTTCTTCTTCTTCTTTTTTTGGCTGTACCTTATGTTATGTGGGATCTCAGTACCCTGATCAGGGATCTCTTGGTACCCCAACCAGGGCTTGAACCTATGCCCCCTGCATCGGAAGCTCAGAGTCTTAATTATTGGACCATTAGGAAAGTTTCAAAATTCAATCTTTTAATGAGCATTATATGCTTTAAAAAAAAAAAAAAGGAGCTTTGAAATCAGAAACATTCAGGCTTGAATCCTTATTCCACCCTTTAGCTGTGGGACTTTAGATGGTTCTCTGATTCTTCTGGAAAATAGGGATAACAATGCCTCTCATATATCATGACATATCATGATATAATATTCCTTCAAATTAAAATGTGTGTGTAAAGAAGTATAAAAATTTCCTGAAGTGATAAAACAGTCTTGCCATGCTAGCTGTTAGTCTTTTTGAGGTTTGGGACACCTGCGTCTGACAGTGTTGGTAGGGCTGGTGATGGCAGAATAGAGAAAGGTCGGGTATTAAGCATCTCATATTTCAAGCTGAAACTGGAGAAGGTCTTTACGATAAAATATTCTAACTTGAATACAGCCCTTTGGGAAAATATTCAGTAAGACAAATTTCTTTTTCTTTTTTAATCCAATTCAAGTCATAATTTTCCTTCTTCAATCTAGATAGATATAGATAGGCATAACTCCTCTCTCCTCTACAGTTACTGGCTCTTAGGCACTTAGGTATATAAGTATTCTTGGACTTCCCTGATGGCTCAGTGGTAAAGAATCTGCCTGCCAATGAAGGAGATACAAGTTTCATCCCTGGGTCAGGAGGATTCCCCTGGGGGAGGGCATGGCAACCCACTTCAGTATTCTTTCCTGGGAAATCCCATGGACGGGGGAGCCTGGCAGGCTATAACCCATGGGGTGCAAAACAATCGAACATGACTTAGCGACTAAACAATAGCAGCAGAAATATTCTTATGGATATGCATTTTCATTTTTGCCGGCTAAAATCCAAAGAGTTGAAGTGCTGGCTCATGGGGTAGATGTATGCTCACCTAAATGAGAAACTTCCAATCTATTTGAAGAAAAGAGAGCTAACATTTTCTGAGTACTAAGGGCCAGACACTAGGTCACGTGCTTCATGTTGATTATCTTATTTAATCCTTTAACACCTTGAGCTAGACTCTATTTTTATCCTTGATTTACAGAAGTGTAAATTGAAGTTTAAAGAGCTTAAGAAGTTTGCCCCCAAATAACACTGTAAGTGTTGCTATAGTCTCCTAAGTATTAGTAGAGGGAACCAGCTCTCCTGCATAGACATTAGCATGAACAAGGGTGGAAAAAAAAAAAAAAAAAAAAAAGGACCTAGTCCTTGCCCCAGATGTTCTCATGAAGCTCAAGAGTTTTAATTAGGACCAATGAGACAGCCCAACTTGTTCTTAGGAAAATAACTGCATGGGTCAGAGGAAGGTTTATTTGTATGTATCTTGAGAAATGTTTCCATTTCTTCCAAGTTCCCCTTGACTAGTGACACTAAAGCCGAAGGAAGTGGATGCTTCAGGACCATTTTATTTCAGAGCCAATGGAGCCAGGTTGTCAGTCTCTTCTCTGCTAGTCTGCACAGCCCAGCACCCATAGCCACTACCCTACAATTAACCTATCTGAATTAGGCTTCCCATTACTATCTAAGGAAGCCGGCAGTACCCTTTGGGTATTCTCCATCAGGAGCTGGGTTAAGCATTCATTTACATGTAAATGGTCTCCTTTTCTCCTTCTTAGCCTGCTAATGAAATAGTCTGCACTGCTGTGCAAACCATGTTACCTACACATTTTGAATAGGAAAATGCTTGAGATGAAATGGAAAAATTAAAGCAAAATTACACATTAAAAAGAATAGCCCTTGGAGATAGCCATTTACCTTTTTCACTCCATTTGTTCCATTATTCAATGGTTGTCTGAGTGACTACCAAGCGTGGGAGGCTGGCTTTGGAGTTGGAGAAATACCACTGATGTTTAGGAACAGGGGACCTCAGAAAGTTCACTGGATTTAAAGGAGCCAAAGAGTAAAGTATTTACGCTAAGAATTTTTAAAATTCTTTTTGAATTTTCATTTGTGCTGAGTACAGGGAAATACAAACACAGGAGACTCCAAGGGCACTGACAGGGGAATCTAACCTAGGCAGAAGGCAAGAGACTTCTCTGAGGAAACTACAAGACCAGAAACTGCTTAAAGCTGCCAGGATATGACCGCTAACTGATACTGGTTATTGTCAAATGCTCACTGTGTACCATGCTCGGCTCTAAACACATTACCCGTACTATCTCTACAGATTTACGAGGTTGGTGGTGTTATTATCCCATTTTACAGATGGGATGAAGAACAAGTATTGAAAGCCAGGCTGCCTGATTGTGGAGTGTGCATGCTGGAACACTGTAAACACTCTGTCCACTGTTCCTTTTGCTTTCTAGGGGCTTCCCAGGCAGCGCTAATGGTGCAGAATCTGCCTGTCAATGCAGGAAATGCAAGAAGCTCGGGTTCCATCCCTGGATTGGGAAGATCCCCTTGAGAAGGAAATGGCACCCCACTCCAGTATTCTTGGCTGGAGAATCCCATGGACAGAGGAGCCTGGTGGGCTACAGTCCACGGGGCCTCAAAGAGTTGGACACAACTGAGCGATTGAGCGCGCACACACACACACACACACTTGCTTTCTTAATATTACTTTCTACTGAAAAGCACATTTTTCCTTTTCTAAGTTGGCCTAATTACTATTTTATTAAAACATTTAATTTGTTCTTTGATCCAGACCTATGTTAAACTATGTCCTATGTGTACAGATTGTTACTTTATTAATAAGCAAAGGTAACTATAAGAAAAAAAAAAAACTCTGTCATTAATAAGCACCAGGAACTGTAGGAAATGTTTTCTCCCAGTATCTGTTTGGATATCTTTTAGCATTCCTGTTACACAGGTGAGAGAGTGAGGCAGAGATAAGTTAAGTGGCTCGGCTGCTGTCTCCTGGGTAGAGAGCTTCGTAGAGCTGGGAACAGAGGCCCGATTTGCCCATGTTGCTACAAACCCTGAGCTGCCTCTCTGATTTTATTATTAGTGTTGAACTGATCTCTAACATAAAGCTGTGAAAAGCCTCGGGGGGGGGAACCCACAAAACCAAAAAGCTTTGCAGATTCTAGAAAGGACTTCCCAGATGGCGCTAGTGGTAAAGAACCCACCTGCCAATGAAGGAGATGCGAGAAACATGGGTTCCATTCCTGAGTTGGGAAGATCTCCTGGAGAAGGCAATGGCAACCCACTCCAGTATTCTTGCCTGGAAAATCCCATGGATGGAGGAGCCTGGTGGGCTGCAGTCCACCCAATCACAAAGAGACACGACTGAGAAACTGAACACCGAATACTGGAAAACACCTGTATTTCTACTTTTGGGGTATTCCCAACAACGCCTACAACAGCCTCATGTTTGCATTATAAAATAAATAAATTCTTATTAAATAAATGAAACAGTCCAAGAAATCCTAGTTTTTTTGCCTTGATCATCGATATACTGATCAATATTCTGAGGATTATTTTGTTTTCCTGCTATTTTGATATTGAGAATGAGTTGTCCTGAGTGTCTGAAACATATTTAGTTGGCTTGGTGGAATACATTGCTTTGCAAGTTTATATAATTACTTTCATATCCAGTTTAGTTTCCTGAGAATTTGGATGGTGTGAGATTTCCAGAGACTTGATATGAAAGTCACTAGTGAAAGTGAAGTCACTCAGTTGTGTCTGACTCTTTGCGACCCCATGGACTGCAGCCTCCCAGACTCCTCCGTCCATGGGATTTTCCAGGCAAGAGTACTGGAGTGGGTTGCCATTTCCTTCTCCAGGGGATCTTCCTGACTCAGGGATTGAACCCAGGTCTCCCGCATTGCAGGCAGATGCTTTACCCTCTAAGCCACCAGGGAAGCCCATGAAAGTCACTAGGCTCCTTCATTATCTTTTTCTTGACATATTCTAAAACCTCTCTTTATTTTTGCTCAGTCCTTAATGTTTCTCTCTCCCCAGACCTGACTCACATTTTCCTACACATTTGTTTCTGAGCTTACCTTCCCATCTTCAAGAATTGTAAGGTAACATTGTATATACATGGAGAAGGAAATGGCAACCTACTCCACTGTTCTTGCTTGGAGAATCCCAGGGACGGGGGAGCCTGGTGGGCTGCCGTCTATGGGGTCGCCCAGAGTCAGACATGACTGAAGTGACTTAGCAGCACTGTATATACAACAGTTCTATTTCAAACTCAGAGCCACTGTCCATACAAATACACTCGCACCTGTCAGACCACACACCCTGATGCACAAAACAGATTTCTAGCAGCTCACGCTGACATCTCTCTAAAAGCAGTCGGCTTTCACAGCCAGTCTCTAGGGAGGTTAAAAGAAAATGCAGCTAGTATGGCTGGTGTTCTGGCAGTCTGACTTCAGCTCCTCACACGACCTGCCTGTTCTGCCACAAGGTGTAATTTCAACTCCAAGAAAGTGTTCCCTTTTGCTTGGCCTCACATTAGATCACCATGTAATGTAACCCAAAGATTTTTCATTAGGTTTCATTACAGGACGTTACAGTTTCCGTTGCATTGCAGTGCTCTTCACAGAGACTTTTCACTGATTTTAGTTGGAGAAATTAAGTGATCTCAAGTGCAGCCATGGCAGCACCCGTTACAATGTCAGATTTTAAAGCCAAATAAAACTGAAAAACTCATGTTTGGAATCCTGAGTATGCCAAAAGGTCCAAAGACAGTTTATTAAGACAATAGCATTAATAATAATAATATTAAATGAGAGCAAAAACTACATGTTTTGAAAAAATCCATTGCTGCTTTCATTCCTTCAACAATTTTTTTTTTTCTTTTACGTACCTGATAAATTCCAGGCCCTGTTAGCAAAGGGAAATAAGTTTGTTTGTGTACTTCTTAACCATTCTGTACATAATAATAAAGAGAGATTTGGAGGTCTTTGGCTAAGCTGAATATCAGGAATGTATGTATTCTTCTACATGGTGGTGGTAGTTTAGTTGCTAAGTCATGTCCAACTCTTGAAATTCCATGGACTACTCTGCCAGGCTCTTCTGTCCATGGGATTTCCCAGGCAAGAATACTGGAGTGGGTTGCCATTTTCTTCTCTAATTCTTCTACATGAAGGAAGGTAAGTGTTTATGTGTCAGGACTGGCACATGCATAACTCTGATGGAATTTTAGTAACTGTATCCCTTGGCAAATTCAGTTCTTTCCTGTGCCTTCCTTAGGAGAAGTCTCAGAGTTTTTTTATGTCCAAAGACCACAGATTCAGTTCCATAAGTGGTGCTGATTTACAGAAAATGTAGTACATTTTTCCTAAGCAAATAGAGAAGTGATAGCATGTGCCATTAATCAAACAAGACTATACAAACAGTTCATTTCAGCCTCTCTTTCATTCCCTCTTCTTAGTAGCTAGCCTTTGGACTCGCATTCATGCTTTCTGTCACCACTTCTCTCTGTCTCTTTCTGTTAACCTGTGTCTTTCTGTCTGTTGACCTAAAACATATAGACCGCCAATTATTTCTCCAACAAAAAAGAAAAAAAAAGGAAAGAAAGAAAAAAGGATGGCAGGGTGATTTAATTGGGATTAGTAAAGAGCTGGAGTCCAGAGTCTGCAGCCACAGTGAGCCACTGACCAGTGGAGAAGAGGAACTCTTTACTAGAGCAGTAAAGGAAGATGGGTGGGCTGCAGTAAGCAAAGTGACCATGGCTTTTCACCGGCTGATTGTTGTAAGGAAAGGAGCTTTCATTCCCCGTTGAGCTGTGATCTTTGAAGGATGCAAAAGCTCCCACTTCTGGTCTCCTAACTTGATGTAATTGAGGTTTCCAAAAACCCTGATGCTGAGAAAGATTGAGGGCAAGAGGAGAAGGGGGCACCAGAGAATGAGATGGTTGGATAGCATCACTCAATGGACTTGAGTTTGAGCAAACTCAAGGAGATAGTGAAAGACAGGGAAGCCTGGCATGCTGCAGTTCATGAGGTCACAAAAAGTTGGACATGACTTAATGGGTGAACAATGATAACAAGAAGAACCTCTTTGTCTCTCTTTTTGTGTCTGTCCATCCCTCTCTCTTGCTTTCTGCTGCCTCTACCCATACCCTGCCTTGTTTTCTTCCTGCCTTGTTTTCTCCCAGCGCATCCCTCCTTTCTGGAGATCTGCCACTGGGTCACGGAAAGCCTCTTATCTATATAAAGTAGTGTGTTCCTCATTCTGATCCTCTGCTTCCCTTCTACAGTCCCACACAATCTTGCCACTAAGCACGACAAAGCATCTTTCTTACACTCCTAGATCTTCAGAAAGCAGGGAAGGAATTCTTCCTGATAGTGGAAATTGTTGTTGTTGTTTTACCTAATCACTTTTTGTCATAGCTCCTTTCATTAAAAAAATAAAATTATCTTGGTAAATCCACAGAATCCTAGGAGTAACTTTTTAAAAAAGATGGTTGCATAATTTTAAACTCTTAGTTTGACTCAGTGGTAAAGAATCCGCCTGCCAGTGCGGAAGCCGCAGGAGATGTGGGTTCAGTTCCTGAGTCGGGACGTTTTCCTGGAGGAGGAAATGGCTTCCTACTCTGGTGTTCTTGCCTGGGAAATCCCATGGACAGAGGAGCCTGGTGGGCTATAATATAGTCCATGGCATCGCAAAGAGTTGGACATGCCATAGCAATTAAACAAAGCAAAAATGAAATAGTAAGCTGGAAACCTATGGATTTGTTTATGCAGGTTTAGTTATTGATGAGTATGACTTCACATTTGGGAAATATGATGGTGAGTCTACAAAAGATTGTGCATCACCATGATTTAGTCTCTGCAGTCAAGAATGCAGATGGATTTTCCTACAAGGCTTTCCTGAGAAATGGCAAGTTGATGTTTTTGCTAATAAAGTATCAATCCAGGAAGTAAGCACTGATTGCAAAAAGACATTTTTGTGAACCCTAACATTTGAAAATAACCTGTTTTCCATTTACTTCCAAAATAACAGCCCAAACTTCCCATTTGCTCTAAAGTAATCCTCACAAGGAGATCCAACCAGTCCATCCTAAAGGAGACCAGTCCTGGGTGTTCACTGGAAGGACTGATGCTGAGGCTGAAACTCTAATACTTTGGCCACCTCATGTGAAGAGTTGACTCATTGGAAAAGACCCTGATGCTGGGAGGGATTGGGGGCAGGAGGAGAAGGGGACGACAGAGGATAAGATGATTGGATGGCATCACCGACTCGATGCACATGAGTTTGAGTAAACTCCGGGAGTTGATGATGGACAGGGAGGCCTGGCGTGCTGCGATTCATGGGGTCACAAAGAGTCGGACACGACTGAGTGACTGAACTGAACTGAACTGAATCCTCACAACTTCAGAAATAGTACAAAAACCATAACACACTCAGCTGCTAAGTTAACTTGTACTACATTGAACATGCTGTAATCTAATACAACAGAGATATTTTTATTTCCCTAAAGACATGCCTTTCTCAATGCCTAAGACATTTTCTGAGATCTAACAAACTTCTGGCATGGATAGAACAAGATGGTTTCACTGTACTGTAAAGGAAAAAAAAAAAAAAAAAAAAAAAAAAACCTGTAACTAACTCTAAACCAAGCTGTGCAGATTTTTTTTTTTTTTCACAGCTGGAATACTAGTTTTTATTACAGCTCAACTGGCATGGCAAATTAAAATTCATCTCTGTTTGCTAAACTGCTACTTAAAATGGCTTCTACCAACTGTTACTGTTGAATATTATGTTGTCATTTATGCATTTAGTGGGAATGGCTCAATAGCATGAATATTTTAAAACAAGTACATAGGAAGTACTTTTCCCCCCATTGGTTTTCAATAGTTTACTATCTGAATTATGTTCTGAGTTCTTGGTCAAACTCAGCTTAATTTTCACTGGTGATAAGGCAGCTATTGACTGAATTAATTAAATAGTCTTTATAGGTACATTATAGCTGCGGTTCCTGATTATAGCCAAACAACTCTGTTTTATTACTTCTCTGTTACATTACTCTGCAGATTTGTCACTTATGAAAACCAAGGGATTTTCAGTGACAATTCAACCTTCCTCACACAATACGTGACACATTGTTAACAACAACAATGACAAAAGATCCTTCCCTTTGTTTCTGTGCATTTTACATTTATTTTCATTGAGCACAAAAGTCTGCAGACTATCTTGAATGAATTACATATCCGGCATTTGTTCACTATGCTAAGATTATAAGTGTTTATGAGCACTTTCATTTTTGGTATTAATGAAATAAAACAAAGAAAAGCACTCAGTGTCATGATGTATCTGCATACAAAATCAGCGTGTTATTTCTTCCCTTAATACTCATAATCCTAATTACCTCCTTGGGGAAACCCTTACTGACATTCCAGACAGAATAAACCATATTCTCATCTGAGTTATACTCTATATTTCCTGAATCATTCTTCTCTTTTTCTTACTAGAATGTTTTTTAAACTCTTTGTTTACATGTCTCTCACAGAGGTAAGATCATGGTATATATCCTGCACTTCATTAAACATGGGAATGCCCAACCCAATCTCCCTTACTCAAAAGTCCCTATCATTACTGAAATATTGAAGTAGAATTTTTATGACTTGTTTGAGTGATAAGGAAAATATGTAAAAGCAAGTAAAAATTCAGCTGAGTTATTTTATCTAAAATTCTGTTCTAATCAAATCTTGAAGTCATAGTTTATCTATTATACTTGCCACTTAAATAGCCTCCCTTTTCCAAAAAAAAAAAAAAAAGAACTTCACAGATGATAATTTATTGAAAACTACCTCTATGTTTATCTTTTTTCTAGTGATTTTTGTTCATTAACTTCAAATGAAAAGAGTACCTTTTTATAAGCCCTAAATTGAGAAAAAGCACTTAGATTCAAAGACATAGAGTCATAATTTTGCTTCAGAAAATAAAAATGTAGTTACAATTAACCATTATTTTTTGCAGGGTTATCAAAATTACGATTCATCTACTATTTTCTAGAACACAGAGATTCTGCTTCATTATGCAGATTGTTTCTTAAAGGATCAGATTCTTGCAAGCATTTAACACCAAGAGGGGTACAATGCACATCTAATTTATAACCAATTTGTTTTCCAGTGTTTTATCCTAGGATACACAAAAAGAGATGACAAGAAAGAAAAGAAACCTTTGTGATGGTTTTATAGCCACCAGTAAGAAAAATGTTAACCTTTTCTTCCTTTAATATCTTGCTAGAACAACATCTTTACCTGGCATTTATCCTCTTAGCTATCTTAATCATATTGTACACTGTGAATGCCAAGAAAAATGTGCATCGGTCGTCTTAGTAAAATGTCATGTATCTGACAACCCAGCTTGTTACTTACTACTCAGGCCCTGAATAAGTTGATGTATTCTGTTTGTCATAAAGCTTAATGTTAGGGAAACTGAGGAACAAAAAATTTATATGACAAAAAAGTTCACGAGAAAATAGCTGCATCAAAGCACTTTGGATAAACCAGGATCTGTGATATTTGATAGATCTAAGAACTGAGCTTTAAGCTAACTTGCTAAATAATTCTTATCATCTTTATATATTCTTTATAGAATAGTATTTATAAAGAATGCTTATGTCTTTTAAATAGAACAAGTATGGTTAGCCCTAAATGGTATTTCATGAAAAAAAAAAAAAAAGTGTAACATATATTCCTTACACCTTGGACAAATGAAGTTTGGGCATTAATATCTTGCTACTAGTAAATACTAGTAGGCAAATATTTTCCCATCCATCATATTTCATCAAGTTAAAAAAAAAAAAAAGTGGCGATTTTACTGCTTACCAGCTGGGAAAACTGGGAAACACTGTGGCTAACCTGGAGGGTTTTGTTTTGTTTTTCCTTCTTTTTCTGTTTTTAGAATTGAAATAAAGCATTCTTCAGGAGTTGGTTGCAACTTTGTAACCTTATAAGTCAGATAATCATGTCATATTGGGAAGTTAAAAATAAAGGACATTCTGTACTTGGGACAAAAGGAAAATTGTTGCTTTATTAAGGAATATAATAAGTGTAGTTTGAAGCCTAGGTAGGATTTTTATATGATTATCTTTAGGGTATATTAGATAAGCATCTTCAGGTCTGTCCTTTGAAGTATCATCTGTATTCTCAGTATGAATTTCTAACAAGATTTTCACATTATTTTTATGCTATTGAAAGAAATTGCATGTCTACATAGAGAAGACAGTGACACATATACACAGAAATCCTTGCCATGAAAATCGCCAAGAATGATGCCATAGTGGCACGATTCTAGAATGAACACGCCACAGTAGTCGGGTGAAGGATCATGGGCGTTAAGCATTGTGTGGTGCCAGAATATTTCATCTCAAAATATGACATTTTGGCTTAAGCATTATTTTGAGCTGAAGGCAGTTTAGAAGAAGGTTCAAGAAAAATGTCTCTGCCTTCCCCCTATTTGCCTAAAATCAGGACAGAAATTTAAAAAGGTGTGCCCCTCTCCACTGTACCAGGAAGGACAAAAGTTAATCATCCAAGACCACTTTAGACCTTCATCAGCTGGGAGATGGCACCAAAGCCATCTACCTAATAAATTTCACGAATGAACCTTTCTCTATCATTAGTTTCCATGTATTTTCCTTACAATTTGCAGCCCAAGAAACTTAAAATCCTTCTCCTCTGCCTTGTCACTTCTTTTAAAATGTATCTTGCCTTTGCTAAGATACTACATAAACCCAAGTTGTAGCCAACTCTTTGTGTTACTCATCCATGAGTGCTCCCATGTGTAAGGAAGATACATGTGCTAATAAACTGTTTGTTTTTCTCCTGTGAATCTGCCTTTTGTCAATCCGATTTACAAGGCATCAGCCAGAAAATCTAGAAGGCTAGCAGGGGGAAGAAATTCCTCCTTTGCAGCATCCACGTGATTAGGAGTATAAATAATTTTGCTTAAAAGTTGTAATGTCTTATCCCAGTTTAAGTTCTTTTATAACCTCTACATCTCTTCTGATATTTCACTGATGTTTCCCAAGTCATATCATTACTGTCCCATCTACTCATTTAGTTAAAAGTATTTATCAAATCTCTCTGCTGTGATAGTGTTGGGTTGGCTAACCCAATACTTTCCCTAATGGAACTTAGAGCAGTGAAGATAGGGTTACTGATACAAACTAATGTACATTTGCAAATTATGGTGTGAATTTGAAAGAAAGGAAGAGAAGTCTCATAATAGTAAAGAATAGATGTGGCCCTGTGAAAATGAAGAAGGGGAGGAGCAGGCCAGATTTAGCTGACCTAAGGGAGTAAAATAAAAACTGAGTTTTGTGCTTTATGTTCTATTCAATATGTATGTTCTGGACAACATAGCTACCTGTGGCTACTGTGCACTGAAATATAGCCTGGGTGATAGAAGAATTGGATTTTTTAATTTATTCAAGTGTAATTAATTTAAAGAGCCAGATGCAGATAGTACTTCTAGATATACTAAATGACTCCACTGCCCCATACATATGGTGCACCCCTATTTCTAGGGTTGCATCCACAGTTGTCTTTTTCCTAAATATAAATTTGTGTGATTAAATTTATATAAATATAAAATTGTGTGGTTTTCATCAGCCCAGGAAATAGCTGAAGAAGGAAAAAAGAAAAACACCAATACAGTATACTGACGCATATATATGGAATTTAGAAAAACGATAACCTTGTAGGCGAGACAGCAAAAGAGACACAGATGTACAGAACAGTCTTTTGGATTCTGTGAGAGAGGGAGAGGGTGGGATGATTTGGGGGAATGGCATGGAAACATGTATAATATCATATAAGAAATGAATCACCAGTCCAGGTTCGATACAGGATCCTTGGGGCTGGTGCACTGGATGACCCAGAGGGATGATACAGGGAGGGAGGTGGGAGGGGGATTCATGATGGGAAACACGTGTACACCCGTGGCAGATTCATGTTGATGTGTGGCAGAACCAATACAATATTGTAATTAGCCTCCAATTAAAATAAATAAATTTAAATTTAAAAAAATAAAAATAGAATTTTAAAAAAATGCAGGAGAAAGTCCATAGCTTACAGACTGCTGGTCTATATTTTTAGGCCATATATATTTTGGCCTCAAAAGTACATTTTATCTGAGATTATATAGATGCATTTTTTTAGGGGAGGAGGGATAGGTGTGATATAGTGCTTGTTTGTTTATATGTTAACCTTTTTAACTCTATTTTTTTCTTCTCTTTCTTAACAATCTGGTTCTTATAACTGTATATAACTGACTTTGTATTTATCAAGAGTCTGTGAATCTTTGCCTTTACTTGGAACATTTAGTCTGTTGTATTTAATCAAACTGTTGATATGTTTGAATTTAAATCTACCTTCTTAAAGTTTGTTTCATATTTTCCCAAAATATTCCGTTTCTTTTTCTCTCTTGGCTAGATTCCATTTGGAACCTTCAAAATAAAATTTTTATCATTCAGTCTTCTTTGTTAAAAAAAAAAGAAAGACAAAACTTATTATTTAAGGCCACCTATGCCTTTCTATTGATGTGTTACTATTTAAACAGAAATATCTCAATTGCTGTCTTAAGAGTAAGAAGGAGGAGGAGGAAGAAGGGAAAACAGAGGAGGAGAAGAAAGGGGAGGGAGAAAAATCAGAACCCTTTAAGTTATTTCTTGATAGTTTTGAAGAACCTTATTTTCCACTTTGAGTAAGAGATTTAATGGTATAAACTATCAATCTCATATCTACATGTACTAATTTAACTTGGAAATGAAGTCAAAGGATACAAAGGCTATGGGACTGTAATGATGATGAAGAATTGCAAGCATCTCTCCAGTAAAAGCTGTAAAGGTAGGCTTATCCATTAAACAGTTGTTCTAGTGCTGCCTTGAACTGGAGCTCTCCCTGTAAACAATTATATTTACATTTCAGTTATAATTGCTCTTGTCTAGATGCTCAGATGTTTAAAACTCACTCAGAAATTCTATTAAGTTTAATGTCATAGATAATTCTTAGTCAAATAAAGCAGTAACAGGTAAAATGATGAAAATGGCCAACTTATTGATCTGTCATTTATAGATTTGTGGACTTGAGGGTCCATTCATTTTCACTCAATATTTTAATCAGTTACTATGTATCACATATTTTCCTAAAGGCTAGGGATACAAATGTGTAAGTTATGAATTGTGTCCCAAATAATTTTATGATCTAAATGTCATTTTTTTCACAGTATGGTCCACAGACAACCTATTAATACATCAGAATTACCTGAGAAGCATGATAAGAACACACATTTCTGGATCCCAACCATGATCATTACCAGCCTGGAAGGTACAGGTGCCTCAGGTAAGTCTAACATATGCAAATTTTTAGGATAATTGGCCTAATGTGATGAAAGATAGGATTGGGGTGTATCAAGGTTATTTCAAGTGATACTTGGAGAAAATAGGTGGATAGTGATTCATTAACTGAAATTGAGATTACAGGTAACATGTCACCATTGGGAGTGGATAAAATATTCTGAAACATTCTCAAGTAGATGAGTTAAATAGGTATCTCTCACTTAGGGCACTGGAAATAAATATTTGGGATTCATCAGCACAAAGATTATCATTGAGATTGGTAATATTACCCAAGAAGAATATTCTTGAGTACAGTAAGATTTTAATTTTTTGTAAAGAATAATAATTTAAAAAAATCTTAAGTAAAAATACTCCAAAGCAAGCAGAGAACATGAAGTGCATTTCTGTGACCCCACTGGACTGTAGCCCACCAAGTTCCTTTGTCCATGGGATTCTCCAGGCAAGAATGCTGGAGTACGTTGCCATTTCCTTCTCCAGGGGAGCTTCCCAACCCAGGGATCGAACCTCCATCTCTTATGTCTCCTGCATTGGCAGGCAGGTTCTTTACCACTAGCACCACCTGGTAAGCCCACAACCAGAAGCAAGCAAGTAAAAGAAGCAATCAAAGCATTTCAAATTACATTAATTAAGATTTGAAGAGCTGATTTGTCTTTAGCATTGCTCAGATTACAAGACTCCTATGACAGACTGGAGGAAGCACAAGTTGGAATCAAGATTGTGCGGAGAAATATCAATAACCTCAGATATGCAGATGACACCACATTTAATGCAGAAAGCAAAGAAGAACTAAAGAGCCTCTTGATGAAAGTGAAAGAGGAGAGTGAAAAAGTTGGCTTAAAGCTCAACATTCAGAAATCTAAGATCATGGCATCTGGTCCTATCAATTCATGGCAAATAGATGGGGAAACAATGGAAACAGTGACTGACTTTATTTTGGGGGGCTCAGAAATCACTGCAGATGGTGACTGCAGCCATGAAATTAAAAGACGCTTGCTCCTTGGAAGAAAAGTTATGACTAACCTAGGCAGTATATTAAAAAGCAGACATTTCTTTGCCAACAAAGGTCCATCTAGTCAAAGATATGGTTTTTCCAGTAGTCATATATGGATGTGAGAATTGGACTATAAAAAAGCTGAGCGCCAAAGAATTGATGCCTTTGAACTGTGATATTGGAGAAGACTCTTGAGAGTTCCTTGGACAACGAGGAGATCCAACCAGTTCATTTTAAAGGAAATCAGTCCTGAATATTCACTGGAAGGACTGATGCTGAAGCTGAAACTCCAATACTTTGGCCACATCATGTGAAGAACCGACTCATTGGAAAAGACCCTGATGCTGGGAATGATTGAAGGTGGGAGAAGGGGATGACAGAGGATGAGATGGTTGGCTGGCATCACCAACTCAATGGACATGAGTTTGAGTAATCTCTGAGAGTTGGTGATGGACAGGAAAGCCTGGCATTCTGCAGTCCATGGGGTTGCAAAGAGTTGGACACGACTGAGCGACTGATCTGAACTTAAATGACTGATGATGATATCAAGATAGGAGTCTCTTCCATTGCCTATTGCATCCTCTTAGTTGGCTGTGTCATCCACCTTGATCTCTTCTGTAGGCCCCATTAAACTATCAGCACCTGCAGATCTCATAGTCTCTCAGGTGCAGAGAGGAGCTATTCTCTCCTGGTGAAGGAAACAAGTTCTAAATATATCTCTTATGGATCCATGAGTGTCACATGCCCCACACATCAACAAATCATTAGGATCTGGAAAGTAAAATATGCTTATTATCGTCTACAGGAGCAGAGGTATGGTTAATTATCACCACAAACACCACTACCACCTGAGATTCAGGAAGAGAATAAGCCTGAAAGAAAATTTGTAATAGCTTTAGGAAGTAGGAATAAAGATTAAGTAGTCAAATAGAACAAAAATGTCAACTTCACTGGGCATTAAAGTCGGGGTTACAGCTCATTGTTTGAGGAATATAACTTTCTTGTCTTTTTGAAAACTAGGATATCACTTTCCTGCCTTCAGCCTCCCTGTTCCTCCTCCACTCACTATTATTCTTCAAAGATCAGTAGTTTGGCAATCTAATTTCCTGCTTACTTGAGTACCCTGGGAAGTCATAAATCCTGACTGGGGTCCTTGAACTCATTTAAGACCTCTATTTTGGTGTCATAATGTATACACACATCTGACTGTGAGATGCATTAAATATAACTACTCATTTCCATAATCATTCACAGTTTAGCATTGTACTAAATAAGACTCACTGAATTTTTTTTTTTCTTAAATGCCTCTCTGGGCTTTGTCCACGGAAGAATGCTGTTTAAAGGGCAGCCTCAGATAATTCACATAGCTAAAGGTCATAAAGTCAGAAAAGGAAGAATGATAGAGTTGCTCATAAAAGAAGGCAAGTGATATTAAGTGGAGGCTATTTGAGTGTAGGGAAATTGAATAATGAATAGGAAGAGACAGGATGCTTGATTGAAAAAATATATATGTGTACCTTAAATATTGGGATACTATAGAGTTATTAAAAAGTAAACAGTGTAAGAGAGGAAAAATATATTTAAATCATGGAAAGTATTTGTTAGCAAAGACTTAAATTGCAATAAAATTGCATGCATTCCTTATTTTATTCTTTATACTTTTCTTTATTTCCCAGACTTTCCAAGCACATATTATCTCACAATTAAATCAAAAGGTAAACATCTGTTTGAGATGCACTCTTCTTTACTCCTCACATCAACAATACAGTATTGTAAAGTAAAATAAAGTGAAATTAAAAAATTAAAAAATAAAAACATTTTAATTTTATTGCTTACACTCAGATTTTTCTTAAAATATGCACAAGATCTTGAAGTCATATCAAGGATTCCTATCAGAGTTCACCCAGAAAAAGTCATAAAATGTACAACAGTCACTCCATTATTTTCCAAGCTTCAGTGATCCCATAACTTCAGCTATCCAGAAAAATCCAGGAAGCAGAAGGAAATTATAATAAAAGAATGCTCATATACCTAAACAATATATTCCAAAATTTTGCTGGATGTGTAAAAATAACAGAAAATTTGTTATTTTTCCTTGAAAGAGTTTAAATAATTTTATGCCTTAAGTGAGTGAAGTCGCGCAGTCGTGTCCGACTTTTTGCGACCTCATGGACTGTAGTCTATCAGGCTCCTCCGTCCATGGGATTTTCCATGCAGGAGTGCTGGAGTGGGTTGCCATTTCCTTCTCCAGGGGATCTTCCCAACCCAGGAATCAAACCCGGGTCTCCCACATTGCAGGCAGATGCTTTACCGTCTGAGCCACCAGGGAAGCCTTAAGTGACTATTTTTTAAGGTGATAATTCAAAAATCACATGGAAATCAATCCCAAACTAAAAGAAACAGTGTTCTCATTAAATTTCATAATATGCTTAATCTGGAAGTCAACTGAAGTAATTTCTTGATTGATATTTTTTCTTTTCCTTGCAGTTCCTTGCTCAAACTCTCCTCTTATGCAGTTCAAGTCATTTGTCAGTTTTCAGCTAAACCAATGGCTCTCAATATTTTTATTTTTATTATCAATCCCCAGGAACATTGAACATTTCAGACACATTTTTCCTGGTAATTCTCCATAAAACTTTAATACCACAGGTATACATAATATATATACTTGTTCTTTTTATCTTATTTAATTTTTAATTTTTATTGGAGTACAGTTGATTTACAATTTTGGTTTCAGGTTTCAGCAAAGTGAATCAGTTATACGTATACATATATCTACTCTGTTTTAGATTTTTTTTCCCATGTAGTTCATTAAAGAGTATTGAGTAGAGTTCCTTACGCTATACAGTAGTTCTTTATTAGTTATCTATTTTTATAGTGTGTATATGTCAATCCCAATCTCCCAATTTATCACCCCCTGCCATAGCCTCCTGGTAACTGTTGCTGCTGCTAAGTTGCTTCAGTCGTGTCCAACTCTGTGCGACCCCAGAGACGGCAGCCCACCAGGCTCCTCCGTCCCTGGGATTCTCCAGGCAAGAACACTGGAGTGGGTTGCCATTTCTTTCTCCATCTGGTAACTGTGATCAATAGCAATTTAGGAAAAAGTTATTTGAGTTGTCTTATAAGAATAATGTATATTTGCCATTCATCTGTTGCCTTTTAATTTAATAAACAAACATAGATTAAAAAGATTGCCCCTTTCAAGTACACGTTCTCCTACTGTTTGCATATATGTGCTTTATATGTAACAAGAGGAAGATCTTTTTCTGCTCCAAAGAATCAATTTTCACACCTTTTGAAATGATATCACCCTCATTGAGAATGCAAGTGCAGAGAACATCATGAAGGAAGAACTATCGGGGTTTAGGGATATGCATTCTTCATTGCACAGAAATGGCCCCCAAACTGCAGGATCCTTAGCTTCCTTGGATCATGCCCAACAAATATCAGTAATATCTCTAGTCAGTGGGATAACAAAAAATGCTTCCTAAGAAAAGAGAGTTTCCTTACAGAAGAATTCCAAATTGTATATATAGGTACTCCTCATCCAGGAAGTAGGGCTTTACTCCTCCTTCACTGACCTTGGACTAGACTTATGATTGGCTTCCAGTGAATTGAATAGGGAAAGAAAAATAGTAGGAACTTTATAGTTAAAGAACCTGGTACACCCCATGTTAACATGTGATAAAGTTTATCATCTCCAGTGATGTCATTTGATAGCACGTGCCCTTGATATAAGTGTTCTTTGTGATATTCTTTTTTAAAAGGCATAACTCTGATCTAATCATGAAAGAAACATTAGACAAACACAAATCAAGGGGCATCCTACAAAATATCTGATTGGTCAGTACTCCTAAAACAATCAAGGTCACAGAAAACAAACAAAGGATGAATAACTTCAAAGACCAGAGGACACCAAAGAGATGTGACCATTTAAGGCAAGTAATGTACTAATTAGGGCTTCCAAGATGGCTCAGTAGGTAAAGAATCCCCCTGCAATTCCAGAAATGCAGGCAGATGCAGGTTCGACTCCCAGGTTGAGACGATTCCCTGGAAAAGGGCATGGCAACCACTCCAGTATTCTTGCCTGTAAAATCCCACGGACAGAGGAGCCTGGCGGGCTACAGTTCACAGGGTCACAAAGAGTTGGAAATCTGCAAGCAATAAATGCTGGAGAGGGTGTGGAGAGAAGGGAACCCTCCTACACTGTTGGTGGGAATGCAAACTAGTACAGCCACTATGGAGAACAGTGTGGAGATTCCTTAAAAAATTGCAAATAGAATTGCCTTATGACCCAGCAATCCCACTGCTGGGCATACACACCGAGGAAACCAGAATTGAAAGAGACACATGTACCCCAATGTTCATCGCAGCACTGTTTATAATAGCAAGGACATGGAAACAACCTAGATGTCCATCAGCAGATGAATAGATAAGAAAGCTGTGGTACATATACACAATGGAGTATTACTCAGCAGTTAAAAAGAATACATTTGAATCAGTTCTGATGAGATGGATGAAACTGGAGCCGATTATACAGAGTGAAGTAAGCCAGAAAGAAAAACACCAATACAGTATACTAACACATATATATGGAATTTAGAAAGATGGCAATGATGACCCTGTATGCAGGACAGCAAAAAAGACACAGATGTGTATAGCAGACTTTTGGACTCAGAGGGAGAGGGAGAGGGTGAGATGATTTGGGAGAATGGCATTGAAACATGTATAATATCATGTAAAAATCAAATCGCCAGTCTATGTCCGATGCAGGATATGGCACGCTTGGGGCTGGTACGCGGGGATGACCCAGAGAGATATTGTGGGGAGGGGGGTGGGAGGGGGGTTCATGTTTGGGAATGCATGTACACCCATGGTAGATTCATGTCAATGTATGGCAAAACCAATACAGAATTGTAAAGTAAAATAAAAAATAAATAAATAAATAAATAAAATTAAATTAAAAAAAAAAAAAAAGAGTTGGCTACGGCTGAAGGGACTGAGCACACAGAGCACAGTGTGCTGATTTAGATCCTGAAACACACCACGTGTGTGTGCCTGTGTGTGTGAGCCGCTCAGTCGTGTCCCACTCTGCGACCCCATGGACTGTACCCTGCCAGGATCCTCTGTCCGTGGAATTCTCCAGGCAAGGATACTGGAGTGGGTTGCCAGTCCCTTCTCCAGGGGATCTTCCTGACCCAGGGATCCAACCTTAAAAGGTTCTAAATGGAAAAACTGGTAACATCCAAATGAAGTTGGGATTTTAGTGAATAGAAGTGTCCTTTGTTAGTTTGGACATATGCACTGTGGTAATGTAAGATATTGACAAAATAGGAAATTAAAAGAGAGGTATATGGAACTCTCGCTTCTAAATGTACAGATGTTTTGTACATCTAAAATTACTCCAAAATAAAAAAGTTAATTTTATAATGCCCCCCTCCCCATACTTCCAAATGGGGCTTCCCTTGTAACTCAGCTGGTAAAGAATCCACCTGTAATATAGGAGATCCCAGTTCAATTCCTGGGTTAGGAAGATCCCCCGGAGAAAGGAGAGGCTACCCACTCCAGGACTGTGGTCTTCCCTGGTGGCTCAGCTGGTAAAGAATTTGCTACAGTGTGGGAGAGCGAGGTTCGATCCCTGGGTTGGGAAGATCCCCTGGAGAAGGGAATGGCTACCCACTCCAGTATTCTGGCCTGGAGAATTCCATGGACTGTATAGTCCATGGGGTGGCAAAGAGTCAGACACAACTGAGTGACTTTCACTTTCACACACTACCAAACATTCCCTCTGAGCAATAGCACCCTGAATAGAGAAAATATTAGACTAACCTTTTTAAAATGCACGTCCAATCATGTCACTTTCTGGAAAAATTTTTAAATAAGCATGCCCCCTCCCTTATTTATCACACAAGATCCACACTGTATCACTTTTGATGACCTTTCTGAACACATCTCTTTCTACTCCATCTCTGATATCCTTCTCTTCCTTTACCACTCCTAGATTTTCACATTTTCCCAACGGTGTCTGTTGTTTCATGCTTATATACCCCCACACTACCTCGTAGTGTGATAGTAGACAGATTTAGAAATAGATTACAATGAATATTTGTCTGTGTTTAAGAAAGATTAAATGGGCCAAGGAGAATGGCTGTTAGTGTTCACTTTAGTCATTTCCTGCTACCTACAATAGTCATTCTCTCTGACAGAATCTTTTGATCAAAGATCTAGTCACATAGATTATTGCCTGCTTGAAAAATGGCCTGTTGTGCCCCAAGAATGAACTAAAGGTGAGGCAGCCCATAGCCTGTGCAGTATCAGACCTCAGAATTCTATAGCTCAGATATGTTCACAGCAAAACTTTGACAGATGGCTCTCAGAAATGATACACTTAATTTAAGCATTTGATTATTACAATAATGAGAGGATGGTAAATATTAACACAGGTTTAACCCCTCAGGAGATGGAAGTTAAATCATAACTCACACGACAATAAAAGAACAGAAGGGCTCTGTGTTTAAGTGAAAGTGAAAGTCGCTCAATCATGTCCGACTCTTTGTGACCCCATGGACTGTCCATGGAATTCTCCAGGCCAGAATACTGAAATGGGTAGTCATTCCCTTCTCCAGGCCAGAATACTGGAGTAGATCACCAGTCCCTTCTCCAGGGGATCTTCCAAACCCAGGGACTGAACCCAGCTCTCCCACATTGTAGGCAGATTCTTTACAAGCTGAGCCACCAGGGAAGTCCAAGAATACTGGAGTGGGTAGCCTATCCCTTCTCCAGAGAATTTTCTCGACACAGGAATCAAACCAGGGTTTGCTGCTTTGTAGGAGGATTCTTTACCAGCTGAGCTCCCAGGGCAGCCTATGTTTGTTTTAAGGGCATTATTTATTAATAGTAAGATATATTGGTTTATTATCTTCACATCTTCTGTGACCCATTAAGAATTTGAATCTTTATGGATTCAATGAAAACTTTACACTGAAAGAGTATTGAAACAAGGTTGACTGTCTAATCATCATATTTGAAGTTGGATTTCAATATGAGTCCTACAGCTTTCATAAATAAAAGTCTTGTAATCTCACTGTAGAATTTTCCCCAAAAAATTTCATTTAAATAAACATCTGGTTAAGTAAATATTAATGTCTGTATGTGTTAGTCACTCAGCCGTGTCTGACTCTTTGCGACCCCATGTGCTATAGCCCACCAGGATCCTCTGTCCATGTAATTCTCTAGGGAAGAATACTGGAGTGGATTGCCATTTTCTCCTCAAATGTATATTAAGAGATTATTTGTCATTTTCAAACACTAAATACATTCCTCTAAAATAGCACTTTAATTTTTTAAATATGTCTGTGTATTTTATTCTCAAAGTGTCAAATGTGTAAAATTATTGAGCATAGCTGGTTAGCTATAGAGAAGTCCCTTTTCAGGCTGCTAAATCACAGAAAACACTGTGAGATAAGCCTGTGCTGACTTACTCATCCTGAAAAAGATAAAGATGTGACATCATTTGGTTCAGGATTAGTTTGGTATTAGAGACATGAAAGTTCAATTATTTCAATCAATATTAGTGTTTATAGCAAGGAAAATCATAAAATAAGCTATATATGGAAGCACACTAAAGGGGAAAGTTTCAGATTTCTAGGGAAGCAGTGAAATTCCCATTTCCTTGTATTGGTAGACTTATGTCTCCTAAAATAGATAAGAATCTACTGTGCCCAGCTAGCATTACCAAAATCTAAGAACCCCATTAGAGACCAATGAACTAGAAAAGCTATTACATAATACACTATGTGCTATTTCTCTGTGTATCCTCCTAACATCCAAACAATTTTGTATTCTTGGCTACTTTAGCCAAAAACTTTTAGTTCTGCCAATTTGTAGCCATAATGCTACATAATGTTTCTATCAGAAAAATTGTGTGTGGGGGGGAGCGGGTGGGGAAGAAGGAAATGTGGCAGAAATATTTTATTGGAAAGTGCTTTAATTAGAAAAACTTTAAACTGTAGTAGAAGAGTTTTGCTTTTAGTAATGGCAGAGTAGCCCTTATTTTAGACTAATTATTTGATACGTAATAGCTAAAAAAATTTAACAAAAATTATATGGATGCACTGGAGGAAAGTGGTCAGAAACAGAAGGAAAAAAGAAAATTACACTGAGTCAGTTTTATGGTTACATGGTCTGAGTGGATCTTCCAGTCTACCCAAGATCATGTGGTTAGCATTCAAAGAGAAGTTCACAGTCTTAATGTCTTGAGAAGTGAAAAGATGACGGCCAAAGTATATGGAGTGCAAAAAGAAGTCCCAGAATGGACAGAACCAGAGAGGACAATCTTCAAAATGTGCCAAAAATCTTAGCCAAATCCCTGGTTAAGTCCTGAAACTAAGCATAGTAAACATAAAATATGGCATGCTTTCTGGAAAAAGCAGTACCTGGGAGGTGAGGAGGAAAAGAATTCCTCTACTTTTCTCTAAAATGGAGACGTATTTTGAAGCTGGAGTCTAGACATAGAGTTTTTCCTGGACTGCTAGAAAAAGTCAACACTGTTCAGAGAAAGATAACATACTCAAGAACATCTCTAAAATTTTTCACTTATAGAGGATTGAAAACAATTAAAAAAAATTAGGCATGCAAAAAATACAAAAACTCATAATCAAGAGAAAAATAAAGAATAAAATCTGACAGTGAGAAGACACATGTTGGTATTTTGCAGGTAAAGACTTTGAAGTAGCTATTATAAATATGTGCAATCACTCAAAAATAAGTTGGTCAAAATGAATAAACAGATGGGAAATAATAAAAAAATACAGAATTAATTTAAAAAACATGGAAATTCTAGACCTATAAAATACACTAGTATAATTTTTTAAATTCCCTGCATAAGTTTAAGATCATATATAAAATAAAAAATTTCATTTGTGTAACTTAAGATAGATCAATACATATATAAATGATGGATTCTAAAGAATAGAAAAAAAAAAAAAACCCAGAACTTCCTTGCTTTGACTGAACTATAAAAACATACGAAGCTCTCTAAATTATATGTAATTTGAGTCCCAAAAGAAGAAGAAAGAAAGGACTGAAAAAAATTACTTGAAGGAATAATATATGAAAAATGCCCAAATTTTGTGAAAGATATTAACTTAAAAAATACAAAGTTCATCAAACACCAAGGAAGAGAAATATAGAGGCAAAAATATCTAGGCACACCCAAGTCAAAGAGAAAAGATTTAGAGGACATCTTGAAAGCCACAAGACAGGTAAAATCACATTATATACATTCAAACAACAATATGAAATATGACTGATGTTTCATCAGAATAAAACAGGAACTGTAAGACAATGGTAAAACATCTTCACAAGTGTTAAAAGGGACAAACATTTATTAACCCAAAACTCTAGATCTTGAAAATATACCCTAGATCATGTTGTCAGGGTACAATCAAGATGATGGAATAGAAAATGCTGAGCTCGTCTCCTCCCACAGACACCCAAATTACAAGTACATATAGAACCACTCTCTCTGACAATGACCTAAAGACTAGTAGAACAGCTCTACTACAGTTAAGGATATAGGGACTAGAGACTCAAGCATAAGAACGATGACCCAGAGGGATGGTACGGGGAGAGAGGAGGGAAGGGGATTCAGGATGGGGAACACGTGTATACCTGTAGTGGATACATGCTGATAGATGGCAAAACCAATACAATATTGTAAAGTAATTAACCTCTAATTAAAATAAATAGATTTATATTTAAAAAAAATTTTTTTTAATGAAACTCCTAGAAGAAAACAAAGGCTGTATGCTCTTTGACAGCAATCTTAATAAAGTTTTTTGGACATATCTCCATGGCAGCCCACTCCAATATTCTTGTCTGGAGAATCCCATGGAGAGAAAAGCCTGGCAGCCTACAGTCCCTGGAGTCACAGAGAGCTGTGCACAGCTGAAGCTACTTAGTACACACTTTCAGGCAAGAACAACAAAAGCAAAACCAATCAAATGAGACCACATGAATTTAAAAAGCTGTTGTGCAGCAATGCAAATCATCAGCAAAATGAAAAGGCAACCCACTGAATGAAATGATACTTGCAAAACTTAATATAGAGAATGGATATTAATTAATGAGTTAATTAATATCAATTAATAATAGGTTAATATCAGTTCAGTCGCTCAGTCATGTCAGACTCTTTGCGACCCCATGAACCACAGCACGCCAGGCCTCCCTGTCCATCACCGACTCCCAGAGTCCACTCAGACTCAGGTCCATCGAGTCAGTGATGCCATCCAGCCATCTCATCCTCTGTCGTCCCCTTCTCCTCCTGCCCCCAATCGCTCCCAGCATCAGAGTCTTTTCCAATGAGTCAACTCTTTGCATGAGGTGGCCAAAGTACTGGAGTTTCAGCTTTAGCATCATTCCCTCCAAAGAAATCCCAGGGTTGATCTCCTTCAGAATGGACTGTTGGATCTCCTTGCAGTCCAAGGGACTCTCAAGAGTCTTCTCCAACACCACTGTTCAAAAACATCATTTCTTTGGCGCTTAGCTTTCTTTATAGTCCAATTCTTACACCCATACATGATTACCGGAAAAACCATAGCTATGACTAGACAGACCTTTGTTGGCAAAGAAATGTCTCTACTTTTTAATATGCTATTGAGGTTGGTCATAGGCAAATAATACAGTCAGTTATAATTGACTAATGAAAGACAACAAGGACCCAGATAGAGCAGGTCTCAGAACTAGAGAAGCTGAATTTCTCACAGTTTTATAAAACAAATACAAGTATCATACCATTTAGCATTTGGAGTTTATCATTTTCATATAATATAATCAGATCTACACAGAGGTTTTGCCGTTCTCAATGAGTAAGCAGATTACCCTTCTCTTCAAATTTTGGTGCCGGCCTGCAATTAATTCTTCATTCAACACAAGAATCACCCAAATATGTTTTCTGAACATTCAAATAATGTTTAGAATAAATAAGTTTGAGGGAAAAGATAGGAGTTACTTAAATTCTAGTAAATTCCAAGAAATCTTTACATGGATAGAGTTTATCATTTTATTTAATCATTGTAACTTGGTAGAAATGAATATTCTTATTTTACAGATTAAAAAACAAATCAGAAATCAGAGAGATTCAGAATCTTGACCAAGGACACACAGCTAGCAGGCAAAGGAATGAGAAGGAAACTAGAGTCTGTGTAACTCGTATTCTGATTTGCAATCTAGCACCATTGCCTCCATACCTCAGAAGAGATGTTATGATTCTGATCCATTAAGCAGGATTATTGAGTCATGTAGGTGGTTGAGTATAAACCTTTGAGCAAAGTTCATTTAATACATCATAATTAGCAACAGAGATTAGCTAATCAAAGCACTAATGATGATCTAATTGGTGTAGTGTTCTACTGCTTACAAAGCACTTTCATGTAATTGTATAATTTGATTTGTAAAATGATGATGTTTGACAGAGATTTCCCCCTCACCTAACTTTACAGGTGAAAATTTTAATGCTCAAAGAAATTTATTGATGTCCCCCAAATCATTAAATCCCTAAATAAGTAAAGTTGGGAGATGAATTCTAATGCTATATCTTATGTTCTCCAAATACAACATATACCACTATCCAACTGGGCAAGATGATCAAGAAAAGAGTGCTCCAGAGTCCTTCCCTGATTCAGAAATGGTGTGTGATGCAGCCGTTAGTGAATAATTACCCTTTCACCTACAATCTTAGATCTTAGTGATGATTCTGGGCTCTTCCCCATGGAAAACAGTTTTGAAAGTCTATTGCATTGTCCTTTGAATATGGATTTGGGCTTGACTTTTTCTTTTTTTTTTCATGCCATATACAACCTAAGAATAGTTTTGTGATAATAAAGAAAACACCAAAAGCATTCTCTGCTATCATTTCCCACCTGTGGTTCCTAGAACAGGCCATAAAATAAACTTTTCTGTTTTGGTTTTACAAAAAAAAAGCTGTGATTTTAGTTTACTGAGCAATTGTACTCGCTCTATTTTCCATACTTTATAGTAGGCTTCTGATGCTCATCAACAAAACACATGTAGAACATGAAAAAAACTAAGCATTTTATCTCCTAGTTTGATTTTCAAGATGTATTTCTAATAATCAGCGTAATATTAGAGTAATGGGAAATGTTAGGACAGTATGCAATAGAATTACATCAAATAATAAATAATATTGGTGATTAAATAATAAGTGAAGTTTAAAATCACTGCAGATGGTGACTGAAGCCATGAAATTAAAAGACACTTACTCCTTGGAAGAAAACTTATGACCAACCTAGATAGCATATTAAAAAGCAGAGATATTACTTTGCCAACAAAGGTCCATCTAGTCAAAGATATGGTTTTTCCAGTGATGATGTATGGATGTGAAAGTTGGACTATAAAGAAACTGAACACTGAAGAATGGATGCTTTTGAACTGTGGTGTTGGAGAAGACTCTTGAGAGTCCCTTGGACTGAGAGGAGATCCAACCAGTCCATCCTAAGGGAGATCAGTCCTAGGTGTTCATTGGAAGGAATGATGCTGAAGCTGAAACTCCAATACTTTGGCATCTAATGTGAAGAACTAACTCATTGGAAAGGATCCTGATGCTGGGAAAGATTGAAGGTGGGAGGAGAAGGGAATGACAGAGGATGAGATGGTTGGATGGCATCACGGACTCAATGGACATGAGTTTGAGTGAACTCTGGGAGTTGGTAATGGACAGGGAGGCCTTGCGTGCTGCAGTCCATGGGGATTGCAAAGAGTCAGACACGACTGAGCAACTGAATCAAACTGAACTGAACTGAACTGAAGTTTATACCTACTTATCTTTTTTATTTGTCAAAACAAATAAAAAGTTTGTTTTATAAATTTGAATTTTAGTAGCATATAAGTCCTAGTTGAGGGGAAAGAAAGACTTAGTAGCCTTGTTTCTTCAAAAAAAAAAAAAAAAGGGGAAGAAGAACTGTGATGTATATTCTGGAATTTTATTTTAACTTTAACTTCATTTAGAATAGAAATGGTCTATTACATTTGTGTTTCAATGTCCATTCAGAAAATGATATGGGCTAGTATTTGACTCTCTTGAGAGCAGCAAATGTCAGACGAGTAAATAGCGTAGTTTCAGATTTGGGTTTTTCACTCTGGTCTATTTAACAAATTGGGGGAACTTAAGTGAAGTCATAAATGCTCTACACCCTCAGTTGCTTCTTCACAAGTGGAGAAAATCTCACCCTCCATTTATCACTGTTGTGAAGATTAGTTATCATAAATGATAGATTTCATGATTTATTAAACCAGTTATATTTATTCCACACATTCTCTCATGATGTGTGATGGTTTAAGATAATTATTTCTTTTGCAACATGCATAACAAAGGATTAGTATTAGAATATGTAAAGAATTCCTGCAGATAAATCTTTGTCATTTATATATTTTTAAAAACTAGAAATGATTTTTTTTTTAAATTTACAAAGCACATGAATAGTCATTTAACAGAAAAGTACATATAGCCCCACACTTGTCATCAACAAATGCAAAGTAAAATCACAAGGAAGGTGATTTTGTTTAGAGGTTGGTTAACTCAACACATGCATGAGTTAACACTTGTATAGTACAAATAAAGATACAATGTCAACCAAAGGCATATACTCCTAAAGGCAAAGAGGACAGATAAAGAAAGAGAGCAAGTAGTTTACTCCTAATAGAGAGAAGGATTAAGATTGCACGTTGAATTCTAAGATCTTCTCCCCAGGCTTTCCCTAACATCTAACAGCTCTCAGGATACTGGCAAAAAAGGTTTCATCTGCCAAGTTGGAGACTATAAATATCTTCTCAGAAGAAACTAGCTACCTCAAGTGAAAATTCTAAAACTACTAGTGTCTGAGGTCATCTATTGAAACGGATGAGCCAGATCATCCTGCAGCATGGCTCACATTAAACAAGCCCCTTTCAGAGCTTCTCATCAGCTTTTCACGGCCCCAAAAGTCAGCAATCACCAGACTTGTGAACAATTTCTAACATGAGTAACATAAGCCAAAACAAGTAAAACAAATGGATACAGAGGGTAAAATGACAAAAGCACCTTGGAAGAAATAAGCTGTAGAAAAGGAGGAAAAATAAAAACAACTATGAATGTCTTCAGGGAGAGAGACTCACTGGCTCATGGGATGGTGCTCTCCTCTAGAGTGGAGAAGGGCAAACAGAGGGACATCACAGAAGCTGAAAAAGTTCAGCTTCTGAAGATAGAGGTCAAAACCATCATGCGTTATAGATTGTCCTTGCAGCCACGCTAACTGGCCAACAGAATAGCAATAATTGCTTGAGACAGAAGATAAATGAAGGGCACATTTTAAGTTATGTTCAAGCTGAGAGATATATACACTCATACATACACAAACACAGTTCTCTAGAGTCTATGAACGTAAGTGCAAAGAAAACAAAAAGTGAAGTGAGAGCACAAAACAGTGACTAGTGTGCTATATATATATTTTAAATGCTTATGGTTAAGAGGAGTGACAACTTTGAGGTTAGAAAGATCTGTAATCAAATCCTTACTATGTCACTTTACATCTGGGTGAGATTGGGCAAACTAAATTTTCCAAGACATAGTTTCTTCATTCATGAAACAGAATAATAAAATACATTCTATGGGATCACTGAATATTCAAGATAATACATACAAAAAGTTCATGGCAAACTGGTTGGTATAAAGTAGAAATTAAATCAAAATCAATTATTATTATTATTATAGTAAAGTACATAAAGTAATCATTACACACTGATGGTTCACCCCCTCTCAAATATTTTTCTTATTTTCCTCACTTTGTTAATTAATTAGCCTAGTTATTTATTTGTTTCTACTGACATATATATATATATGTATATATATGGAAAGCCCCTCAGTCATAAAGAATGTATATATAAAGAATATATATACACATATATATTTATGGGCTTTCCTGGTGGCTCAGTGATAAAGAATCCACCTGCAATGCAAGAGATCTGGGTTCAATCCCTGGGTCAGGAAGATCCCCTGGAGAAGGGAATGCCAACCCACTCCAGTATTCTTACCTGGAGAGTTCCTCTCCATCTGTATGTGTATGTGTTTGTACTGATAGACTGATCGATCAATAGATAGATATACTAGTCTGCACTGACCCCATCTTATTGTGGAAGTCAATCTTCTGTTTCCCAGACAGAAAATAAACAGGGAAACAGTCCCCATAGACAGTTCTGGTTTTATAATTCTAGATTCTAATTCTAAATGTGATTATCTTACAATCAGCTTAAAGGCTTGCTTTGGTTTTGGTTTTCTAGCTAATATTTGTTAAATGGCCCTCAACTTTGTACTCCTATTTTAGGATGTTTAAGATGTTCAATGGATGATTTGACAACCTAATAATTGATTGCGTGGAAAAGCAGGATATGAAAATGAAGAGGAAGAGGAGCCAAAATATACAAATAAAAATATTCTAAGAGCAAAGATTAACCTGCTGTTCCAGATAAAAAAAAATATGTCTTGAAAACATCCACTTCTGCTTGCAGTTGTCAGGGAAAATGTGCCTATATTTTTATATCTCTCTAATGGACCCAGAATACACTTGGGAATCTGAATGGTTTTGGTTTCTGGTAGGAGTTATCTTTTACCCTTTATTTAGCAGCCAGATACCTGAAGCTGGTGGCAAAACCATAAGCTACAAAGCTAAATGAAAAGGCATTTGGGTGATAGTTTAATTCACATTTAATTGTGCCTGAAACAGTTAGGCCTGGTGAGAACCAGGTTATCAAATAGTAAAATTTGGATCCATCTGTCTTATCCCAGGAGCTCCAGACAAGCTCATATGTGAACTGGATCAAGAGATTAGCAAAGCCCCCCCTTTAAGCATTAGATGTCAAGATTTTTTTGTTTATTTTTGTTATTATTTTTTGAGTAGAAATCTTTTGAGGTACTGAATTCCTTTCGATCTTTATAAACGAGAACCTTATATGCACCCAAATAGCATTAACTTCTCTGTCAAGGCTACTATAAGAAATGATAATGTAAATAGCAACAGTAAACATTTCTTAAGCATGAACACTGCATGAGGAATAGGGTGAGAGCTTCACATTGACTAAATACACCTAAGGCTCACAGCCCTGTGAACAGAGTATTAAGCTCTTTACAATAAAGATAGGAAAAGTGAGACCCAGAGAAAAGAAGTGACTTGCCCAGGTGTACAAAGGCAGGGTGACTTAAGTACGTGGTTAGTTCATCAAAATACATTTTCTTTAATTATGGGGCACCAGGCTACATTTCCCACCTTTTCCTAGAATTAAGCGTGGCCATGCAATTAACTTCTGGCCAATAGAACATGAGCACAAATAGTGTATTTGCCATTAAACATGTTTAAAAGTGGGTGGTCTTTCACAAGGGGCTGTTACTAATCTGGGATGAATTGAGAACACACCAAGGCCATCTGAAAACAGTGGAGCCACAGAAGAGTAAGAGCCTGGGTCTGAAACTGACCCAGTTTGCATCCTACAAACTCCCTCAGTCACCTGTTACCCTTTACGTAAGCAAGAAATCAATCTTTAACATGTCAGTGGCTTAATACACTCAGATTAACTGGTCACTAGCTATAATATTTATGTAAATGCTAGCTGCCTTCAGGGGCATAAACTGACTGTTGAACTTAGATTTTGTGATTTTTAGAGAACAAGATACTAACCATTATGCTGTAGCGCTTCTAAGCCCGATAAGTAAATCCCCCTCACTAGAACTCTGAACACTCGTCCCATTCCATCTTATTTGACAACTGTCTGGTTACTATGTTAACTGGGGAAATCAAGCGGTATATATCACCTTGAGCATATATCTAGTAAAACTTACATGTATATATACGTGTGCTCAGTCGTCTTTGACTCTTTGTGACCCCGTGAACTGTAGCCCACCAGGCTTCTCTGTCCATGGGATTTTCCTGGCAAGCATACTGGAGTGGGTTGACATCTCCTGCTCCAGGGGATCTTCCCAACCCAGAAATCAAACCCAAGTCTCCTGTGTCTTCTGCACTGCAGGCAGATTCTTTACCACTGAGCCACAGGGGATGCCCATATCTATCTACTATTTAAAAAATCATATGTAATATTTTCAAAGCAAGGGAATAGGGAAGTTCTCTTTGTGGAGCCCTTGTTTTGAGCCCTGAGTACTTTGAGATTAATGACTCAAACAATCTGACAAATCTGATCAAGTTTATGCATACTTATGTCCCCCAAATGCATATAAATAAAATATTTTTCATAAAATCCCAGGGTCCATAGAAATGGATTTAGGGCTCCTGACACATGTGATTTCATATAATTCATGCAGAAGGTTTGCCTAGTAGCAGTTTTATTATCCTCATTTTACAGATGACAAAACATAAGATACAAGTGGTAAGTGACTTGCCTAAGCTCAGACGTTTGGTAGATGGCAGAACCAGGATTTAAGTTTGAGACAATTTTACTCCATGGTTCATATCCTTTCGTCTGTTTTGTGATTGCTCAGTCCCTGTGGTGTAGTGAAACACCACCCAGTTTCTCACAACTACCTTAATATCACTGTTTCAAACTTAAAATTTAGCAAGATATGCCAGCCTTTACAATCCCAGATATTTATTATTCATGTAATTGTGCAATGTGTATGTGAAAGAGAGACTAATATGAAATACTGTGATTGAGAAAAGAAAGAGATACACAGAAAGATTGAGAAAGATACTGTCTTCATAAATTATTATGTTAAGGCATTATCTCTAAGTGACATTTATCTTCATCCACAAATCTTATAGAAATCTACTGGTAAAACTCACATAAAGTAGCCTCATGTGCTAATTCCCAACGTTCAACTACCCTCCAGCCATAGGAGCAACCTGAGTTACAGAAAGGCACCCAGCTCTCTTTGGTGTTTCCTATCCCAAATTATGTTTTTCCTCTTTGCCTTGATAAATCTCATCCATCTTATTTAACACATACTCCAGACAATAACCAGCCTTTTTCCCTAAAACAAAACAGAATAAACAAACTAACCAAAGAACCCACCATTTTCATGTTTGGATGGGAATAAGCACATGTAAAGGGATGGCATTATAATAGTCCCCCTCCCTTATCCATGGTTTCAATTTCCATGGTTTCAATCATTAATACCTATAGTCAACCATAGCTCAAAAATATTAAATGGAAAATTCTGGAAATAAACAATTAATACCTTTTAAATCATGTGCTGCCATTCTGAGTAACATGATGAAATTTCATACCTTCCAACTCCACGGAAAGTGATTCATCTCTTTGTCCAGAGTGTCCACCCTGTATATGTCGCCTGCTTATTAGTATAGGGATAAATATAGTATGCTCAGTATGTGGGCTTCCCAGGTGGTGCTAGTGGGAAAGGACCCACCAGCCAATGCTGGATACATAAGAGACTTGAGTTCGATTCTTGGGTCTGAAAGACCCTCCAGAGGAGGGCATGGCAACCCACTCCAGTATTCTTGCCTGGAGAATACCATGGACAAAGGAACCTGGCAGGCTACAGTCCATAGGGTGGCAAAGAGTCGGCCATGACTGAAGCTTCTTAGCGCACAAACATAGTATGTACACAGGAATACCTCATTTTATTGCACTTCACTTTGTTGCATCTCAAAGATCCTGTATTTTCTACAAATTGGAGGTTTGTGGCAAGCTTGCATTGTGGCAAGTCAAAATATTCAGAATATAGCTAGCATTTTTACCAATTATATATTTTCAAATTGCTATTTATTCATTAGGCTTCCCTGGTGGCTCAGAGGATAAAGCGTCTGCCTGCAATGCAGGAGACCCAGGTTTGATCCCTGGGTTGGGAAGATCCCCTGGAGAAAGAAATGGCAACCCCCTCCAGTATTCTTGCCTGGAGAATCCCCATGGGCAGAGGAGCCTGGTGGGCTACATTCCACAGGGTCGCAAAAAGTCGGACACGACTGAGCGACTTACACACACACATTTATCCATTATTCTTTAGTCATAATGCTGTTACACACCCAACAGACCATAGTATGAAGATGGCATGCCAACCCACTCCAGTATTCTTGCCTGGAGAATCCGATGGACAGAGGAACCTGGTGGGTTATGGTCCATATGGTCACAAAGAATCAGACATGACTGAAGTGACCTAGCACAGCACAGCACAGACCTCAGTATAGCATAAACATTCACTGGGAAAACAAAAAATTCATGTGATTCCCTTTATTGTGATATTCACTTTATTGTGGTGGTCTGGAAGTGAAACCATAATCTTTGCAGTCTACCTATAAGAAATTCAATACTGCCCATGGCTTTAGTCATTCACTGGGGGTCTTGGGACACATTCCTCTGGATAAGAGGTTCTACTATATTGTCTGCATGTCCAGAATGTGAGAGATAATTGCACATCCCTTAATAGCAATTATTTACCTGGGGATTGTTAGGCTTATTATCCCTTCCTCCCAATAGATTAATTCTCCAGGAAGACAGTAACTATCCTCTTTTATTCTTATTGCATCCCCTAAACTAGCTCAGCTCCTAAGACAGAGTAGGTATGTCATATTTGCTGAAGGACTAAAATGTGACAGCTTTTAGTCCAATTGACAGATGTGGGGACATGTCAAATGATAATAGATGGAGCAAGTTCTCTAGTTTACATCATTCCTGAATGGTTTCAGCACACCTCGCACAACTGCGTTTCTAGGAATCTGACTCGTGAAATGAGACTGGTGGGTCCCAGGCTGATGAGAAACACTGCAACAGTCTAGGTGGAAAAGACCACAGAAGCTTTCTAAATTGTTTTTTTTTTTTTTTCTCCTCAGGAGTAACTGGGCTGGGGACTCACAAGAGGGCAGATGCTGTCGCTCTGCCACACCCTGGAGGTGTCTGTCTCAGTTCCACACTGAGAACATCTGCTTCTCTCCACTCCTCATCACAGCACTCCCTCCCCAGCTAGGAGACCAGCACCAAAGGCTCCAGCCTCCACAGAGCAGGGCTGTACTTTCTGTTAATTCAGAGAGATGTCATGGAGAGTTGAAAGACAATTGATTACTTGGAACTCAGTGGTATATACACCCTAGGGCAAGTACCAATGGCAAGCTGTTGCTAGACTAGCAGTGGTCCTTTATTTCCACATCTGAAATTTTTTTAAAGTATTGAGATAGCCTGAGTCATTGCATCTGTCTTAATGCAAGCCTGTATCATAGATACCCAGTAGAAAGTGCCTAGTCTTTGATTTGGGAAGACCTGGCTTTGAATCAACTCTTCTCCATGTATTGACATTCTTTCCTATGATTCTCTAATTCTAAATATTTCATATCTCAGAGGTACTTCCCTTTCTTATAAAATGGCAATAAGTAGATCTGCATCATGGGCTGCTATGAAGATTCACCTTTTCCTTCTCGCCTATCTCATTGCTCTGCTAGAAATATTATTATTCTTGTACACACATCTCAGTATGCCCACAGACTATCTCCATCATAATCACTCACTGCCCTGGTGATTCTGATGCATGCTCAAAATTGTTAGAAACTGTTTCTCTGAATGAAAATACGGATTGCATAGGCTTGGTCATAGACAAAGTTTATTTCCTAATTTTGGAGTTAAGTTCCTTAAAATTTAGAACCTTATATATATTAAGACCTTATATATAATATATAGCATAATATTACCTATGTAACATATATATATACATACATATAACATATACACATATATAACATGTTACATATACATATATAACATATATGTATATGTATAACATATAACATATATATGTATATGTAACATTTTATATATATACATATACACTATATAACACATGTTATATAGCATATATATGCATATATACATACACAAATATATACATACATATATAACTTATATATGTATATATAACATGTTATATATATACGTGTGTGTGTGTGTATAAAAGCATGGCAAAATAAATGTTTGAGTAAAGCATCCCACAGACAAGCCTTTGCAGGTTTTTTATATGATTGTAAAGTCATTTAATATGGATAGCCACACACTAACTGCAACATTAACAACAATATTGTACACCTCTTGAGGCATTCTGATGCTTCAAAAAATTTGATATCCATTTGCCACTGTTTTATATACACTTAGGGATATCACTTATATATATATGTATATTTAAATACATATATATATATATTTAAAAACAAAAGTAAGTCCATCCAGCTTTGTAGGAAATCACAGAGTATGATGTAATGCCTCTTTACAAGATTCATATAATTATTATTTTAAAACAAGGTTGGAGACTAGGGGCATTTAATTAATGTTAACTAATGATAATATACACTCAGTCTAGCATTCACATAGTTGCAGAAAGGATGAAGAATTTATAGTTTCACTTCATGTATGCCTAGCATCTTCCAGCTGGGAGAGATCACCATCCCAACATAAAGCCAGTTCCAAGATCTATAGGTATAGGATTAGTCGACAAGCAATGTGTTGCTAACCAGGTGGCACTAGTGGTAAAGAGCCAGCCTGCCAATGCAGGAGACTTAGGAGATGCGGGTTCCATCCTGGGTTGGGAAGATTCCCTGAAGGAGGATCTGACAACTCACTCCAACATTCTTGCCTGGAAAATCCCAAGGACGAAGAATCAGACGTGACTGAAGTAACTTAGTACATGCTTAGCACCCATGCATGGAGAGCACAATGTGTTGCTAACCAATACATTAATAGTGGGTCAGCAGGACTGGAAAAATCAGTCTAGGGATACAAGTTTGATCTAGGAAAAGGAAGAAATCATGGAGGAGGAGGAAGAAAAAGGAGAAAAAGCAGCAGCAACTTATTTACTGACTTCTTAGCACCTTAATTACTTCCCTGGTGGCTCAGACAGTAAAGCATCTTGTCTACCATTAGGGAGACCCGGGTTCGATCCCTGGGTTGGGAAGATACCCTGGAGAAGGAAATGGCAATCCACCCCAGCACCCTTGCCTGGAAAATCCCATGGACAGAGGAGCCTGGTAGGCTACAGTCCATGGGGTCGCAAAGAGTCGGACACGACTGAGAGACTTCACTTCACTTAACATCTTAATTACATTACTTCAAGAATATGGCAGTGATGCTATTAGCAATTTCTCTTTATAGGAGAGAAACTGGATCTTAAGTTACATCATGTATTAGCTAGATTAAGAAGGAGAGTAATTATTAAAATCCTGCTCTTTTTTTGTTTTCAGTTCCAACTTAAACTCCCATCTTATTGTAGTAAGCCACAAACACTTCTCAGTTTTAATAGATGCAGAGAAAAAAAGCATCTCTTCAAAGAATAAAGCAAACAAGCACACTGACAAAACAAAACAAGATATTAAAGTGCAAGTTTTTCAGGTTAAGGAACTAAGAACGACTCTATAGATTTACTCAAGGGGGAAAACGGCTTGCTATTTGTGGAACTTTAAGGCTCCCCTTACATAGTTGCACAATAATAAATGATGAGAAACTAGAGTTATTTAAGGGAGCACTGGTGCTTTAACAAAAAATTATTGTAATCTGTAGTTTTGAAATAATGTTAGAAGTTGAACAAATATGAGTGGGAACATAAATAAAGAATGTTAATTTGCAGACATCATACCTTCTGTACTTCATCAACTCAGATGGAACATTTTTTTACATTGTAGTATCTCTGAAATCAAAATGAGTAATACATCAGAAGGCTCCAAACAGTCACTCTCAACAGAGTGAAAACTGTCTGATTCCAATGTTAAGATTTTCTTTTTTCCCCTCTCTACCTATAGTTTCTATAAGCAATACATGAGCTTTCTTGGTTGTAATGCCTGAGGGCATAATTGAATAATGGCAACCCCATGTATATTTCAATAATCAAAGCAAAAATAACAAACCATTTGAGAAAAGGATGTGAATCTGACTTGTCTGGTCCTTTCGCATTTTTTGGTAAGATCAAGAAAGTGTTAGCATTAAAACTCTGAGACAATTGTCACAGAAAATGTGGGAGTAAGAAGCTTAAAGGCTTGCTCTCTTGAGTGAAGCGACTATTATGTTGACAAACACTGATAGAATCTATGTTTTTGGAAACTCTGGAATCTAAGGGAATAAACTTACAGCGACCAGGGATGTATTTAATGAAGCAAGAGGTTGTGAAATTTTGGTTAAAAAGTGCTGTGGTTATTTTGCTTACTTGAGTCTTATCCCCCATTCCCTAACTTGACAGTGGTCATTGGCATGGTAGATTGAACTCCTGAGGCAATTGGCTGGTGCCACAAGGTGAAATATGAATGTTGTTATCAAACTCATGGCTGTGCATTTTGACTTGTCGGGTGGCTACCTAAGGGACCAGCAGAGAGGCTTGCCTTAGCTTTGCCCTCTCTGGGGAGGAGAGATATATCAACACAAATTTATATCAAAGCATTTAAAGACATATATCACTTATAACTTCCTGGGGCAAAGGACATATGGGTGGGTAGCAAGGGAGGCAAGAAGAAAATAGACTGAAAAGCCTGGGAAGGAGAAGGCTGAGGATGAAAATACTTGTGAGAAAGGGGCTTTAATGGGATACTGACTGTAAAAGGATGCTCAGGGCCAGGCATGTGCTTGGAAAAGAGGTGTGAGGACCCTATGCTTGATCCCTGATTGATGTTTGATATCTGTGCAAGCAAGAGATAGATATTAAGTCAGAGTCATAGGTCTTGGATAAGCATTTTACAAGGGTCCCAGCTCGGAGCTAATCTGTAAAGATAAGAGAGCATTTTTTTTTTTTCCCTTGGCTCTAAGTTTAAGGAAATCTTTGTCAGGTCACTGGCTGACTACTGAAAGAACAGAGACTTTGCTGACACACACACACAAACACATAAACTGTTAGAGCTAATAAATCAATTCTGCAATTTTTCAGGGTACAAAATCATTATGCAAAACTAGCTGTACTTCTATGCTGAAAAGGAAATTAAGAAAACAATTCCATTTAAAAAACACTGCAAGATATAAAATGCTGAGGAATAAATTTAACCTAGAAAGTGAAAGTCATGTATACTGAAACCTATAAAACATTGCTAAAAGAAATGAAAGGAGACATAATTAAATAACAAAAACAAAAAACCCACGTTTATCAGTTGAAAGACTTACTATTGTTAAAATAGCAATGCTACCTAAAATGATCAAAATATTCAATATAATCTCTGTCACAAGTCCAATGCCTCACCTTTGTTTTTTTTTTCTTTTTTATGGAAATATTAAAGCCCACCCTCAAGTCCATATGGAATTATAAGGGAGTTCAGTTCAGTTCAGTCACTCAGTAGTGTCTGACTCTTTGTGACCCCATGAATCGCAGCACACCAGGCCTCCCTGTCCATCACCAACTCCCGGAGTTCACTCAAACTCACGTCCATCGAGTCAGTGATGCCATCCAGCCATCTCATCCTCTTTCCCTTCTGCCTCCAATCCCTCCCAACATCAGAGTCTTTTCCAGTGAGTCAACTCTTTGCATGAGGTGGCCAAAGTACCAGATAGCAAAAACAGTATTGAAAAAGAAGATAAAATTGGAATATTCATATTTCTTAATTTCAGAACTTACTACAAAACTATCGTGGTCAATCAATATGTGTTGTACTAGCATAAGGATGGACACATAAACCAATGTGAAAGAATTGAGAGTCCAGACATAAACCAACATATTTATGGAAAACTGATTTCTACAAAGATGCCAAGACCATTAAATGGGAAAATAATAGTATTTTCAACAAGTAGTGCTGGAGTAATTTGATATTCATATCCCAAAGGATAAAGTTGGACCTCTATCTCACTTTATATACAAAAATTAACTCAAAATGGATCAATAACCATATTTATAAAACCATAAATTCTTAGAAGAAAACACAGTGGTAAATCTTAGATTTTGGCAATGAATTCATCTTAGGTATGACACCAAAAGAATGAGCAATAAAATAAAGAAAAAACAAACAGATAAATTGTACTTCATTAAATTAAAAATATTTGAGCATCAAAGAAACTTATGTAGAATTTGAAAAGGCAATCTACATAATGGGAGAAATAGTTGCAAATGTGTATCTCATAAGGATATGTGATCCAAAATATATAAACAGAGCAACTCAATAACAAAAAAGCAAACTCAATAACAAAAAAGCAAACAAAAAAGAATTTTACAACAGGCATAAGACATGAATAGAGATTACTCAAAAGAAGATATAAAAATGCTCAATGAGTAATTGAAAAGATGTTTGATAACATTAGTCATTAGGGAAATACAAATCAAAACCACAAAGAGATATCACTTCACAGTCACTAGGATGGCTTTAATTGAAAAGAGAAAAACAATTATTGGCAAGGATGTGAAAAATTTGAACACTTATACATTGCTGGTGCAATCTAAAGTCACAGATGAAAATATTTCCATAGTTCTTCCAAAAACTAAACATAAAATTACCATATAAGCCAGAAATTCCATTCCTAAGTAAAAGAACTAAAAATAAATATCCAAATAGATACTTCTACACATATGTTTGTAGCACCACTATTCATGATAGGAGAACTAGCCAAAGGTAAAAATGACCCAAATATCCATCAACCAATGAATAATTATGGTATGCTCATTAAGTAGAATACTATTCAGCCATATAAAGGAATGAAGTACTAATAATTGTCATGATACAGATGAACTTGAAAATATTTTTTTTCTAACTGAAAGAAGGTAGACACAAAAAGTGATATATTTTATGATTCTTAGTATATGAAATACCCAGAATAGGTAAATTCATAGAAACAGAAAGTAGATGGAGTTTTGAGGAGTGTCAGCTTAACGGATATGAGTATTCTTTCAGGTGATAAAAATATTTTAGAACCAGACAGAAGAGGTGGCACAGCACTGAGTGTTTAAATGCCACTGATCATATATTTTAAAACAGTCAATTTTAGGTTATGTGAATTTCACATCGACTTATTAAAATACAAAGTTCATGTCTGCAACTTGGAAGCAAATCTCAGAATCACTAGAAAAGCCCTCTTTCAGAAAGTACATCATCAGCACTTTTGACTGCACAAAAGATTATACCAAATGATAAAAACGAACATTCAGCTCAGTTCAGTTCAGTTGCTCAGTCGTGTCTGACTCTTTGCGGCCCCATGGTCTGCAGCATGCCAGGCCTCCCTGTCCATCACCAACTCCTGGAGTTTACCGAAACTCATGTCCATCGAGTTGGTGATGCTATCCAACCATTTCATCCTCTGTCATCCCCTTCTCCTCCTGCCCCCAATCCCTCCCAGCATCAGGGTCTTTTCCAATGAGGCAACTCTTTGCATCAGGTGGCCAAATTATTGGAGTGTCAGCTTCAGCATCAGTCCTTCCAATGAATGTTCAAGACTCATTTCCTTGGGGGCGGTCCTAAGATGGTGGAGGAATAGGACGGGAAGACCACTTTCTTCCTCACAAATTCCTCAAAAGAATATTTCAGTGCTGAGCAAACTCCACAAAACAACCTCTGAATTCAGGCAGAGGACATCAGGCAACCAGAAAAGCAGATCATTGTCTTCAAAAACAGGTAGGAAAAAATATAAAAGATGAGAAAAGAGACAAAGGAGGTGGGGAGGGAGCTCCGTCCTGGGAAGGGAAGCTCGTCCCGGGAAGGGAATTCTAAGAAGAGAGGTTTCCAAACACCAGGAAACACTCTCCCTGCCAAGTCTGTGGCAAGCCTTGGAAACACAGAGGGCAACATAACAGGAAGGAAAAATAAATAAATAAAACCAACAGATTACAAGCCCAACAGTAACTGCCCCAGCGGAAAAGCAGCACAGATGCCTGCCTCCGCCACTAGCAAGTGGGAGCAGGGCAGGGAAGCGCGGGAGGCGTGGGCTGCCATGCTTTGTAAGAATCAGGCAGGAACGCCCCACGTGTAACCAGAGCGATTGAACTTGGGCTAGCAAACCAGACTGGGGGATAGCTACCACTCGAAAAGCTCGAACATAAGACACCGCCAGGACCACGCACAGAACAAAGGACGGAACGGAAATAGCCGTTTGCAGACCATCCCCCGCCGGGGACAGGCAGCCAGAGCCCTAAGAGCTGGAAAGGGGCAATTGCAACCCCGGAGAGACTTTACCTACCAAACTGCAGGCAGGCTTCTTTGCTAACACTTCTGGGGGTGCTGGACAGTCACCATCCGCCTCACAAGGAGCACCAGCAGTACACCCAGAAAACTGAGCAGCAGAGACAGAAAAGGCGACAAGTCGCAGCGACCACGCTCGCCAAACTCCTGACCTACTCGGACCTGGGAAGGGCACAAAACGCAGTCCCAACCGAATCTGTGCCTCTGAGGGCTACCTGAGCGCCAAACCTGAGCGGCTTAGACCGAAGAGGTGCATGCAGCCTAGGGCCGGCCTCAGACGGTTCCCGGCTGAGCACCGTACAGCCTGAGCGGTTTGTGCGCTGTGAGAAGGGACAGGTCCAGCAAGGCTGAGACACTGTGTGCCCACGACAGTGCTATTTGTTTGCAGCATCCCCCCCTCCCCACAGCGCGACTGAACTAGTGAGCCTAAAAAAAAAAAAAAGTGTCCACCACCGCCCCCCTGTGTCAGGACGGAACTCAGACACTGAAGAGACCAGCAAACAGAAGAAGTTAAACAGAGGGAACCACCTTGGAAGTGACCCACACGGCCCACAACATCAGAGAAGGGCCAGATATATCTTTACTATTTTTACAATCATTCCTTATTTTTTCTTCTTTTTTCTCTTTTTTTCTAACTTTTTTTTAAATTGTTAAGTCTTCTATTTCTCCTTTAATTTTTATTTCTATAACCTACTATTACTTTTCAAAAAAAAAAAAAGACTCTACTTTTTTAAGGCAGACACCATATATAGTCTTTGTGTGGTTGTTGGTGGTGTTTTTTTTTTTTTTAATAATTCTTGTGTTTGTTTTTTTTTTCTTTTTTTTCCCCTTTTTCCTTCTGCTTCTTCTCTTTAATACTGTATTTTTGAAAATCCAACCTCTACTCTAGATTTTTAATGTTTGCTTTTTGTTTTTTGTTGTCAATTTTGTACATTTCAAAACCCAATTTTACCTGACAGTGAGATTACTGGCTTGACCACTCTCTCCTCCTTTGGACTCTCCTTTTTCTCCACCAGGTGGCCTCTGTCTCTCCCCCCCACCCCCCCAACTCTTCTATATCCAACTCTGTGATTCTCTGTGTGTTCTAGACGATGGAGAACACCTAAGGAACTGATTGCTGGCTGGATTTGTCTCTCTCCTTTTCATTCCTCTCTCTTACCCTCCTGGCCACCTCTGTCTACTTCCTCCCTCTCCTCTTCCCTGTATAACTCTGTGAATACTTCTGAGCGGTCCAGACTGTGGAGCGCACATAAGGAAGTGACTATTGACTAGCTTGCTCTCTCCTCTTTTGATCTCACTGCATCTCATTCCAGTCACCTCTAACTACCCCCTCCCTCTTCTCTTCTCCATGTAACCCAGTGAACCTCTCTGGGTGTCCTTCAATGTGGAGAAACCTTTCATCATTAACCTAGATGTTTTATCATCAGTACTGTATAGATGGAGAAGTCTAGAGACCACTGTAAAAATAAAACCGAAAACCAGAAGCAAGAGGCTTAAGTCCAAAGCCTGAGAACATCAGGGTGCTCCTGAATTCAGGGAACATTAAGCCATAGGAGGTCATCAAACGCCTCCATACCTACACTGAAACAAAGCTCCACCCAAGGGCCAACAAGTTCCAGAGCAAGACATACCACGCAAATTCTCCAGCAACACAGGAACACACTCCTGAGCTTCAATATACAGGCAGCTCAAAGTTACTCCAAAACTTTAGACGTCTCATAACCCATTACTGGTCACTCCACTGCACTCCAGAGAAAATAAACCCAGCTCCACCCACCAGACCTCCAACACAAGCCTCCCTAAACAGGAAACCTTGACAAGCCACTGATACAACCCCACCCACAGTGAGGAAGCTCCACAATAAAGAGAACTACACAAATTACCAGAATATAAAAAGGCCATCCCAAATGCAGCAATATAACCAAGATGAAGAGACAGAGGAATACTCAGCAGGTAAAGGAACAGGAGAAATGCCCACCAAACCAAACAAAAGAGGAAGAGATAGGGAATCTACCTGAGAAAGAATTCTGAATACTGATAGTGAAAATGATCCAAAATCTTGAAATCAAAATGGAATCACAGATAAATAGCCTAGAGACAAGGATTGAGAAGATGCAAGAAAGGTTTAACAAGGACCTAGAAGAAATAAAAAAGAGAGAATATACAATGAATAATGCAATAAACGAGATCAGAAACACTCTGGAGGCAACAAATAGTAGAATAACGGAGGCAGAAGATAGGATTAGTGAAATAGAAGATAGAATGGTAGAAATAAATGAATCAGAGAGGAAAAAAGAAAAACGAATTAAAAGAAATGAGGACAATCTCAGAAACCTCCAGGACAATATGAAACGCTCCAACATTCGAATTATAGGAGTCCCAGAAGAAGAAGACAAAAAGAAAGACCATGAGAAAATCCTTGAGGAGATAATAGTTGAAAACTTCCCTAAAATGGGGAAGGAAATAATCATCCAAGTCCAAGAAACCCAGAGAGTTCCAAATAGGATAAACCCAAGGCGAAACACCCCAAGACACATATTAATCAAATTAACAAAGATCAAACACAAAGAACAACTATTAAAAGCAGCAAGGGAAAAACAACAAATAACACACAAGGGGATTCCCATAAGGATAACAGCTGATCTCTCAATAGAAACTCTTCAGGTCAGGAGGGAATGGCAAGACATACTTAAAGTGATGAAAGAAAATAACCTACAGCCCAGATTACTGTACCCAGCAGGGATCTCATTCAAATACGAAGGAGAAATCAAAAGCTTTACAGACAAGCAAAAGCTGAGAGAATTCAGCACCACCAAACCAGCTCTCCAAAAAATTCTAAAGGATATTCTCTAGACAGGAAACACAAAAAGGGAGTATATACCCGAAACCAAAATAATAAAGTAAATGGCAACGGGATCATACTTATCAATAATTACCTTAAATGTAAATGGATTGAATGCCCCAACCAAAAGGCAAAGACTGGCCGAATGGATACAAAAACAAGAACCCTCTATGTGCTGCTTACAAGAGACCCACCTCAAAACAAGGGACACATACAGACTGAAAGTGAAGGGTTGGAAAAAGATATTCCATGCAAATAGAGACCAAAAGAAAGCAGGAGTGGCGATACTCATATCCGATAAAATAGACTTTAAAACAAAGGCTGTGAAAAGAGACAAAGAAGGCCACTACATAATGATCAAAGGATCAATCCAAGAAGAAGATATAACAATTATAAATATATATGCACCCAATATACAAGCACCGCAATATGTAGGACAAATGCTAACAAGTATGAAAGGGGAAATTAACAACAACACAATAATAGTGGGAGACTTTAATACCCCACTCACACCTATGGACAGATCAACTAAACAGAAAATTAACAAAGAAACGCAAACTTTAAATGACACATTAGACCAGTTAGACCTAATTGATATCTATAAGACATTTCACCCCAAAATAATGAATTTCACCTTTTTCTCAAGTGCTCATGGAACCTTCTCCAGGATAGATCACATCCTGGGCCATAAATATAACCTTGATAAATTCAAAAAAATTGAAATCATTCCAAGCATCTTTTCTGACCATAATGCATTAAGATTAGATCTCAATTATAGGAGAAAAACTATTAAAAATTCCAACATATGGAGGCTGAACAACACGCTTCTGAATAACCAATAAATCACAGAAGAAATCAAAAGAGAAATCAAAATATGCATAGAAACTAATGAAAATGAAAACACAACAACCCAAAACCTGTGGGACACTATAAAAGCAGTGCTAAGAGGAAAGTTCATAGCAATACAGGCATACCTCAAGAAACAAGAAAAAAGTCAAATAAATAACCTAACTCTACACCTAAAGCAACTAGAAAAGGAAGAATTAGAGAACCCCAGAGTTAGCAGAAGGAAAGAAATCTTAAAAATTAGGGCAGAAATAAATGCAAAAGAAACAAAAGAGACCATAGCAAAAATCAACAAAGCCAAAAGCTGGTTCTTTGAAAGGATAAATAAAATTGACAGACCATTAGCCAGACTCATCAAGAAGCAAAGAGAGAAAAATCAAATCAATAAAATTAGAAATGAAAATGCAGAGATCACAACAGACAACACAGAAATACAAAGGATCATAAGAGACTACTATCAGCAATTATATGCCAATAAAATGGACAACATGGAAGAAATGGACAAATTCTTAGAAAAGTACAATTTTCCAAAACTGAACCAGGAAGAAATAGAAAATCTTAACAGACCCATCACAAGCACGGAAATTGAAACTGTAATCAGAAATCTTCCGGCAAACAAAAGCCCAGGTCCAGACGGCTTCACAGCTGAATTCTACCAAAAATTTAGAGAAGAGCTAACACCTATCCTACTCAAACTCTTCCAGAAAATTGCAGAGGAAGGTAAACTTCCAAACTCATTCTATGAGGCCACCATCACCCTAATACCAAAACCTGACAAAGATACTACAAAAAAAGAAAACTACAGGCCAATATCACTGATGAACATAGATGCAAAAATCCTCAACAAAATTCTAGCAATCAGAATCCAACAACACATTAAAAAGATCATACACCATGACCAAGTGGGCTTTATCCCAGGGATGCAAGGATTCTTCAATATTTGCAAATCAATCAATGTTATTCACCACATTAACAAATTGAAAGATAAAAGCCATATGATTATCTCAATAGATGCAGAGAAGGCCTTTGACAAAATTCAACATCCATTTATGATAAAAACTCTCCAGAAAACAGGAATAGAAGGAACATACCTCAACATAATAAAAGCTATATATGACAAACCCACAGCAAACATTATCCTCAATGGTGAAAAATTGAAAGCATTTCCCCTAAAGTCAGGAACAAGACAAGGGTGCCCACTTTCACCACTACTATTCAACATAGTTCTGGAAGTTTTAGCCACAGCAATCAGAGCAGAAAAAGAAATAAAAGGAATCCAAATTGGAAAAGAAGAAGTAAAACTCTCACTGTTTGCAGATGACATGATCCTCTACATAGAAAACCCTAAAGACTCTATCAGAAAATTACTAGAGCTAATTAATGAATATAGTAAAGTTGCAGGATATAAAATCAACACACAGAAATCCCTTGCATTCCTATACACTAATAATGAGAAAGTAGAAAAAGAACTTAAGGAAACAATTCCATTCACCATTGCAACAAAAAGAATAAAATACTTAGGAATATATCTACCTAAAGAAACTAAAGACCTATATATAGAAAACTATAAAACACTGATGAAAGAAATCAAAGAGAACACTAATAGATGGAGCAATATACCATGTTCATGGATTGGAAGAATCAATATAGTGAAAATGAGTATACCACCCAAAGCAATTTACAAATTCAATGCAATCCCTATCAAGCTACCAGCGATATTTTTCGCAGAACTAGAACAAATAATTTCAAGATTTGTATGGAGATACAAAAAAACCTCGAATAGCCAAAGCAATCTTGAGAAACAAGAATGGAACTGGAGGAATCAACTTGTCTGACTTCAGGCTCTACTACAAAGCCACAGTCATCAAGACAGTATGGTATTGGCACAAAGACAGAAATATAGATCAATGGAACAAAATAGAAAGCCCCGAGATAAATCCACACACATATGGACACCTTATCTTTGACAAAGGAGGCAAAAATATACAATGGAGTAAAGACAATCTCTTTAACAAGTGGTGCTGGGAAAACTGGTCAACCACTTATAAAAGAATGAAACTAGATCACTTTCTAACACCGCACACAAAGATAAACTCAAAATGGATTGAAGATCTAAATGTAAAACCAGAAACTATAAAACTCCTAGAGGAGAACATAGGCAAAACACTCTCCGACATAAACCACAGCAGGATCTTCTATGATCCACCTCCCAGAATTCTGGAAATAAAAGCAAAAATAAACAAATGGGACCTAATTAAAATTAAAAGCTTCTGCACAACGAAGGAAAATATAAGCAAAGTGAAAAGACAGCCTTCCGAATGGGAGAAAATAATAGCAAATGAAGCAACTGACAAACAATTAATCTCAAAAATATACAAGCAACTCTTGCAGCTCAATTCCAGAAAAATAAACCACCCAATCAAAAAATGGGCCAAAGAACTAAATAGACATTTCTCCAAAGAAGACATATGGATGGCTAACAAACACATGAAAAGATGTTCAACATCACTCATTATTAGAGAAATGCAAATCAAACCACAATGAGGTACCACTTCACACCAGTCAGAATGGCTGCGATCCAAAAATCTGCAAGCAATAAATGCTGAAGAGGGTGTGGAGAGAAGGGAACCCTGCTACACTGTTGGTGGGAATGCAAACTAGTACAGCCACTGTGGAGAACAGTGTGGAGATTCCTTAAAAAATTGCAAATAGAACTGCCTTATGACCCAGCAATCCCACTGCTGGGCATACACACTGAGGAAACCAGAATTGAAAGAGACACATGTACCCCAATGTTCATCGCAGCACTGTTTATAATAGCAAGGACATGGAAACAACCTAGATGTCCATCAGCAGATGAATGGATAAGAAATCAGTGGTACATATACACAATGGAGTATTACTCAGCCGTTAAAAAGAACACATTTGAATCAGTTCTGATGAGATGGATGAAATTGGAGCCGATTATACAGAGTGAAGTAAGCCAGAAAGAAAAACACCAATACAGTATACTAACACATATATATGGAATTTAGAAAGATGGCAATGATGACCCTGTATGCAGGACAGCAAAAAAGACACAGATGTGTATAGTGGACTTTTGGACTCAGAGGGAGAGGGAGAGGGTGAGATGATTTGGGAGAATGGCATTGAAACATGTATAATATCATGTAAGAATCGAATTGCCAGTCTATGTCCAATGCAGGATACGCCACGCTTGGGGCTGGTACACGGGAATGACCCAGAGAGATGTTGTGGGGAGGGGGGTGGGAGGGGGGTTCATGTTTGGGAATGCATGTACACCCGTGGTGGATTCATGTCAATGAATGGCAAAACCAATACAGAATTGTAAAGTAAAATTAAAAATTAATTAATTAATTAATTAAAAAAAAAAACCCCAGAAAAAAAAAAAAAAAGACTCATTTGCTTTAGGTTGGACTGGTTGGTTTTCCTTGCAGTCCAAACGACTCTCACGAGTCTTCTCCAACATCAAGTTCGGAAGCATGAATTCTTCGGTGCTCAGCTTTCTTTTTAGTCCAACACTTACATCCATACAGGATTTCTGGAAAAACCATAGCTTTGACTAGACGGATCTTTGTTGGCAAAGTAATGTTTTTGCTTTTTAATATGCTGTCTAGGTTGGTCATAACTTTTCTTCCAAGGAGTAAGTGTCTTTTCATTTCATGGCTGCAGTCACCATCTGCAGTGATTTTGGAGCCCCCAAAAATAAAGTCTGACACTGTTTCCACTGTTTCCTCATCTATTTCCCATGAAGTGATGGGACCGGATGCCATGATCTTTGTTTTCTGAATGTTGAGCTTTAAGCCAACTTTTTCACTCTCCTCTTTCAATTTCATCAAGAGGGTTTTTAGTTCCTCTTCACTTTCTGCCATAAGGGTGGTGTCATCTGCATATATGAGGTTATTGATATTTCTCCCGGCAATCTTGCTTCCAGTTTGTGCTTCTTCCAGTCCAGCATTTCTCATGATGTACTCTGCGTATAAGTTAAATAAGCAGGGTGACAGTATACAGCCTCAACATATTCCTTTTCCTACTTGGAACCAGTCTGTTGTTCCATGTCCAGTTCTAACTGTTGCTTCCTGACCTGCATATAGGTTTCTCAAGAGGCAGGTTAGGTGGTCTGGTATTCCCATCTCTTTCAGAATTTTCCACAGTTTATTGTGATCCACACAGTCAAAGGCTTTGGCATAGTCCATAAAGGAGAAATAGATGTTTTTCTGGAACTCTCTTGCTTTTTCCATGATCCAGCAGACGTTGGCAATTTGATCTCTGGTTCCTCTGCCTTTTCTAAAACCAGCTTGAACATCTGGAAGTTCACAGTTCACATATTGCTGAAGCCTGGTTTGGAGAATTTTGAGCATTACTTGACTAGTGTGTGAGATGAGTGCAGTTGTTCAGTAGTTTGAGGATTTTTTGGCATTGCCTTTCTTTGGGAGGCAGGCAGGAACCCCTTAGAAGAAATGGAGTAGCCATCATGGTCAACAAAAAAGTCTAAAATGCAGTACTTGAATGCAATCTCAAAAATGACAGAATGACCTCTGTTCGTTACCAAGGCAAACCATTTAATATCACAGTAATCCAAGTCCATGCCCCAGCCAGTAACGCTGAAGAAGCTGAAGTTGAATGGTTCTATGAAGACCTACAAGACCTTTTAGAACTAACACCCCCAAAAGATGTCCTTTTCATTATAGGGGACTGGAATGCAAAAGTAGGAAGTCAAGAAACACCTGGAGTAATAGGCAAATTCGGCCTTGGAATATGGAATGAAGCAGAGCAAAGGCTAATAGAGTTTTGCCAAGAGAAAGCACTGGTCATAGCAAACACTCTCTTCCAAGAACACAAGAGAAGGCTCTACACATGGACATCACCAGATGGTCAACACTGAAATCAGATTGATTATGTTCTTTGCAACCAAAGATAGAGAAGCTTTATACAGTCAGCAAAAACAAGACCAGGAGCTGACTGTGGCTCAGATCAGGAACTCCTTATTGCCAAATTCAGACTTAAATTGAAGAAAGTAGGGAAAACCACTAAACCATTCAGGTATGACCTAAATCAAATCCTTTATGAGTATACAGTGGAAGTGAGAAATAGAGTTAAGGAACTAGATCTGATAGATAGAGTGCCTGCTGAACTATGGATGGAGGTTTGTGACATTGTACAGGAGACAGGGCAAAGACCATCCCCATTGAAAAGAAATGCAAAAAAAACAAAATGGCTGTCTAGGGAGGCCTTACAAATAGCTGTGAAAAGAATAGAAGTGAAAAGCAAAGGAGAAAAGGAAAGATATAAGCATCTGAATGCAGAGCTGCAAAGAATAGAAAGGAGAGATAAGAAAGCCTTCGTCAGCGATCAATGCAAAGAAATAGAGGAAAACAACAGAATGGGAAAGACTAGAGATCTCTTCAAGAATTTGGCAATAGGGAGTTCATTTGACTTTTTTAAGTAGGAAGTCAAATGAACATTAACAACTCTAAATAAATTCTCAAAAAATCTTCAAAGAAACTGCCTCTGAATATTTGAATACTTTCATTGTTGTTGTTCAGTCACCAAGTCTGTGTCCAACTCTTTGTGACTCCATGGACTGCAGCATGCTAGCTTTAGAAACACCTTAATTCTAGTACATTTCATACCTTGTCATCCCCCCACAAACACACACAAAGAGAGGATAAATACAAAAACAAAACAAAACTGTCAAAATTCTTCAGGAGATTTCTATAGTAATTACATTTTTCTCTAAGTGATAAGAAAGCATGGCTAGAGTATAATTGGGAATGTATTTCTTTCTATTGGCATATAAAATAATAGTGCTTCTTACAATAACCAGCATTCTGAGTTTAGTGGAGAATAGTAAATGTAACGATTATATCAATACACTTAGAACAGATACTTTTCTTACAATGGTGACCATTCACTCATTTTCATTCATCAACATTTTGAGTCTGTGGTGCTGAATTCAGAGTATCAGTGTTTAAAACTTTTGATATGACAAATCTGAAGCACATTTGATTAAAAAAGGATGGATCAACTTCAAGAAGCATTTGCTACATTGCTAAAAGCATTCACTACCATTAAGTAGAAGAGATAAGAACCTAAGAGATTATAAACTATAGACTCTTGCAGGGGCTGTTAAAGGGACAATTTGAGCACAAAACATTGACTGTCTCTTCCTAGAGATTTATAAGAGGCTTTGTAGAAGCAATAATGTTTGAACAGCATCTTACAGGACAAATTGGAGTTTTGTGTTTATCTCAATAGAATAAAATAGAAAGGTGATTCCACCCAGAGGAAATTATAAGAACCAAGGGGAAAAGGTGTATGCAACTTATGAAGATAGTGCAATAGGAAATTGGACAGGCAGAAGGGGAAGAGCAGAAGACAAAGCTATAAGCCAAGTCAAGAACCCTTTAAAATACTGCATTTCGGGGTATCATGTTAATACTCATTTCTTTACTTAGGCCTTTTAACAGAAAGTGAAATGCTTCAGGCCATGACATTAATCTTTAGTGATCTCGCTGATAAGCCAAATTTGATATAGTGCCAGGACCAAAGGAAGGCTTAGACTTTGGCCAGTATCCATGTTACACTTCCTTTGGTAATTCTAAGTTCTCTATTAAAAAAAAAAAAAACACCCTAAAAATGCTAACATTTTACAATAGCTCCCAACTATGGAGGATATAGTTTGTCCCAGAAATCATATCCAGTACACACACACACTCACACAGATCTTTCAAGCAATATCTTTATATGTTTACTTTAAAAATTATGAAATGTAGCCTCATAGAGGTTTGATAAACTTTGTGTATAAAGAGCAGCAAGCTACCTAAGCCAATGTCTAAGATTTCATTATTCTTTCATTTAAATATATGTTAAGCAAACACTGTACTATCCACTTTGATGAATTACTTAGATTTTTTCAGGTACTATGTAAAATGTGTTTTTCTAATTTCCATAGGCCAACAACTGATGAGGGCTTCCCTGGAGGCTCAGATGGTGAAGAACCTGCCTGCAATGTAGGAGAACTGGGTTCAATTCCGGATCGGGAAGATCCCCTGGAGAAGGGAATGGCTACCCACTTGAGTATTCTTGCCTGGAGAACTCTATGGACAGAGGAGCCTAGCAGGCTACAGTCCATGAGGTCACAAAGAGTCAGACCTGACTGAGGGACTAACACTTTCACACTTTCACTTTCAACAACTGATTAAAGCCAGATGTGCCGAAACACGTGATTTCGATCTTGAATTTCCTTGGTTAAGTGCACGTGTGTGTGCGCATGTGTATGTGTGTGCGTGCACTATGTGTTAATATAAGTGGTCAATCTAGAGAAGTGGAAGATAAAACATCTATTATTTTTGTTACAATCTGTCATTAGCTATGACTTAGAACACACTCCAGGGAATACTGATTCATATCAGCATCAGAAACAATGCCATCTTTGATGTAACTATGTAATATTCATTTATATTCAATTATACCTGTTACTTCTTTAGAAATAAAATATTGAGCCTTGCCAGTCCCTTTACTGGAAAATAAAAACTCATTGAAAGCTGTGGTTAAATTATAAAAGAAAAAGAAATTATCTGTGACATATGTGTTCTTGTTCTTGATATTGATATTGACTTTTGTCCAAACATATTTAATTTATCTTGGAATCAATTCTGTTCTTTCTTTTATCATCTGTTCTGCAAATTTGTTGCACTGCACATTTCAATTTACTCCTTCACTCATCTACCTTCCCTTTACATGATGAATTGCTTGAAAGCAAGAACTATTTCATATTAACCATTTTATCCTTAAACCCTGAGAATCTCCCAAGCATAGAGCAGCCACTTGAGAATTGTTTGAATTGGTGGAAAAAGAATGAGACAGTGAGAGTATCAGTGAGTGACTGAGTGAACACGCTGCATGCTCATGTCTGACTTTGCAAACTCATGGACTGTGGCCCATGATGCTCCTCTGTCCATGGCATTCAGGCAAGAATACTGGAGTGGGTTACCAGTTCCTTCTCCAGGGGCTCTTCCCAACCCCAAGATTGAACCTGCATCTCCTGCATCGGCAGGCAGATTATTTACCACTGCACCACTTGAGAAGCCCAAGTGAATGTGTGAATAGTGTTAGTCGTTCAGTTATGTCTGACTCTTTGCGACCCCATGGACTGTGGCCTGCCAAGCCCCTCTGTCCATGGGATTCTCCAGGCAAGAATACTGGAGTGAATTGCCATTCCCTTCGCCAGAGGATCTTTCTGACCCAGGGATCGAACCCGGGTCTCCTTCATGGCAGGTAGATTCTTTACCGTCTGAGCTACAGGGAAACCTAGGTACAATGAAAATATTCTATTTAATGCTAATTATTCTAAGACATGTCTATATTCGATAGGTCAACAAACAGACAGTTCATATGAACCTGGAATTTCAATGTGCTAGTCAGAATATAATTGATTGGGGAATTGTCTTTGACACAACTACCTAATTTTAAAAAGTCGTAGCATTTTTACCCCCATTAACAAATGAAGAGCTTGAATCTTAGAGAATTTGAGTTATAATACATTACACACAATTATTATTGTCAAGAAACTATTATGCACCAGGCATTCTGTTTAATATTTTCTTTGTGAGATTTTTTTTTTAATTTTTATTTTTACTTTATTTTACTTTACAATACTGTATTGGTTTTGCCATACATTGACATGAATCCACCACGGGTGTACATGAGTTCCCAATCATGAACCCTCCTCCCTCTTTGTGAGATTTTTAAGTGGCCTGCTCTCAGTCTCTCAAAATTTAATTAGAATGGGCTGAAATCTAGGTGTCCACAGTGCTTATTTTACAAACTGCAACAAATGCAAAAGTGAGAAAGGACCCTGTTATTAAGTTTCTAGGACTACAGAATCAAACCAGAAAAGCTCCAGGAAAGCCAGGACACAATATTACCCTAGCTTCAACCTTACTTCATGGATAAGGATAACCAAAAACCTCTGTGTGGTACTTTAGAATCACCATGTTCCTATAAGCCTATGTGTTCTTGACTTCTTCCGTTTGAGGAAGGGCACCAAGTATAAATCTGGGACAAATTTATAAAAGAGACATCTCCACAAAGCATTTGTTAGCAAAATGGACTGAGTAATGATTTGAGTAAAATTAAAAGAAACTTTTAGCAAAGCACAAGCAAGAAGATTGAGCTAAATATCAAGCAGTGAGGAGAAAAATTTATATGAGCCGCCAGTAAAATTCTATTGGCCTTTTTCTCAGAAAGAATCAACTTCAAAGAATCTCTTACTCATTCTTCTCCATTCTTTTTTATCCCCTTTCAGCTCTAGGAACAGAAACACAACTCCTCTATTGTTTTCCATGCAGGCTGTTTTTCCATCACTTGCATAACTATACATGTGAAACCACTTTATGATCTTACCTTCTATTTCAAAGGCAATATCCCAGTATTTCTTGCTTGTAATCCAATAATTCCTCTCTTCTGGAGATGATAGTCAATATTATATTTGACAGCGTTGCTGTTGTTTAGTTGATAAGTTGTGTTCAACTCTTTTGTGACCCCCATGCACTGCAGCACACCAGGCTCCTCTGTCCATGGGATCACCCAGACAAAAGTATTAGAGTGGGTTGCCATTCCCTTCTCTAGGGGATCTTTCTGACCCAGGGATCACACCCACATGTCCTGCACTGGCAGGTGAATTCTTTACCAATGAGTCACCAGGGAAGCCCATTTGACAGTGTTAGCAAGTTTGAAAATATGTGTGACAATAACATAAATCTTGCACTTCTAACTTACTACACAGAGCGATCAGTTTACCTGCATACCCCAATTAAATCCCTGCTGAAGGTCAACTCAACATTCAGAAGACTAAGATCACAGCATCTGGCCCTATCACTGCATGGTGAAAAGATGGGGAAATAGTGGAAACAATGACAGACTTTATTTTCTTTGGCTCTGAAATCACTGCAGATGGTGACTGCAGCCATGAAATTAAAAGACATTTGCTCCTTAGAAGAAAAGTTATGACCAACCTAGACAGCATATTAAAAGCAGAGACATTACTTTGCCGACACAAGTCCGTCCATCCAATCAAAGCTATGGTTTTTCCAGTAGTCATGTATAGGTGTGAGAGTTGGACCATAAAGAAAGCTGAGTGCCAAAGAATTGATGCTTTTGAACTGTGGTGTTGGAGAAGACTCTTGAGAGTCCCTTGGACAGCCAGGAGATCCAACCAGTCAATCCTACAGGAAATCAACCCTGAATATTCATCAGAAGGACTGATGCTGAAGCTGAAACTTCAATACTTCGGCCACTTGATGTGAAGAATTGACTCATTTGAAAAGACCCTGACTCTGGAAAAGATTGGAGGCAGGAGGAGAAGGGGATGACAGAGGATGTGATGGTTGGATGACATCACCGACTCAATGGACATGAGTTTGAGTGAACTTTGGAAGTTGATGATGGACAGGGAGGCCTGGTGTGCTGCAGTCCATGGGGTCTCAAAGAGTTGGACACGACTGAGCAACTGAACTGAACTGAACTGAACTGAAGATCTCAGTGGAGTACCTGAGGCTCTATTTCTTTCCTATTTCTTACAACTTCATCTCTTAAGGCTCACCTTTCATCCCTAGGATGTTTTCTTGAGGGACCTTCTCTCCCTGACCTCTACCTTCACTTAAAAAAAAAACAACATATATTTATTTATCTACTTGGCTTCATTGGGTTCCAGCTGAGGCACACAGGATCTTCACTGCAGCGTGCAAACTTAGTCACCCTGTGGCATGTGGGACTCCAGCTTCCCAACCAGGGAATGAACCTGCATCCCCTGCACTGGAAGGCGGATCCTCAATCGTTGGACCACCAGGGAAGTCCTACCTTCACTTTTCTTTTACAGTGCAGTTCTGAAAATGAGATTCAGATCATCTTTCAGAACCTGGTCTAGGACTGGTCTGGATTTACCATCCTGCTGGATTTACATCCTAGTCATTGTTCTCCCTCCATAAATTACTACTCTGTTAGATGCAAGTGACAGAAGATCAACCTAGACTAAGTTAAACAAACAAACAAAAATAGACATACTGGCCACTGGGGTTGAAAAGTGCAGCATCAGGGCTGATGACAATATTAAGAACTGCTCTATATCCTTCTACATGTTCCACTCTCCTCTTTTCCTTATGTTGACTTTATTCTCTGGAGGCAAATGGTATTTTGAAGACTGCAGAATAATTGTCTTCAAATCCTCCCAGGTAAAAGAACATCTCATAAAGGAACTCCTCCCTCTGTGATTTTTTCCAAAAGTTATGCATTTTATTCTAGTTTTGTTAGGGTCAATCAATCACTGAATCAATTTCTGTGGCCAGCAATACTTGGGTCTCTGTCATCTTAGGCTGGTCACATGCTCCAGGCCTAAAGCTCTACCCAGCCAGCATGGGATGGACATAGAAGAAGGTGGGTGTTTATAAGAAGAAAATAGATGATAGAAGGAACACAGCAAATGTCTTCTAAACCCTCATTTTGAGAAAGTTACTTTATTTATCTCCCTGCCTCCTTTTTTTCCACATTGCTTCTAATGTCTCTTCTCTATGAGTTGGTTCTCTTCTTTCCTTCCACCAAGCTATGGGGCCACTGTCTTAAAGTCACTGATACTGAACTCTGTATCCACTGAACACAGGATAAAATAAGACAGAATAGAAAGTAAATTTCTCAGTTTAATCTCTTCCCATCTATAACACATACAAATAAAGTGGCAGCACAGGAAGAATTTTGCAAGATGATGATCACAAGGCAGCATGTTGTAAGTAGGCGCTCAATAAATAATCGTGGGTAGACTTTAAGTCCCACTAAACCATTTACTCAGAGCCCCTTTGGTCCAATTAATATCTCTACAAGAAAAGACAAGTCTACAGAGCAGTGCTAAAAAAAAAATAGATTGATTCTGTATATAGCTTAGTCTATAATCTTCAATATCTATGTTACTTGGAGAGTTTCTTGAGGTGGTTTGTCATTCCCATTCTGTCTCTTTCACACTGATAAGGGATGTGATAGGGAAAATAACAGAATTTGCTACTAAGTATTCTAGCAACAGACATGAAGATATACAAGAAAAACTAAGAATATCTATTTATTTTCTATTTTTAAGACTTTTAGTCAAAGCAAGTTAGCTTGAAAGGAGAGGATGTTCGTATTCTTTTGTTTGTTTGATGGAGGAAGGATAACATAAGAGAAAATAGTTTTGGGGTCTATCAAGAATGGAATGTCATACAGTGCAGTTGTATTTGAGTTTACATAGAAGTATGTCTGTCTTTACACAGTTCTACTGTGTATTGAGAGGATGATCTGAAGGGTTCATTTCCTGTGAACCTCAAATTCCACATCCATAAAAGGAAGACGGCAACTATTGCTACTTTGAGATAATTATTCTAAGGGTCACAAGCAATGTGCTATTTCCTTTTATTTTTATCTATAATAGCTTAACATAGTAGTTAGAAATGCAGACTGTTATGTTTTCCTGGTTGCATGTCTCAGCTGTGTGACTTTTTTGGGAAATCATTTAAGAAATGTGTGTAATATCCTTCCATTTGTGTAAAAAAAAGTTGCTGACATATATTCATGTACACACTTAGGACATTTTTCAAAGGATGGACAAAAGTCTGTCAAATATTGGGAGGGGTACTAAGTGAATGGGGGATATATCAAAAACTAAAGAAATTAATTTAAAACTATAAATCAAGTAATGCCATCAACAGAGACAAAACAAAGTAGAAACTTCACAGTGACTTCATATGAGATTTAAGAGACTATTTTGGACTTCTCTAGTAACTCAGACAGTAAAGAATCTGCCTGCAAGTCAGGAGACCTAGTTGGGAAAATCCCCTGGAAAAGAGAATGGCTACCCATTCCAGTATTCTTGCCTGAAGAATTCCATGGACAGAGGAGCCTGGCAGACTATAAACCATGGGGTCGCAAAGAGTTACACACTACTGAGTGACTAAAACTTTCACTTTAGCTTACAGAAGAGTCAGATAATTGAATTTTTTTTCTCTTCACCATTTCTTGCTATAATCTTGTAAAATTACATGCCTTCTCTGTTTCTCACTTCCTTTCTATAACAATGAGAATAAAATATTTGCATGCTGAGATAATTTTTAAAAGTAAGGGGAAAATCTCTATAAAATTGTAGTATTACAATTATACTAATAAGCATCAGTAATACTGATGATGTATCATGCTAACATCTACCATGATAGTCAAGAGGCTAAGACCATAAATTGATGGCACATCTAAGAAGGACCATATTTGCCTTTGCTTCCCTAAGAGGGAAGTCTTGAGCCTCCCTGTAATTTATTCAATGAAGTGTGAGTAGACTATTCTAATGAACATCTGCTTTTAATCTCCGTGGAGTCTGAGTGATGCTTCTATCTCAGGCTAGAATTTCCTGCCCCTTCAGCATTTGGACCTATCTAGCACTCAATGGCTGGTTAACAGAGAAGTGGTAAATGGGTTCCTTTTGAAGATCTCCTTGTAGAAGGGCTCCTGCAGGAAAGCAGTTTTTCTGTGGCCATCGAAACTGTCAAAATCTTCCAGAAGCTCATATGGCAGGAACTCTGCAGAGCACTCATGTCTGCTGAGTGAATGTTAACACAAAACGTTGTACAGCATGTACTTTTTTCCTCCTTGGCTTTCTTAAGGTTGTTCCTCTTTTCCTCTCCTTTCCCATCTTGACATGTTGGAAAAAGAGTAGTAAAACAGTGTCATTTTTAGCTCCCTCTTGTTAAACACGACCTCCTTTCTGCACATGTCAGAATAACCCGAGGCACAGGTAGCAAATGTGGTTATCGAAACCATGAAGCAAATGTTTCTCTATTTTTAAAACACTGTGGCCACAGGAGTAGTTATTATCCTTACTCCCCTTGGGGAAAATTTGCCCTGGAAGCAAATAATGTTGAAAAGGCCTAAAGAACAGACGCAGAAAATACTACTTGGAGTAGGAAAAAAATGGCAATGTGGAAAAAAAACCAAAACTTCCTGATGACAGAAGCTATTGTTCACAGTAAAGTTTGCAATAAGGAATTCGAATTGAACTTTGAATTCTGTTTTTGTGACCTTGTTATGATTAAAACCACAAGGGGTCTTTTTTTTTTTTTTTTTTTGCAACTGTTTAAAATCAATGAGTCTCTTCCCCAGAGATGGACTTTATTTTCCACAACTGAATATTCTTGAATCTACTCAGTTTAATGCATCCTTGTGAGTATTTCATAGCAAGCTTTGCTTTGATGGAAGGTTTATTCAGGTTTGGAAATCAGAACACTGTGCTTTTGGGTCTTAACACTGATGGTCACAGAATTATAGCACCTCTGGTGAACTCCCTGAGTCTCAAAAGGTTTTGATATCCAGGTTTAAGCACATGATTAAATTAAAAGAGAAAGGAATGTATATATATTAGTATTTTATGGAATTGGCCTACATAATTATGAATGTTGGGAAGTCCCCCAGTATGAGGAGCCAGGAACACCAGTGGAATAATTCAGTCTGAGTCAAAGACCTCAGAAATGGAGGAACCATTGATCCCAGTCCAAGAAAAGGAGATGCGATGTTGCTGGTCAGTGAGGCAAATTCCTCTCTCCTACTCCTTTGTTCCATTCAGGCCCAGCATAGATGGGATAATACCTGCACACACTAGGGAGGGCCATGTGAAGGCCAACTCCCTCACTTGAATCCCCTGATTCAAATGCTAATGCCAGCTAAAAACATTCTCACAGCCGCACCCAGAAGTAGCATTCAATTTGGACAGACACCCCATGGCCAATCAAGCTGACATATAAAATGAACTATCACAAATGGGACTTTGGACTTCCCTTGTGGTCCAGTGCTTAAGAATCCCCTGCTCACCAGTGCAGAGGCATGGATTCAATTCCCAGTCCAGGAAGATTCCACATGCTGAAGGACAACTAAGCTTGAATGCCACAAGCACTGAAGCCCATGCATCCTGGAGCCTGTGCTCTCAACAAGAGAAGTCACCCAAATGAGAAGTCTGAGCACCACATTGAAGAGTAGCCTCTGCTTGCATCAAGTAGAGAAAAGCCTGAACGGCAGCAAACACCCAGCATAATTAATTAATTAATTTAAATTATTCAATTATTTAATAATATAATTAATATTAATTAGTTAATGTAAAAAAAGGATATTGAAGCGGGGACTCTGGAGGGGCAATCCCTAGCTGTTTCCAGTAACTACCAAAGCAATCCTTGGAAGATTTCTGAGGAAAACAGTCTGAAGATCACTGATTCCTTTAAATTCAAGCTTTTTTGTGATAGGCTAAAAAAATGCCAACTCCTCAAAAATAGGCAGAAAGTGAAGAAGAACTAAAGAGCCTCTTGATGAAAATGAAAGAGGAGAGTGAAAAAGTTGGCTTTAAACTCAACACTCAGAAATCTAAGATCATGGAATCTGGTCCCATCACTTCATGGCAAATAGATGGGAAAATAATGGAAACAGTGAAAGACTTTATTTTGGGGGGCTCCAAAATCACTGCAGATGGTGACTGCAACCATTAAATTAAAAGACACTTCCTCCTTGGAAGAAAAGTTATGACTAACCTAGACAGCATATTAAAAAGCAGAGACATTACTTTGCCAGCAAAAGTCCCTCTAGTGAAAACATAGTCCCTCTATGGTTTTTCCAGCAGTCACCTATAAATGTGAGAGTTGGACCATAAAGAAAGCTGAGTGCTGAAGAATTGATGTTTTGCACTGTGGTGTTGGAGAAGATGCTTGAGAATCCCTTGGACTAAAAGGAGATCCAACCAGTCCATCCTAAGGAAATCAGTCCTGAAATTCATTGGAAGGACTAATGCTGGCGCTGAAACTCCAGTACTTTGGCCACCTGACGTGAAGAACTGACTCATTTGAAAAGACCCTGATGCTCGGAAGGATTGAAGGAAGGAAGGGGAGGCGATGACAGAGGATGTGATGGTTGGATGGCATCACCAACTCGATGAATATGAGTTTAAGTAAGCTCTGGGAGTTGGTGATGGACAGGGAAGCCTGGCAAGCTGCGTTACATGGGGTGCAAAGAGTCAGACACGACTGAGTGACTGAACTGAAGTCCCGTATTAATGTCACCATCTTTGAAAAGCGTTTTTGCAGACGTGATTAAGGTAAGGATCTTGAAATGAAAAAATTAACCTGAATTATCATGTGGGCCCTAAATGTTATCCAAAATTTCCTTATAGAGAAGAGGCAGAGGGAGACCACCCAGAGAGAAAAGGAGAGGACACATGCATGAAGGAAAGTGTGTATGAACTTGAAGACAGAGATAAGGGTGAGGTGTCCATGAGCCAATTTAGCTGGAAAAGGCCCAGGGACTCATCCTTCCCTGAGTTTCTGGAGTAAGTGCAGCAATGCTGATGCCTTGATTGCAGCTGAGCAATACTGATTTTACATTTAAATACACAGAAACTGGGACTTCCTTGATGGTACAGTGGTTAAGAAACTGCCTTACAATGCAGGGAATGTGGGTTCAATCCCTGGTTGGCAAACTAGGATCCTATGTGCCATGGAGAAACTAAGCCTGTGTACTGCAACTAGTGAAGCCCAAGCACCACATCTAGAGAGTCTGTTCATCACAACAAAATATCCCACATGGTGCAGTGAAGACCTCATGTGTCACAACTAAGATCCGAAGCAGGAAAAAAAAAAAAAATCAACCATGCAAAAACTGTGACAGAATAAACATACGTTGTTTTAAGCGCAGAGACAGAGATCACATGTTAGAGCAACCACAGGAAACTAATATACACCTTTATTTTGCATTTTGCAAATAACAGTCAAGAGAAGAATGGGAAAACTCCCGAGGGTACATATTGCAGTAGTGATACATTTGTAAATGAATTCCAAGCAAAAGGCATTTTCTCCATCTCTGCATGGAGATATATATGTATGTATCAGTTCAGTTCAGTTCAGTCGCTCAGTTGTGTCAGACTCTTTGAGACCCCATGCATCGCAGCACACCAGGCCTCCCTGTTCATCACCAACTCCCAGAGTTTATTCAAACTCAATGTCCATTGAGTCGGTGATGCCATCCTGCCGTCTCATCCTCTGCCGTCCCCTTCTCCTCCTGCTCCCAATCCCTCCCAGCATCAGGATCTTTTCTAATGAGTCAACTCTTTGCATGAGGTGGCCAAAGTATTGGAGTTTCAGCTTCAGCATCAGTCCTTCCGATGAATATTCATGGTTGATTTCCTGTAGGATTGACTGGTTGGATCTCCTTGCAGTCCAAGGGACTCTCAAGAGTCTTCTCTGACACCACAGTTGAAAAGCATCAATTGTTCAGCACTCAGCTTTCTTCACAGTCCAACTCTCAAATCAATACATGACCACTGGAAAAACAATAGCCTTGACTAGGACATTTGTTGGCAAAGTAATGTCTCTGCTTTTGAACATGCTGTCTAGGTTGGTCATAACTTTCCTTCCAAGGAAAAAGTCTTTTAATTTCATGGCTGCAATCACCATCTGCAGTGATTTGGGAACCCAGAAGAATAAAGTCAGCCACTGTTTCCTCATCTATTTCCCATGAAGTGATGGGACCAGATGCCATGATCTTTGTTTTCTGAATGTTGAGCTTTAGGCCAACTTTTTCACTCTCCTCTTTCACTTTCATCAAGAGGCTTTTTAGTTCCTCTTCACTTTCTGCCATAAGGGTGGTGTCATCTGCATATCTGAGGTTATTAATATTTCTCCTGGCAATCTTGATTCCAGCTTGTGTTTCCTCTAGCCCAGGGTTTCTCATGATGTACTCTGCATAGAAGTTAAATAAGCAGGGTGACAATATACAGCCTTGACGTACTCTTTTTCCTCTTTGGAACCAGTCTGTTGTTCCATGTCCAGTTCTAACTGTTGCTTCCTGACCTGCATATGGGTTTCTCAAGAGGCAGTTCAGGTGGTCTGATATTCCCATCTCTTGAAGAATTTTCCACAATTTATTGTGATCCATGCAGTCAAAGGTTTTGGCATAGTTAATAAAGCAGAAATAGATATTTTTCTGGAACTCTGTTGCTTTTTTGATGATCCAGCGAATGTTGGCAATTTGATCTCTGGTTCCTCTGCCTTTTCTAAAACCAGCTTGAACATCTGGAAGTTCACGGCTCATGTATTGCTAAAGCCTGGCTTGGAAAATTTTGAGCATTACTTTACTAGCGTGTGAGATAAGTGCAATTGTGTGGTAGTTTGAGCATTCTTAGGCACTGCCTTTCTTTGGGATTAGAATTAAAACTGACCTTTTCCAGTCCTGTGGTCACTGCTGAGTTTTCCAAATTTGCTGATATATTGAATGCAGCACTTTCACAGCATCATCTTTCAGGATTTGAAACAGCTCAACTGGAATTCCATCACCTCTAGTAGCTTTGTTCATATTGATGCTTTCTAAGGCCCACTTGACTTCACATTCCAGGATGTCTAGCTCTCAGTGAGTGATCACACCATCGTGATTATTTGGGTCGTGAAGATCTTTTTGGTACAGTTCTGTGTATTCTTGCCATCTCTTCTTAATATCTTCTGCTTCCGTTAGGTCCATACCATTTCTGTCCTTTATCGAGCCCATCTTTGCATGAAATGTTCCCTTGGTATCTCTAATTTTCTTGAAGAGATCTCTAGTCTTTCCCATTCTTTAGTTTTCCTCTATTTCTTTGCATTGATCGCTGAGGAAGGCTTTCTTATCTCTCCTTGCTATTCTTTGGAACTCTGAATTCAGATGCTTATATCTTTCCTTTTCTCCTTTGCTTTTTGCTTCTCTTCTTTTCACAGCTATTTGTAAGGCCTCCTCAGACAGCCATTTTGCTTTTTTGCATTTATTTTCCATGGCGATGGTCTTGATCCCTGTCTCCTGTACAATGTCACAAACCTCCGTCCATAGTTTATCAGGCACTGTGTCTATCAGATCTAGTCCCTTAAATCTGTTTCTCACTTCCACTGTATAATCATAAAGGATTTGATTTAGGTCACACCTGAATGGTCTAGTGTATACACACACACCCCCCCCCCCACACATATATATGTATATATATATTTTACATCCCCATCAGTCCAATTCCAGTGGCTACAACTTCCCCTTGAATTTGCTCCCTAATGCTTTATTTTTTCCCTCTATTTGGCCACTCCCCATTACCTCCTTAAAACCTACCTATTCTTTTTTCAGCATTTTAAGTATCAGATGCCACTTTTAATTTTCTAATAGACCATGTCTGGAAAATGCACATACTTATAGGAACTTGGCAAGTAATGTAAATGAGACAAGTGATCAACAAAGAACTAGAGAGATTGTTTTCCATCTAAAATAGTAGACTCTTAGCCCTAGGTATGTATTAGAATCACCAGTACAGATTCCAGACTAATTAACGAAGTCTTCAGAGGTGAGAAGTAGGGCTTAGTCCTTCTCAGACCTCTGCAGCTAATTACAATGCACAGGCCAGAATCACCTACCTAAAGACAGAGACGGCCACTCAATCCCAGCGGACTATCACTGGGGAGAAATACACATCGAACCTAATTTTACCACATGTTCTAGAATTTTCAGAGAAACAGAAATTTCTATATCTTATGTGAAATCTCTAGGTTTTTAAAAGTCAATTAAATTCAGATTTTAAAAAACAATTTCTGATTGCAATGTACTGAACATTTCCATCAGCCTTAAATACACATGTTGAAATCGTAAGTCATAATGTAATAACACTAAGGGAGGAGGTCTCTGGAAGGTAATTAGGCTGTGAGGATGGGACCCTCTCAAATGAGATTAGCAATCCTTATCAAAGCAAGTTCAGAATCACCTAGGTCTTTCTCCAACATATGAGGATATACAAAGAGAAATCAGCAGTCTGGAACCTAGAAGAGGATTCTCACCAGACCTGACCATGTCACACCCTGATCTTGGACTTCCAGTCTCCAGAATTTTGAGAACTAAATTTCTTGTTTATAAGTCATCCAGTCTCTGTCTATGGTACTTTGTTATAGCAGCCCTACAAGTTTGGTGAAACAAACATGCCTGTAGGTCAGACTCAGGCTGTGTACATCATTTTGCAACCACTGAAGTATATTAACTTTTGCCTTTTTAATGTCTTCTTTCTACTAATAAAGTTTAACACATATCTTTTACCAAGATGAAATTGGACAAAACAATCAACATTTGATTAAAAGCAAGTTTATATACCACAGAATCAAATATCTTCTCTTTCCAAAAAGAAATCCATGTGAGATAAAGTATTAAAGCCATTTGGTAATTACACTCTAAATAAATTTTACAATAATGAAAATTTAAAATAATTGTAATATTTGTAGAAATATATTTCTTAAATCCCTAAAGTAAATGAGAGATAGAACTGATATGATTACCACTCATTTTACTGTACCAATTGTTGAAAGTGAAATCCATTTCTGCAAAATGAAAGAAGTAGCTAAATTCATGCCAGAAAACTGATGGAATATTTTTGAAGTAAGCAATCCTTTTGACATCAATTCATCTTTAGGATATTCTTGATTGAATTATCTATGCTGTGTTGTTTCAAAATGCTAAGTTATGGAACTCAAGAACATTAAAATCTGAGCTATATTACACTTAAAATCTAGAAGTCCTCACACAGATTCATGGGATGTTTGTGACATTTGGCCAATAATTTCCTTCACTTTTATATTATTTTCTTCCATATAATTTTAGAAAATGAAATGAGTCAAAGAAAAATATTTCTCCTAGATTAAACAAAGCTAATTTTAAAGACCAAAATTAGTTAGTTAAAACTGCTTCAACATAAGTGATGTATAGATTTTAAGAATTGCTATTATTTAAATTTCTTATATGCATGAGTATCTTATTTGTTTAATTGGATTCACTGATACAAAACTCTAAATGTCACCAGAAAGATTCAAATCATTTTATTGCTAAACATATTAAAATAGGAGGTGGAATCCCTTATTACAATTATTTCTCAGTATTGTTGCTGGTTCATTTTAAGAATAACTGACTCTAGAAGTAATTGTAAAGAATAGCTTCCTTGGTATGAATTTAATAAGACATAGATGGTAAAGAATCTGCCTGTAATACAGGAGACCTGGGTTCAATCCCTGGGTCAGAAAGATCCCCTGGAGAAGGAAATGGCTAACCATTCCAGTATTCTTGCATGGAGACATCTGCGGAGAGAGGAGATGGGCAGGTTATAGTCCATAGGGTGGCAAAAAATTGAACCTAACTGAGTGACTAACACTTTCATTTTCACTTTCAAATGACTCTAGAAGTCATTTTAAAGAGCATTTTTCCTGTGGTGGTGTTGTTGTGTCCAACTCTTTGCAACCCTATGGACTGAACCCCGCCAGTCTCCTCTGTTCATGGAATTCTCCAGATAAGAGTATTGGAGTGGGTTTCCATTTCCTTCTCTAGGGGACCTTCCTGACCCAGGGATCAAATCTGTGCTTCTTGTGTCTTCTGTGTTGACAGGTGGATTTTTTACCACTGTGCCACCTGGGAAGCTCAAATAAGACATACACAATGGACACATATTAATCACTTGATTAAACACTTGTTGAAAAATAATTGGCCATGCGGAACTCTTGAAATTCCTCAAGATAATGGAATCATGCCTACACTATAAAAGACTAGACATTCAAAACAGTGTTGTGTTTCTTTCTTGAAAATACTATTCTCTTCTACCTTCACTGAGCATATTAACAACAGCCACCATCTGAATGAAGGTAGTCTTATTCTATCCCAGAGAATAGAACATACTTCATAAACCAGAAAGCAATTTTTCACAACTTTAAAAAAAAACTAGCTCACAGAATTTGAGGGGTGGCCGAAGATAAAGATTCCTAATGACTCACAAAGCAACAATAAAGATTGAGGTGATATTTTAGGTTCCTGAGATCAAATCCAGCAAGAGGGGTCTCCACACCAACAAACAGTGCTCCAGACACCAGCTGGGTGTCTTACAATTTGTCTCAATTCTGATACATCTACCCAAAGATGGTGTCAGGTTCCATGGGTTAAAGGTTCAGTCCCACAAGCTTGCCTCCACTTGCCCACTTCAGATGCTAATTCCAAGTCCAGGTTGTCACCTGTGCTTATGACCAACAGGCTATGAATTGGAGGTTCCAAGGAACCTCTCCCATTCAGGATGCCAATGACAAGTCTAGGTTGTCACTCAAATATTTGGCCAGTAGCAGAGGTTCCCGCAACCCTCTCCTTGGATTTGATTATAATAATTTGCTAGAGTGGCTCACATTGTGCTTACTAGATTACAGGTTTATTACAAAGGATATAACTCATGGAAGAGACATAAGGCAAGAAAGAATGGTGAACTTCCATGCTCTCTTCGAGTCTCCCTCTCCCCAAATCTCCATGTGTCCACAACCCAGAAGCTCTCCAAGTCCAATTCTGCAGGGTTCTGAAGGAGATACCATTAGAGACAAATGATTGATTAAATCATCAGTAACTGGTTCAACCTTCAGCTTCTATCTCTTCCCTGGAGGTCAGGAAATGGGACTGAAAATTCCAACCTTCCAATCACATGGCTGACTTCACTGACAAGGAGCCCCCAGTCTTAGTTGCTTTCCAAAAGTCTCCTCATTAATATAAAGGACACCTTTGTCACTCTCCACAGGCTTAGGAAACTCCAAGGGTTTGGAGAGTTGTGAATCAGGAATCATGGACACAAAGACCAAATTTATAGAAGAAATATATTTTGGTCATCTGAATGACCATATGTGTATTTTTTTTTATATATCACAATCCTGCAGTCTACAAAAGGAGCTGCTACTATTACTACTAAGTCACTTCAGTCATGTCCAACTCTGTGCGACCCCATAGACAGCAGCCCACCATGCTCCCCAATCCCTGGGATTCTCAAGGCAAGAACACTGGAGTGGGTTGCCATTTCCTTCTCCAATGTATGAAAGTGAAAAGTGAAAGTGAAGTCACTCAGTCATGTCCGACCCTCAGTGACCCCATGGACTGCAGCCTTCCAGGCTCCTCTGTCCATGGGATTTTCCAGGCAAGAGTACTGGAGTGGGGTGCTATTGCCTTCTCCGAAAGGAGCTGCTACCCTTAGGCAAAATCAGGAAGCTTCAATATGAGAACATTATCTGTTAATTGGCTAACTTAGTCACTGGCCCCAGAAACACACCTTCACCTGGTGTGTGACAGAAAAGATTGAAAATACCAGGCCCTGCCCTACCCAAACCCAAGTCAGCCTTATTTGATTAGCAGAACCTAGACACAGTTGGGCTTCCCTGGTGGCTCAGACAGTAAAGAATCTGTCTGCATGCAAGAGATCTGGGTTCAATCTCTGGGTTGTGAAGGTCCTCTGGAGAAGGGAATGGCAACCCACTCCAGTATTCTTGCCTGGCAGGTTACAGTCCATGGGGTAACAAAGAGTCAGACACAACTGAGCTACTAACACTTTCACTTTTTCAAACACAGTCGCACCATTGTCAACCAGGGAATATGGGAAATGTAGGTTTTAAGTTTTCTACCTCTACATGCCTGGGGAGGGATAAAACATAATTTAAGCTAGTTGATTTTCAGTATCCACCTTTCTCAAGTAAAACATATTGAATATGTGTGTACAGCATTTTCTGGGAAGAAAACACAGAAATTTGAAATGCATTTAGAGACCATATTCCCATCATAGAAATCCTTTGGTATATACAGAAAATGGATTTTAATCAGACTGACAACTATAATGGAAAAGAGAGTGAGTGAGTGAGTTGAGCTCCCCTGGAATGCATATGCTTTACATAAGTCACTTAATTCTTGCAGCATCCATATGAGATGGTAAGAACTTTCCCTGTTTTGGAGAAATGACAAAAAAAAAAAAAAAACTGAAGCTTGGTTAAGTATCACAATCTGTCAACATTCAAAACACTGCTTAATTTCAAAATCTCTATTTAATCCATTTTATGACATCTCAGACCACTAGACACTCTGGGACCTTAACTTACCTATTTTAGTGAAGTTATGGAAACCCTGTCTGTGATATTCTAACATTTACTTCACTCTTGTTGGTGTAACAATGCAATAGTATGAGGCTAAGTTTACTCTGTAAAGATGTCAGAGTGCCAAAGAATTAATGCCTTTTAACTATGGTGCTGGAGAAGACTCCCAGGAGTCCCTTGGACAGTAAGAAGATCAAACCAGTCAATCTTAAGGGAAATCAACCCCGAGTACTCATTGGAAGGGTTGATGCCAAAGCTGAAGCTCCAGTATTTTGGTCACCTAATGGCAAACAGCCAACTGATTGGAAAAGTTTCTAGAGGATGCTGGGAAATATTGAGGGCAGAAGAAGAGGGCATCAGAGGATGAGAGGGCTGGATGGCATCATCAGTGCAATAAACACGAACTTGGGCAAACTATGGGATATGGTAAGGGACAGTGAGGCCTGGCATGCTATATATAGTCTGTGAGGTTGAAAAGAGTCGGACGCGACTAAGTGACTGAACAGTAACAACTGAGTGTAGCTGTAGGTTAGGGAACATAAACAGAGGCTGTTCTTGAAGGAGGTCATTTTAGGACCTACACATCACCAAGGTGGAAAGGCTTTTGAGTATAAAGAAGAATTTGGTTTCCAACATACTGAAGCTATGAGTTGAGAGATATTTCCATGGCAAAATTAGTTCAAGAAGTCATACTTTATCCACCCTGATATTTCAAGAGTTGGACTCACATTCCCACAGGACTTTGTAAACCTTCTAAAGTGGAAATACTTGTATTTAACACGTTTCCCTCAAATCGATGGACCAGAGAGTTATTTGTGTGTGCATATGTGCTATGTACCTGCATCTATATCTGTGTCTACACAATACTTGCTCACAATCTACACATATGATGAAGAACCTACAGTAAATAATTCTGACCTAACCCAACCGCCTACCCATCAATCAGCAGATACAATTAGATATGGTAGATGAAAGTGCTTTATAAAGGAAATACTTCAGAAAGCACATGGAGGCAAAAATTTCAGCCTGTCTAAAGTCAGGTAGAAAGCAATCATATATACCTAATTGGAAAATAGAATTTTCAATATTCTTTGAGAGTGACAGTCAAATTGTTATATTTTTCTAACTGTAGACTTAAACCTCAATGAAAGCACTTAATTAGACTCAGACCTACTGAAATGTCAAAATATACAGCAAGTTGCAAAATGCATGTTATTTCTGAATAAGATTAGCAAGATAATTGATGGAAAATTAACACCCAGAGAAAACTGTCTATAGGACTTGGTGATTGTACAAGACAATATTTTTTCATTTATGAAGCCGACATCATGCATTTATTGAGGTTTCATTTAATTGTGGTCAATACACCTATAAATAATAACTTTATGAGACACAGCAACATACAAGTAGAACCAAATGAAGTTGCAATCTCTGAAATAAACTTAAAATTCACTACAGTTTACTAGGAAAAAGTACTCAACTTTTAAGGAACCATTATCAAAGGATGAAATTACAACAAGCAAGTCTTAATAAACTTTTAATTTAGGAATTTTTTTTCCTTCAGTGTACAGTTTACATTTTCTAATTTTCAATTCCTGATTATTTTGGTAATAATTTTTCATACTTCCTTTTGCATGTTCTCTCACTACTTCCCCCTCTCACTGCACCAAATACCCAGACTTCTCTCTCTCTCTGCCTCTGTCCTCAGTTCATCTCCGAGTTCTGGGAGATAAGATTAGAGGCCTTGATCCCCCTGCTGTTAGAACAAGACCTCAATCTCTCACTGTCTCTATTTAATCAGGTCCCTATTTTAGCTGCCACAAAGCTGTCAACAAAATAAAACAAGTTATCCCCCATCAAGGGGTTAAATTGGATTTCACAGTATGCAAAGGTTCTTCTGAGCAAAATTCCACCTGGACCCTCCTTCAGGCAAATTACTTCTGACTTTTAATTTATTTCTCTAGGAAATGGAAAGGTATGGCATAACCAAAGTCAACAGGGAATAAAGTACAAGGTGTAATCAGGTGTTCACCAATCGCAGATTCCTTTCTCTGTCAGCTTTAATAGCATTTCAGAACATACAATTTATAGTATGCATGACATGTCCTCTCTGTTCTGAGTTTTATTTTGGACCTGTCTGGTTAATGGCCCCCACAAGTGACAACTGACATTTGCTTGATGCAACGGTATCTGGAAGATGTGTATATTGTACATTACGGTTCAGTCTGAGAGTTGGAGAGTAAGATTAAGTACTTGAACTGTATTCTTGACTTTCTAAGTATAATGCCTAAACTGGGGAAGAAATCATATTCAAGTGATGGCATTCTTTGCTCTACAGGATTATGAATATCAAGAAAAGGGCTCCATGTTGAAAACCAGGGACATGTAATTTTTAGATAAGGTTGTTGTTTTGTAACCAGACCAGTTCATCAGGGAATCACTAAATAATTTAAACAACATGGCTTAATAAAGTCCCTTTTCTAAAATTTAACTGAATATGAAGCATGTTTCTATTACTTAATTTCTCAAAATCAATATTAAGTGATGGAGGAGATTTATATAAATTCATAACTTCAAGTACACATTGCTATGAGGAAAATGCAAACATTTTTGTCTCCAAAATTAAAGTTAAAAGTGTTTTAAAGATACAAATTTAATAAGCGTGCAGGGAATGCCTCCTCAATGAAAGAAAAAGGGGATAATGATGGAAATGTTCATTTTCATTATAAATTAAGAATCAGTGATTTTTCTGGCAGTTTTTTTTTCTGATATTATTTAACATTTAATTCAAGCTAACTTTAAAATGAAACTGATATACCCCTGAGGAGTTTAGCCCTTTTTTTCATTATAAAAGATTGTTGATTAATGCCATTTGATTCAGCAAATCCCGAATAATGAACTCAAAATTATTCATTGGATGGAGAATTAGGGGAAGGTTATTGGGCAGGAATAATTTTTTCAAGCTGTATATAAACAAACACTTTGGGCTGATGTAGTATAATTTGACTTCCAAATATTGTTTCATCCTTGTAATAGTATCACTGTTCATTTAAATCAACTTCATGAAACTGACTCTAAGTTATGGATTTGGGGAGAACATGGGGTTAGGCTGAGTGTGTGGGAGGATCATAAGAAAAATATAACTCATTATACTTACTCTAATGATAGGGTCATTGAAACCTCAAATCACTGTGATGGACTAGTGAGGCCTGGCGTGCTGCGATTCATGGAGTCGCAAAGAGTCGGATACGACTGAGCAACTGAACTGAACTGAACTGAAGCAGTGGGACTCATTTAGCAATGAGAATCTTCAATAATCACTCCTATATGGACTTCGAAGGAGGGTGCAAGAATAATAATTCTTGGTCTTGAAATTATTACAGCCAACAAATCTCCATGTGGTTAAATCTATTTTGGATAGGATTTTATCTCACTTGCAAAGGAAAACACAAATATGAAAAACCCAACCAAGTTAATCTACTGATCTCATGTGGAATCATAGATATATTTCTATTACCTATTCTTTTATTCTCTGCCTGTTTCTTGTTACAAGAATTGACACCCAGTTCTTAGATTTCTCACCAAGATGCTCCATCTTGTGTACAGTTTCTTTTCACTTGTCCTCACACAGCAGAATAATTAAATCCTGAGATTAATGTTAAATTCAACAGTGATGAACTATCTTCACTTATGCCATGCCTCTATGCTTTTAAATCTGGATAGGATAATAAAGGTTAGGACTCTTACAAGTCACATGTGATAGAGAAGTTTTGACCACAAAGTTTATAACCAGCCCAATGAACATATTGTTCCTATCTTACATTAACAAGTTATTAAACCATAAAAGTAAACCACAATGTCCCAAACAACACTGGAGTATATGCTTATACTGTTCTTTTTGCACTGCTCCCCTGGGTTACATATAAAGTAAATGTGCAAACAACTATGAAGATTTTAAAAGTTAGTCATTTATAGAAAGAGTTAAATACTGATTATATTAAGTATCTGAATAAGCCTCTCTCCATTTTCCTCTCCCCCAACTATGGAATAAATATTTGCTTTCTCTTCCTACTTTTTCAGCTCTCTATACAATGATCAAGCTCTATTTTCCACCAGGTTTATAGATAAGCTTTTCCCTTTAAATCTGTTCATCTCCTTTGTGATCCTGATGACAGAAAGCAATTGCACTAAGCCCTTAACTTAAGTCTGTTTGCATACAAATGGCGCCTTCCAGGCCTGATTTGCATTACCCAAGTAGGTTTGGTCTGGGAAATTCACTTTCCCTGAGACTTGCATGTAGGTCTCAATTTTCATCAAGTGGGAATCCATTAGTCTCCTTCATTTCCTGATTACTCGAGGTTTTATAAAGTAGAGAGGATTTAGCTTGCCTGTAAGATGAGCAGTCAATCCATTTTTTGCAAATGTGGTAAATTTTCTCTCTGGATCTGGCCACGAAGCCAGGTTCCTGGGCCACCATCTTTTGCCCTTTGATGGAATTGCTTTTAGTGAATTGGGCTTTGCAGTTCCATGGTCTTGCATTAAAGGGCATTTATAAAGGTAGATTCAGGAAAACTTAGCTCTTATTTGTATGGAAACCTGAGAAAATTTGTAAACAAAATGTCTTCCATAATAGAGTTTTCAACCAGCAGCTGTGGCATACTGGTGAACTGGGAGGTGTGTCAAAATATTAGCTCACCAGTCTTCAGAGACATAGAGCAAAGCCTCAGGGTTGTTCCCTTCTGACACGGAGCAACCTCATCTATTTATCACTGTGTACCTCAAAAATATGACATTTTCCCCTTTGTTCCATAACATAAAAGAGGTTGGGAACATTGCTGCCAGAGCCTCATAGCAAAAACATCAGTAAACTGATTTTTCTAAATAACTTGTTTTTCTTCTGTGTCATGTAGAATTTACATTTTGTAACTGACCTTAATGGTTCTTCCTGGATCCTTGGAATTTTAGCACCAAATTTAACACTGGTAGCCCAGCTCTGGTTGCTATAGAGGGCCTTAAAGCACAGAGTTTGAAGTTTCACCTTCAATCTACATTTGTTTCATTCCTTTATGTTTAATTTGCCTTCATTACAAGTTTATCCTTCCTGTATATGGATGTGTACATTTGTGGGTATACCTTTGTGCTTTTCCTTTCTTTCTGGTTTATGGTGTGTCACTATCAATCTAGCATGGTCAAGGTGAGGCTAGGAATAATATGATATACAAAGATATAATATACAAATATAATAGGATACATTCATACTATGTCTGACTTTTTGTGATCTCATGGACTGTAGCCCACCAGGCTCCTCTGTCCATGGCATTTTCCAGGTAAGAATACTGGAGTGGGTTTCCATCTCCTTCTCCAATGCATATTGTAGACAATAATGACTGATTATGAAATGAAACACTCTCAGTTTTCCTGGGTATCTCCCATGTGTACAGGAAGCATAAAGGATATTAACTTGTGTTTCTTTTTCTCCTGTTAACCTGTCCTTATAGGGGCTGGGGAGGTGTCTCAGCCAAGAAGCTATAAGATTATAAGGAAAAATACTGTTATTAATACAGGTCAATAATACAAATCAATGCATGAATGAAGGAACAGTTTGACTGGCCAACTTGACATTTTTGGAAAGTTAAAGAAGAAAAACTTTAGACACTGATGTGGTGACCGATTGTACCAATTCCCTGATCAGAACAGGGAGAAAGGCTTTTAAATATTCATATGTGCTGTTATTTAAAATTTAAAGCTAAATATAGGCGCTGTGGACAGGGTAGAAAGTCTATCTGGAAGGTGGAACAGAATCTCTAATATGAGTAGGGCACGTTGATTGAGGGATGGCAGAAGGAGCAATTCTTTTTATTATTCTAATGTATGTTATGATTGGGAGCCATTTAAATTTTTTTAGAAACTATAAGACAGACAGATTGTTAGCTATTCTGTATGGATGTACAAACTGGTTTTTGAATGAGCTACCACCTAGAGAAGGCTGAGAAGTGGACCAACCTCCAGGTATCGGCTTAAAGCGTGAGACTAACTGTGAGAGTGTGTGCTGAAATGCAGGCTACCAGGTCCATTCCAGGGATTCAGCTTAATGTAATCTGTTGTATGAACTTAGATTCTTTGCATTTCATGAGTATTTTCTCAGATTCCTACCTAAGTGCTCTGTAGCCCCAGTTTGGGGAAGCATTTCTTCATGCAGGCAGGGTCCATGCAGTGGGATTAGACTGATAGATGCCCAAGGAATTCTTGAAGCATGCGACTAAGAAAAAGGCAGATTTCCAAAGAATATTTTCCCTTTTCAGTCTTGAGAAAAAGCTGTGAAGCTTATTCTCTGCATCGTTAATGAAGGTAGTGCTTTATATTAAAGGCTCCCTGCTGTGGAGCTATCAACTTCAGGACAAGCCTCAGCTTTCAAGTGTTAATGATTATCAGGTCCTCTTTTCCCTGAGGGATGAGGCAAGCTCCTCTGTCCTCTTTAGGGGATCAAGGCCCCAGACTCTGGTGTGGGTTTGACAATCCAGGAAATGTCAGGCGGGAGAGATGCCCCTAGAGTTTGGATCTGATTTTTTTCAGTATCACTGTCTTACCTTGCTTGTTTGCTGCATGCAATCCAGAGCTCAGTGTTTCAATCTTTCTCAGTAGGAATGTCTTTTTTGAGAATTAGTGAGTCCATCTGAGGTATGAAAGAGTGACAGGAAGGCTTGAGGTCAGGGGACCTGAGTTCAAAGTTTGGCCAAGTGCCAGATATTTAATACTGGTTGCCTAATACCTCCAGGTTTCCTTATCTGTGAAGTGGAGATAATGAATTCACCTTGCAGGGTCAGTTCATTAAATCTATACACACATATCAAACAGCAAATAGGGACCAAGCGTCCTAGTAGGAGGTGGGAATGGCAAACCACTCCAGTATTCTTGCCGCGAGAACCCCATGAACAGTATGATAAGGATGGGGTTATAGGTTGATAAATAAACAGAGTATCTGCCTTTTAGAACTTGTGGTGAAGGCTAGTGAAAATCATTCAGTCATGTCCGACTCTTTGTGACCCCACAGACTATAGAGTCCATGGAATTTTCCAGGCCAGAATACTGGAGTGGTAGCCGTTTCCTTCGCCAAGGGATCTTCCCAACCCAGGAATCAAACCTAGGTCTCCCACAGTGCAGGCAGATTCTTTACTAGCTGAGCCACAAGGGAAGCCCTAGAAATCTTATTGATAGCTATCAACATCCAGAAATCCATTTACAAATTGCAATAACTTTTTGTGAAACAAGTAAACGGTTTGGTGAAAGATAACAACAAAGATTAAAGGGCAAGATGGGGATACTTAGGTAGAATGACAGTCTTTCAGGGTAAGTAACTTAGAGGAGTTTTCAAGCAGGCAAAGAGCTGGTTGGAGAATATCCAATAGAGAAAAACCTGAGGAAGGATTTGAATTAGGGAGAGCTTTACCAATATGAGGTCAATGGCACCGGGGAAAAGAAGCGGGAGATAAGATTTTGGAACCAAATCAGGCACAGCCTTAGTGACCAGAGATAGGAATTTAGATTTTATTCAAATATAAAATCTATGGGAAATTACTGAAGAAGAAATATATGTTTCAATCATGAGAATTATATATGATATGAGAGTTTCTTGTCCATAATAGGTATTTTAGAAATAATAGTAGCTCTTCCAAAGCCATAATAGCTAAGTTTTCAGCTCCAGAATATACAAAACAGCATAACTTTATTTGCTATGGAGTTCCTCAAATTATTGAGTCTCCCATAAGTTGAATGGCCCAATCTGTACAACAGCCAAGTTCTTGAAACTGTTACTGAGAATATTTTCTATAAATGGCGAAAGAAAGGTTAAAGGGAAGAATTTCCCCAAATAGGATAGGGAAATAAGTGCTTAATAAACATGGAGTGAAATAAAATATTTTGAACAAAGAACATCTACATACATTGTCAGTCTGGACCCCATAACAAATAGAAATTTCCTATACATATAGGCTGTTGACTGGTGGTAACCTAATGTTTTCTGAAGAAGAAGTTACAGTTCACAGTAGTTAAGTAACGTTTTCAGTGACAAAAGATTATAAAAATGAAATATGTCATAAAGAAGGCAAGAAAAACCTAAATGTTCATGGAACCAAGCACCAAATTATGAATTAAATCCAATGCTAAACAACCTTTGAAACAGAATGGAATGACACCATGAATGTCTTTTCCAAAGAACTCCTAAGCCATCTCTCTAGTTCAGTTCATCTTTCTGAATTTAGCAAGGCAATCAATTTATCACCATTGTTGTGCAGTCACTAACCCATGTCCGACTCTTTCTGACCCCCTGGACTGCAGCACACCAGGTTTCCCTGTCTTTCACTATCTCCCAGAGTTTGCTCAAACTCAGGTCTATTGACTCTGTGATACCATCCAACCATTTCATCCTCTACCACCCCCTTCTTCTGTCCTCAATCTTTCCTAACATCAGGGTCTTTTCCAATGCGTTGGCTCTCCACATTAGTGGCCAAAGTATTAAAACTTCAGCCTCACTCTTCCAGCGAATATTCAGGATTGATTTCCCTTAGGATTGACTGATTTGATCTGCTTGCTGTTCAGAGGACTCTCAAGAGTCTTCTCTAGCACTGCAATTTGAAAGCATCAGTTCTTTGGTGCTCAGTCTTTTTCATGGTCCAATTCTCATACTCATACATAATTACTGGAAATACCATAGCTTTGGCTATATGGAACTTTTTCAGCAATTTATCATCATTAAGTCACAAGAAAGTGTGACTACATTGTAGTTGTTCAGTTGCTTAGTTGTATCCAACTCATTGCAACAGCGTGCAGTGCAGCATGCCAGGCTTCCCTGTCCTTCGTCAACTCCCAGAGCTTGCTCAGACTCATGTCTGTTGAGTTGGTGATGCCATCCAAACCATCTCATTCTCTGTTGTTCCCTTCTCCCCCTGACTTCAATCTTTCTCAGCATCAGGATCTTTTCCAATGAGTCAGCTCTTCACATCACATGGCCAAAGATTTGGAGCTTCAGCTTCAGCATCAGTCCTTCCAATGATATCCAGGACTAATTTCCTTTAGGATTGACTGGTTTGATCTCCTTGCAGTTCAAGGGACTCTCAAGAGTCCTCTCCAGCACCAAGTTTAAAGCATCAATTCTTCAGTGCTCAGTTTTCTTTAGAGTCCAACGCTCACATCCATACATGACTACTGGAAAAACCATAAATTTGACAAGACAGACCTTTGTTGGCAAAGTAATGTCTCTGCTTTTTAATACACTAAGTTTCTCATAGCTTTTCTTCCAAGGATCAAGCGTCTTTTAGTTTCATGGCTATAGTCACCAACTGCAGTGATTTTGGAGCCCAAGAAAATAACGTCTCTTACTGTCTCCATTTTTTCCCCATCTATTGGCCATGAAGTGATGGAACTGTATGCCATGATCTTTGTTCTTTGAATGTTGAGTTTTAAGCCAACTAATTCATTGCCCTCTTTCACTTTCATCAAGAGGCTCTTTAGTTCTTCTTCGCTTTCTGCCATAAGGGTGGTGTCATCTGCATATCTAAGGTTATTGATGTTTCTCCCAGCAATCTTGTTTCCAGCTTGTGCTTCATCCAGTCTGACATTTCACATGATGTACTCTGCATAGACGTTAAATAGGCAGGGTGACAATATACAGCCTTGACATTGTCCTTTCCCAATTTGGAACAAGTCTGTTGTTTCCTTTGTTCCATGTCTGCTTCTAACTGTTGCTTCTTGACCGGCATACAAGTTTCTCAGGAGGCAGTTAAGGTGGCCCGGTATTCCCATTTCTTTGAAAATTTTCCACAGTTTGTTGTGATTCACACAGTCAAAGACTTTGGCATAGTCAATGAAGAAGAGCTAGATGTCTTTTTGGAATTCTCTTTTTTTTTTCTATGATCCAAGGAATGTTGGCATTTTGATCTTTGATTCATCTGCCTTTTTAAAATCCAGTTTGAACATCTGGAAGTTGTCGGTTCATGTACTGTTGAAGCCTAGCTTGGAGAATTTTGAGAATTACTTTGCTAATGTGTGAGATGAGTGCAATCGTGCAGTAGTTTGAACATTCTTTGACACTGCCTTTCTTTGGGATTGGAGTGGAATACACTTAAGAAATACAGTGCAAAGGAAAATGATAGCTGAGTGAGGTTTAGAAAAAAACAAAACAAAACACAACTGTTCTTTCTTTTTTTGGCTGTGGAGGGCATCATGTGTGATCTTAGTTTCCTGACCAAGGATCAAACTCATGCCCCCTGCATTGCAAGCAGAGTTGTAATCACTGGAGAGCCAGGGAAGTCTCCACACTGTTCTTTTGCCTGAAATCCTAGTTCTGCCATATACATATATAGGTCCCTGTTCAACCAGTCAGCCTTTGTTTCTTCCTGCCTTCTCTCAACTATAAAAGGTATGTAATATTCACTTTTATAAGGTAATGAAGGTGAAAACACTTTAAAAACGCCATGTATGAATCTAAGTCATTTTTTAAAAAGAATTCCATTCAAGGGCATATGAAAAGTCACGTATAATATAAATGTCAACAATAAATTAAATGGGTAGAATCATATATCTTCTGTCAAATAAGCAACTCTTTCCAAATGAGTTGCTTACTGGTATTTCTGTTGTCTCTCCCCCCACTCTGTTTTTCCCTTCTTCAGTACTCTTGCCTGGAAAACCCCATGGACGGAGGAGCCTGGTGGGCTGCAGTCCATGGGGTTGCTAGGAGTCGGACATGACTGAGCGACTTCACTTTCACTTTTCACTTTCATTCATTGGAGAAAGAAATGGCAACCCACTCCAGTGTTCTTGCCTGGAGAATCTCAGGGATGGGGGAGCCTGGTGGGCTGCCGTCTGTGGGGTCACACGGAGTTGGACATGACTGAAGCAACTTAGCAGCAGCAGATAACAGAGATGATGCAACAACAAAAAAGTCACAGCTCCCAGCTCCCTCTTAAACTAGTTTGAAAGTTTATGATAATCTCATAAAGGGGTATCTTGAAAATCCATACAAAACCATTGTTTGTACCTCCTCAGCCACACCTTATGGTAACAACCTCAATGCTGAAAATATCATTTAATTTTTGTTCAAAATGAAAAGTCAACAAGTTAGAATGGATTTTTCATCATCCTCATAGCTTCAAAGAAGGAATTTGTTTTCCCCTTCCTCATAGTAAGCAGTCCCATTAGAACATGCAAATGACAGCAAGCAAATTAAAAGACAAATGTGAATAACTTTAAAGTGGCCTGAAGTGGCAGACTTTGTGTTACTGGAGGCTCAGTATCAATATGTCAAATGACACACAAGTTTAATATTGATTTATTTCTACTCAGTATTATTTATATTCCATTCATTTCATAAATCATCCCCTAAAAAACTTTAAACCAAACTCCACTAAAGTCATTCTAATATAACTTGAAGCAAACTCCTGGTCCTGTATCATGGATTATAATGTGGCTTCTTAAGCATTATCATTGTATTTTATAGCTATTTCATGCCATGCATGCTACTCAGTTGAATACATCCTACTAAGGATCAAGTTTGTAGTTTTCAAGATATTAATCTAGGAGAATAGATTATGATACGGTACCATGGATTTCTGAATTTGAATCTCCAACTGCTGTTTGGGTAAATGTTATTAAGAAGACCTTTATTATTTAGCTTTATAAACATAACTAGATAAAACAAGTTATCTCCAGCCACACATTTGCTTTTGCCAAAGGAACTCTGAGTTTACTGTCAATGTGGTTTATTAGGAATGAAATATTAAAATTTGGAGAGTTACTCTAGGCTGGTTACTGAATGAATTAATTACTTATGGCTTTAGAGTTAATTCTTACTTGAGGCTCCATAATCATACATATTTTAACATCAAAAGCTAGGTGACAAATATTAAAAATAATTTTTTAAAAAGCCTCACAGTTACCCGAATTTGAAATGGAGTAGGTTGTCTGCATGTTACTCTCTATAAAAGAGAAAATCAACAAGTCTAGATTTTAGGACAGGACCCCCTTTAAGAAAAGAAAAAAGAAAATATCCAAACATTTGGGATTCCCATTTGTAAAAGCTGAAGTTTTATAGTTACAGATAACCTGTTTTCTTCCAGATCCATAACCATGCTATTAAAATAGAATGCCAGCTTCCCTCCCCACCCACCAGTCCCTTTTCTTAGATCTGTTGTATACTCTTTATATGGGCTTCCCAGGTGGTGCTAGTGGTAAAGAACTCGCCTGCCAATGCAGACTTAAAAGTGATTCTATCCCTGGGGAAGATGACCTGGAGAAGGGCATGGCAACCCACTCCAGAATTCTTGCCTGGAGAATCCCACCGTCAGCGGAGCCTGGCAGGCTATAGCTGACAGGCTCACAAAGAGTCTGACATGACTGAAGTGACTTAGCATGCTTGCACACTCTTTGTATACTAAATGATTGCCCATCAGTTTCCTTCTTATCAAGGCAACTAAGAATTATATAAAACAAGCCTGTAAACCCAATCTTAATTGCAGGCAAAAGCCTAATTTCCACATCTATTGTCTATGAAAAAAAAACAAAAACATCCCCAACAAATACAAAAGGAAATTAAGTCTCAAGGGCCTCACTTAAAATAGTAAAGGTTGTTAAATTGATTGAAGGAAGGTTGCACTGAGACCTATATAGGCCAAACTTGTGTGAACCGAGAAACAGAGGATTGGGGTATACATACAACATAACCAGACTTCTTCCCCCCGTCCCCCCCCCCCCCCACCCCCACTCACAGACACAGACACACACACACCCTGCCTCTTTACTGAAATTTTATTTTTTTCACTTGAGGGATTTCAACTCAATCATAGTTATCACATGCTAATCTCCCCCAAATCTAAAATGCAAACGACATCCAAATTAACTGTGGAAAAAGGGAAAGCTTATCTGGGCCTGACAGGCTACACACGTTTCCTTCCATTCCTCCTCAGTTTGTGCCATTTTTCACGTGCAGGGGCTATAAAACCCACTGTCAGTCTGTCCCCTGCCTCCTGCCGTTGGCTGTCGATCTGCTGTGGCCTCCCCACTGTGTCAAATCATTCAGTTCCTCTCCAAGCAACGCCTCTCATTGATCACTCCAGAGGGGCTGCTTCTGAAAATGTTGATTCAACTCAGTGGGGAAGATGGGCCCGGTGTAGCTGGAGGAGGAGGACTGGCAGAGATTCTTGAAAACAACACACCTCTTAATTTTCATTGGCACAAGAGCAATCACCACTCCTCCCTTGCCTTTTGAGCTAAACTTCTGCCAAGCTAGCAAGTGATTCCAACTTGAAGTAAAATGGGGCAGGTGGAAAGCCAATTGAATGGTATCACACACAACTGTCTGTTTCTGCCCTGGTGCTATTCACATACTCCCCAGAGAATCCAAGATTCAGCTGCCTTCAGAGTCATCAAGCTCTGCTTGATTCTAAACCTGGAGAATTGAGATTAATGAAAAGTGCTTTTGCCACTAAAAATACCTTTCCCAAAGCAGTGATTTCCTAACCCACAACAGTTTAGAATGGCATCGTTTAACAATGTTTATAAGTCATAAAACATGCATTGGGCTGATGTATGAGTTTGTATCTTTAGAGGAACTAGAATTGCAAACAAACCAAAAAAAAAAAAAAAAAAACTGCAGGGAGAGAGAAAAGAAAAACGTCCTAACAGATGTGTTCACTACTAAATAGAACACACAACATGTGCTGCAAAATAAAAGAACCATTTGGCGACATAAAATATCTTGGCATCTGCGTTAGATTTGTAACCACAGTAAAGTATTGATATGGACCATAAAATTCAAGTTCTATATTCCGGTGCTTCTGGGCGACTCCGCTTTGAAAGACTTTTTGCACTGTGGAATTGTTCTTGTTTATCAAAGCCATTTTATGGCAAACCTGCTTTATGACATTGCATGATTGGCTCATTTTCCAGAAGGAGATGCATAAAATAGGAACAGCTATTAATTCCGAGCAAGGCATAAATTTGACATCTTAAGTGAGTAGATAAGAAACTACACAGCTTCAACCCATTGATAGCAAGACTTACTTAGGAAGATATGTCCAGATAAAAGGTCAATGAAACCTGAAGCTAAGTTTTAATATTAGCCTCATACTTGGTTAATAGATCGTGGAATTGGCTATGTTCAGAAGAACAGATATGGTAAAAAGCAGTGTCTAAAATGTAATACAATATACAATATTTAATAAATGAAGTGTTTTATATGAATATGTAATCTAAATAGTATGGCACATATTTTAATGAGATAGTAAATATAGTCACATATTTTACCCATTTTGTAATCATTAGAATATGATAAAATATAGTCTATAAATTCAAAAGTTCATGAAGACAAAATAGTATACTAAATATAAGTTTTTTAGACAAAGCCTCCATTCTGCTTATAAATACAGCCACTACTTTAAACACCTTATTAAAATTCTGATAGTTATACGTATATTTTAAAATATATATTATCATGTTATTTTCTGTATTAACAATATTGTTGTTCAGTCGCCTGTCATGTCCGACCCTTTGTGACCTCATGGACTGCAGCACGCTAGGCTTCTCTGTGTCCATTGCATTATTACTCCTGATGTGAAGAGACTCATTAAAAAAGACCTTGATGCTGGAAACGATAAGAGGGCAGGAGGAGAAGGGGACAAGAGAGGATGAGATGGTTGGATGACATCACTGACTTAATGGACATGAGTTTGAGCAAGCTCTGGGAGATGGTGAAGGACGGGAAAGTCTGGTGTGCTTCAGTCCACGGGGTCACAAAGAGTCGGACATGACTGAGTGACTGAACAGCCATGAACAATGATAATGTTCATTTCAGTTTAGTCGCTCAGTAGACTCCGACTCTTTGTGACCCCATGGACCACAACACACCAGGCCACCCTGTCCATCACCAACTCCCAGAGTTTACTCAAACTCATGTCCATTGAGTCGGTGATGCCAATCAACCATCTCATTCTCTGTCATCCCCTTTTCCTCCTGCCCTCAATCTTTCCCAGCAGCAGGGTCTTTTCAAATGAGTCAGCTCTTCGCCTCAGGTGGCCAAAGTATTGGAGTTTCAGCTTCACCATCAGTCCATCCAACGAACACTCAGGACTGATTTCCTTTAGGATGGACTGGTTGGATCTCCTTGCAGTCTAAGAGACTCTCAAGAGTCTGATCCAACACCACAGTTCAAAAGCATCAGTTCTTCAGTGCTCAGCTTTCTTTACAGTCCAACTCTCACACCCATACATGACTTCTGGGAAAACCATAGCCTTGACTAGATGGACTTTTGTTGGTAAAAGTAATGTCAGACATCATTAACTTCCTAATATAAAATATAGTGTCTGATTCTTTGCAACCCCATGGACTGTAGCTGGCCAGTTTCCTCTGTCCATGGGGATTCTCTAGGCAAGAATACTGGAGTAGGTTTCCATGCCTTCCTCCAGGAGATCTTCCCAACCCAAGGACTGAACCCAGGTCTCCCGCATTGCAGGTGGATTCACCACCATCTGAGCCACTAGGGAAGCCCCAATATAAAATATGAACATTTTGTCTTTATAGAACCCTACCTGTTTTAATATATTACAATTATGAGTGAAGTAATAAGCAGTTACCATCTCTCTTCACAGAGTAATATTCAGAGTGTGGTAATAAAGCAAACATGGTATATTGCTTTGCTCAGAATGAGAAAATGATCACCTCTTTCTAAAATGTGTCCTTTGATTTTTACCCATCATTCAATTCAGTTCAGTCGCTCAGTCGTGTCCGACTCTTTGCGACCCCAGTGAAGCCCACCAAGCTCCTCTGTCCTTGGGATTCTCCAGGCAAGAATACTGGAGTGGGTTGCCATTTCCTTCTCCAGGGGATCTTCCCAACCCAGGGATTGAACTCAGGTCTCCCGCATTGCAGGCAGACACTTTAACCTCTGAGCCACCAGGGAAGCCCATCATTCAGTTCAGTTCAGTTCAGTCACTCAGTCGAGTCCGACTCTTTGCAACCCCATGAATCGCAGCACACCAGGCCTCCCTGCCCATCACCAACTCCCGGAGTTCACTCAAACTCATGTCCATTGAGTTGGTGATACCATCCAGCCATCTCATCCTCTGTCATCCCCTTCTCCTCCTGCCCCCAATCCCTCCCAGCATCAGAGTCTTTTCCAATGAGTCAACTCTTCTCATGAGGTGGCCAAACTACTGGAGTTTCAGCTTTAGCATCATTCCTTCCAAAGAAATCCCAGGGTTGATCTCCTTCAGAATGGACTGGTTGGATCTCCTTGCAGTCCAAGGGATTCTCAAGAGTCTTCTCCAACACCACAGTTCAAAAGCATCAATTCTTCAGCACTCAGCCTTCTTCACAGTCCAACTCTCACATCCATACATGACCACAGGAAAAACCATAGCCTTGACTAGATGGACCTTAGTCGGCAAAATAATGTCTCTGCTTTTGAATGTACTATCTAGTTTGGTCATAACTTTTCTTCCAAGGAGTCAGCGTCTTTTAATTTCATGGCTGCAATCACCATCTGCAGTGATTTTGGAGCCCACAAAAATAAAGTCTGACACTGTTTCCACTGTTTCCCCATCTATTTCCCATGAAGTGATGGGACCGGATGCCATGATCTTTGTTTTCTGAATGTTGAGCTTTAAGCCAACTTTTTTGCTCTCCTCTTTCACTTTCATCAAGAGGCTTTTTAGCTCCTCTTCACTTTCTGCCATAAGGGTGGTGTCATCTGCATATATGAGGTTATTGATATTTCTCCCAGCAATCTTAATTCCAGCTTGTGCTTCTTCCAGTCCAGCATTTCTCATGATGTCCTCTGCATATAAGTTAAATAAGCAGGGTGACAATATACAGCCTTGACATACTCCTTTTCCTATTTGGAACCAGTCTGTTGTTCCATGTCCAGTTCTAACTGTTGCTTCCTGACATGCATACAGATTTCTCAAGAGGCAGGTTAGGTGGTCTGGTATTCCCATCTCTTTCAGAATTTTCCACAGTTTATTGTGATCCACACAGTCAAAGGCTTTGGCATAGTCAATAAAGCAGAAATAGATGTTTTTCTGGAATTCTCTTGCTTTTTCCATGATCCAGCGGATGTTGGCAATTTGATCTCTGGTTCCTCTGCCTTTTCTAAAACCAGCTTGAACAGCCCATCAGTAATTCCTCTCAAACTCTAGCAGGTATGTAATTTACTGATTGCCCCCTTTATTTTCATCCAGCCTGACTCTTCCTTCTAGAAGGTACCTGTTCTTCTATGTCTGTACTGTAAGGCTTCCTTCTTCCCCTTATATTGGGTTGGCCAAAAAGTTCATTTGAGTATTTTCGTAACAGCTTGAAAAACCTGAATAAACTTTTTGGCTAATCCAATAACCGTCGTTCTGGAATTCACCATTCCCTTTTCTTGGTTACTTCCTTTACTTCTCTCATATGTTGCCACTTCTGAATCCACTGTCTTCCCTCTTGTTGGTTTACTCTCTTTGTTTTGCTGGAACTTATATTCTGGTATTTTTCTGATAAATGGAATATGAGATACAATTTCATTTTGAATCCTTGCACATCAAAAAGTATTCCATTTCTCCTTTCCACTGAATTAACAGTTTGACTAAGCTTAGTAGTCTAATTTGATGATCAATATCTCCATGCTCAGCATTTTTGTTTCACGACTTTTTTCTGAAATGTCCTCTGAAAAACACAATGTTCTTCTGTGTCACAGTGCTTCCTGAATTTGTAAAGATCTTTTCCATCTCAGGTGTTTAAAAGTTCATGATTGTATACCTTGTTACCGACTGTTTTACCATTCCCTGTGCTGAGCCATGGTGAATCCTTTTAGTAGAGACACACATGTTCTACAATTAGGGGTATTTTTTTTTTTTTTTTTTGCTTTACAATACTGTATTGGTTTTGCCATACACTGACATGAATCAGCCATGGGTGTACATGAGTTCCCAATCTTGGATTCAGTGCTTTTATAGATATTCTGGAAAGATAAGAGAGAAAATGGAATATGGAACTTGACCGTTTGAATATTAAATATTGTGGGCTTGTCCTCCTATTTGCTTTCTTTTGAATATTTGATCTCTTTTGTGTTTCACTTGCTCAAATATTATCTCAATTCTGTCTTCCAACACTCCTTTTTTTTCCCTTAATATTTCTACTGTTTTATTTTTAATTTCTTAGAGTTTCTTTTTTAAAGTTTCTAATTCTTTCTTTTAGAGAGACTACTCTTAAGTGATGCCTGAAAATATTGTCTTAACTCTCTGATGATATTAATTGCTAGATTTCCTAAGATTTTCTTCTATTCCTTTGTCATCACTGTTTCATTTTTCTTGTTATTTGCTTGGTCTTTATTTTCCATTTGGCAACTGTCTTTATATAAATGAAAGTCAGAGGCCATTTGTTTAAGAAGGAAGTTCTAAGTGCTTGGGTCAGTCTTGGACATTGGTGGGTTTAACTATCTGAAAGAGAAGGTTATCTGTAGAGATTTATTTTCTATGTGTATTTTCACTAGAAGAGGCATATTTAACCAAATAATATTAGCTTTGGTTTCTTTAGCTTTAAAAAAGGAAGCTTAAGTTTTGTTGTTTTTTTTTTTTAAACAGTGTTACATTTGGACATTTAAAAATCAATAGCAATAGAAAAAAGTTGTATATTTTTCATGTGGAGCATTGATTGCTGCAACTTTTACATTTTAATCTCAAACCTGTTAGTCTTATCTCCTTTACATGTCTTTTAAAGGGTATTCTTATTCTAAAAATATCAGGGGCCTTTAAGAGTGATAAAACTAAGTAAATATATCCCCAGGATGTTTTTTCTATTCTAAATATAATTAACATGGGTGACTAATATCCCTGTAAATATAAAGTACACCTAGAAAGATTGCTTTGCAAAGAAAGAACACTTTCATTAATTGTATGAATCAAAGGAAGGAACTGCATTTTGAGAATTTAACAGTCAAAATGTACACAAAATGGATGATAGACACCATTAGCAGAAATAACCTGAAATCTGCCTATAAAAATATAAGTGGTTTGGAAATATCCACAGTTCCAATCAAGGCGACCTATGTGCAATCTCAGGAAGGTGAGACCAAAGTGCAACTGAAACTTATAAAAGGTAAGTCTAAATAATTGCATTAAATATTGTCTAGAGAAAGATAATGTGAACAAAAGAGGAGCATCTCTTGATGAAACACAAATAAGGAAAATCCAAAGAGAAGAATGTTGGTAGGAGTTGTCCACCCTAGATTGCCAAGGTGCTGAATTGCTAAGATGAATTGCTGAGGGATGAGGGAAACTTTACCATCATGCTTAACAAACTCATGCCCAGATCTTAAAATGTTGCAGTATGACATGAGGAAATCATCTCCCTGAATTTACCACCCATTTGGAGGTATTTCTGTAATTATTCTGCTGTTACTATGATGGCCCCAGGGAGACTGTACCACATTTGATCAACTGGGCACGCATCCAGATGTACCCAGAAGCCTCTTTCTTGATTTTCTGTTGCTCAGCTAGGGACAGAATTTTACATAAGAACTTACCAAAGGTTCTAATAAGTGGGAAAAAAAAAAAAAAAAAGGATGGCAGTGGAACAAGCAAGAAAGATTCAACTGGATTTTCTGGTTTACTAGATTCAAAGAACTTAGGTTTTGCTTGGTGTACCTTACAGTGTTATTTATGTCTCTAATGCCACAAATCAGAGGTAAGGTTTCAAAGTGTCAAGAAAGGAATAAAAAATGCACCTGTGTTCAGGCTTAGCAAGGAGCTTCTCCCAGCCTTCCAGATTCTTTTTTTGTACCTGAGTATTACTTTCCCCTGGGTAATTGGCAGTGGGAATGTATACACTCCTGAGGGGCTTACTCTGATATTTACCCACAAAGGTTTGATCTTCTTCTGTGGTCTGAAAAAAAAGACTTATCAGAAGATAGTGTAGTGATTCCAATGAAAAAATACACATACACCATAGTTAGCACTGCTTTCATTATAAGAGATCAGCAATACAATTCAAATAGGTAAAGACATCTGTCATCAGGACTATGTGTCATGTTCTTACTGAGTGATCATTATATACAGGCTGTGAATTTGAGGCAAGGATGTTTCATTTGCAACAGAGAAGATATGTTGCTTTTCCACATACTTTACCATAAAGAAGAGCAATGTTGAAAATGCCAGGGAACTCAGAATTCTAATCAACAAAATTTTAATGGAATATTTACAAGTTATTTTTATTGATTTTTTTGGACTGTGATGAAATATTTTATGATGTAGTTTGATAGAGTCAGCATCCTGAATCCTATCTATCTGGGGGCTGTGACAATATTGACTTCCACTTCTTGCCAAACTGATGACTAAACCCTGGGTCAGAATGACCAAAATTAGATAATGTCACTTTAGAAATCATCTTGATATACAGCCTGTCTTCCCTCCTGATCATGGTAAATAGTTGGTTGTATCCATTACACTGAACCAAAAGGAGAGGTGATGTGAAAGACATGAGAGCCACTGGACCACGTATAAGAAAATATCAATACCCAGTTAGAGTAAGTGAGGGGAAATGTTAACTTCAAGCAGTTAAAGAAAAAGCAAACAAGATCAGGTAATCTAAAGAGAAAGTTAAGACCTGAAAACTCATTAAAGACTAGCAGTTGTCATTTTTCTTGGACAGTCCAGAGTCAGGCTGGTGGAGTAGAGAGGGTGAGGGGACATGGAGAATTGAATCCAGCAGTCCAAGGTGGGGAGGCTTTCAGCTAGAAGTCCCAGAAACCCTGATAAAGAGAGGAAGAGAAATGTGGAGGGGGTGTGTAGAGCAGGCATGGCCCCCAAGAGCTACCAAAAGGCACCAGGGAGGATGACATACATTCCAAAAAGAAGGTAAAACCAGCCTTTAAGATGCAGTTTCTGACCTGGGCCGTAGGGTACATACACGTGCATGCAAACACTCCAGGGATCACTATTATGCTCACTGAAGAAGGGGAGACAGGGCATCTGTTAGTCGCTCAGTTGTGTCCAACTTTTGACCCCATGGATTTAGCCTGCCAGGCTCCTCTGTTCATGGAATTCTCCAGGCAAGAATATTGGAGTGGGTTGCCATTTCCTTCTCCAGTGTAACTTCCTTATCCAGGGACTGAACCCCAGTCTCCTGCACTGCAGGCATTCTTTACCATCTGAGCCACCAGAGAAGTCCCAGAAGAAGGGAAATCCCCAAACTGGTATCTCTGTGTTTTCTGTTTAATAGGTGTTGGCTCAGGGTCCTGGAGTCCATTTACTGGTGGAAAAGAAGGCATGTGGGAAGAAACTCTGATGTCTTCTCTTCTTGCCAAAGTAGGGCAAAACCATGCCCTAGTGATGCGAGGTCTGTGGACAACCAAGGAGGCTGACAGAACCATGCCTTTTAAATCGTTGTTAAGTCCAAGACTGTCCTTTAGAATGTTTTAGTCTCTGAGACTCACTCCCTCTTAGGGACCCACTAAATCGGACAGCAGGGTGACAGTTATCACAATCTGATATGTGGACACCTATCCACTAGGAATTGGACTGGAGCCGTCCATTCACTTTACCGAGTCTACAGAATGGAAAGTAACTCTTATAATGTAATGGCTTCTAGCCACTCCTGCTCAGGGCCAGCTTTGGATTAGTGATGAGGAACTAAAAAGGCCTTAAGTACTTTTACAAATCCCAGGAAAATGTTCTTCTTAGTTAAGTATATAATGATACATGAAGGCAGAAGAGGTTTGCCTATACCAAGCTTTCATCTTAGATGTCTGTGGCTCATAATGACACCTTTGAAAATTACTGACATTCATTTAAGAAATATTTGAGGCCATTGTCTCAAGAAGAATAGCCACTTTCTAGTAAACATCATTGCTTTTAGGCTTAAAAAATTACTTGATTCATATGTTTGAATCATATGTTGATTCATATGTCTTCCTTATTACCCCCACATTGTTGTTATTTTATAACTTTTAAATTAATATGCATTAAATTAAAGAGCCATAGTATTTGCTTAGATTCATATAACCATTGCCACAATCAGGATACAGGACAACTGTATTAATAATAGTCCTGAGAATTCCATTGTGCTGAATTTTTGTATGTAAATATTCTCCTCCTCTCAAACTCCAGCCACATCTGTTCTCTGTTATTATAGTTCCACCTCTTCTAGAATGTTGCATACATAAATTCAAATTTGTCAACTTATGAAACTTCTGAACAACAAAATGATGGAAGAAAGAATTCAGACTCAATTGTACAATTGAGCTTTGTTCCACGGGATGAGAGCTACAGAGATGCTTATAAAGGGAAGGAAAAAAAAAAACCACATACACACACATTTGGGAAATTTGAAAGGGCATTGGGTGACCTTTACAACTTGAGTGCAAGTTCCTGGTAGTTGGTCATTGCCTGGGTTATCCGTGGAGGGCATTCTAGGCAGAAGCTTTGGCAGAGTCAAAGGTTCATACTTTTCCAGTCTATTGCAGGGAGCCAGCGTGAGGAATCCCACCCGTGACAAGGTCTTGCGGAAGGAAGCCTGACAAAACGCAAGGACGTGTTCAGCTTCAGGGATTCCCCCTGGAAATTCCTGAGCATCCACCCCCCCCCCCCCAAGACCAGAATCTGCCTGCTTTACTATGTTATGCTTTCCACCTAATCTTCTGTCATTAACAGGGGACTGTCCCCCCACCAGCTTTTTCTGGAAAAAATTAGAGCTTTTAGATAATTAATCTCCTGGGCATAATATGAGTGTTTCAATCCAAAAACCCCTCTGATGGCTTTCTAGCCTGCCTGCAGGACTCGTATAGCTGCACATGTGATTGTTTGAGGCCTCCCGACTGTGGGGGACACAGGAAGCTTAAAACATCCTAGGAATGTCGAGGCTTCCGAGGAGTCAAAATCATTAGAATAGGACCGATTAAAGGTTTCATTTGTTTAGCCAATACTTGCTGCCAAATTCTCATATCTTTTATTTTTAGGAATAGTTGGTATATAGAAAAACAGGTAGTAGACCTGATATTAGCAACACTAGATCTTTGAGTTAAGTACCTTCTTTGTTATAACCCACTGCACCTTTGTTCTATAGGAATGTAACTTTTTTGTACTTTGAGGGTGATGCAGAGTAAAGAGGAAATACTTCTAGGGAAAAGGAGTTTTCTGGACAATTATCTAGGAAGAGAGCCATAAAAATGTTAACAAGCCTCTTGGCCAGAAGATAATGTAAACCACCTGGGATCTTTCGTATATGGGAGGGTATGCAAAAAGAAAGTCTTGTTTGTCTCAATGAGGGTCAGGACTGCTGCCCCTGCATAACTCTATTTCTTTATGTACAACTTGGGGTATATAAGCTGATTTTTAAAAATAAAGTTTTTGGAGTCTTGCACGGATGCTGGGCTTCCCCATGTCGTTCTTTTCTTTTTCCGGCTGAATTCCCATTAGGCTCACCACGTCTACTTATTTGCCCTGGCTGCTAAGACCCACGCGAAAGGGAGCCTAAGGCGGGGCACCCTTCGATATTCAAGTGGGTCACGGTGGCCCTACGTATATGGTGCAAACATTTTGTCTCGAGGTTTTCTTCCTAATCTATTTTCTTCCTAATCTATTTTCTTCCAAATCTAATCTTATATCTCTAAACAAATAAGTTTTCCTCGCCGACGCCATCCACCCTTCGAATTCCCTGGATCTACCAGGGCTGGACCCCAGCAAGTCTATGGATTTTCCAAGAACACAGAGTACATGACTGAATCCCAAGTCTGTCGTGGCTGCCTGGTTTCATCTGGTTGTGGGTCTGTTAGTTATGTTGAGTCCATTTCCTATGTTTTATTTCCCCCAGAAGATTTTATTTTTATTTTCATGTAGTGTATAACTTTGTGAGTCTGGTTTGCTTCACTTAGCAGAAGGCATATGAGATTCATCTGTGTTGTTTATCAATAGTTCATTCCACTTTACTGAAGGGTAATATTTCACAGGCTACAGTCCTGGAGGTCACAAAGAGTTGGACATGACTGAGCGACTGGTTACAGTAAACCACAGTTTGTAAATGCACACATTAAAGGACATTTTATTCCAGATTTTTGCTATTATGAACAGTGCTGCTATAAATATTTGTATATATAAGTTTAACTTCTTCTTGGATAAAGACGTAGGAGTGAGATTTTGGAGTTATAAGTGTACATGTAACTTTTGGCTGTTAACTACTTGTTTATATCCACAAGTAAATAGATGGGTAGATTCTGACTCTGTTTACATGTAAATACTCTATTAGCATTTTATTAAAAGTACATATTCTGCTCTAAACACCGAGGAACAGCAGAAGTTAATAAGACATTGTACATTAAATAAATGCCTGAGTATATGGATATAAGAAGGATATTAGTTTTGCAAGGTTGTCATAACCAAGTACCACAAATTGAGTGGCTTAAAGCAGCACACAGTGTTGTCTCATGATTCCAGAGTTTGGAAGTCCAAAATCAAGGTGGTGGCAAGACCATTTTTCTTCTGAGACTCTGAGTAAAATCCTTCCTGTTGTCTTCTTGGCTTCTGGAAGTAGCTGACAGTTTTCAGCTTTCCTTGGCTTGTAGCTATAGCACTTCAATTTCTGCCTTTCTTCTAATTTCTTTTGTATTATTTTAAGGACTCTCAGCATACTGGATTAAGGCCCCATGACTTGATAGACGTGAGTCTGAGTGAACTCCGGGAGTTGGTGATGGACAGGGAGACCTGGCGTGCTACAATTCATGGGGTCGCAAAGAGTCGGACACGACTGAGCGACTGAACTGAACTGAACTGAACTGCTCCAGCATAACCTTGTCTTTACTAATTACAGCTGCAAAGACTCCATTTCCAAATAAGATCACATTTTGAGGTACTGGAGATTAGAACTCCAAAATACATTTGGAAGGGGCACAATTCAACCTATAAAAATGGGGACAAAAAGTGTATTATGTGCTGATTATTGGCTAGGCATTGTGCTCGGTGGTGAGAATAGAATGGCCAGTATATTAGGCAAAGCTCTAGATCTCATAGACTCCATAGTCTAGTGGCCAAGATGTATTTTAATCCAATTATTACCAAAGATCTGTTTATAAAAGTATAGCCTTTCTTAGGAGAAGGATACAATACTCTAGGAATCAAAATAAGGGGTTCTTACTAGGTCCAGAGTTTAGAGAAATCTTCTCTGAAGAAGTAACACTTAAGATGCCCCCAGAGAACCAAATGATGTGATATCAGACACAAAAAAGAGAGGGGGAAAAGGTATTCCATGCAGAAGGAAAAGCATATAAAGAAGACTGGAAGCTGGAAACAGTATCATATTCCAGGAATTCAGCAAGAAAGAGTGAAGAAAGAGTGTCAGGGGATACAAACACCCTGAGAATGGTTTGATTGTGTAGAAATTTGTAGATTCTGGCTTAGCTTTTGGACCATATTTTAAGGGCAATTTGAAGTCAATGAAAGGTTTTATTCCAGAGGTTGACATGATCAGAGATGCATTTACAAAGATCTCCTACTCTGTGGAATAGATTAAGTGGGGACAAAATAAATTTCAAGTGAGATTATATTCGACTGTTTAAAACAAGACATCATAGCCCCTTGCCTTAAAGTGGTGTTGATGGAAATAGAAAAATGAGGCTGTATGTTGGAAACTCAGTAAGAATTTGATTTAGTATGAGGAACATAGAGACATCAAAGAAAACATTCACATTTCCAGGATGAGCCGTTAGCGAAGTGAAAGTGCCTTTTGCTGACTTAAGGACTACCAGTGGGCATTCAGATTCAGGGTGTGAGATGCACCAGGAATTGTATTTGTGTGTTATACATGTCTGCAAGACATAGTCAGATGATTGTATCAAGCCAGTGCCTTTGTGCTCAATGACTCAGTTGTGTCTGACTTCTTTGCAACCCCTGGGACTGAATTCCACCAGGATCCTCTGTCCATGAAATTTTCAAGGCAAGAATACTAGAGTGGGTTCCAGTTCTCCCACGTGGGGATCTTCCAGACTCAGGGGTCAAACCTGCACCTCCTGCATTGCCAAGCAGATTCTTCACCAATGAGCCACCGGGGAAGCCATCAGGCCAGTAGCTGGATATAAAACTGTAAAAATGTCTGAGCTGGACACATACATTTTTGAGTCATCAGCATAGTAATGGTAATTTAACTGAGAGAATGAATGAAATTATCTAGGTGAGGAGTATAGAATTAGAAGAGCTAAAATTGGGCCCTAAGGAACTCATCATTCAAAAGTCAGGCAAAGAGGAGGTTCCAAGAAAGGAGACTGAGGTAAGCTGGCATACTTGCTGATAGATACAACTCTAGAATAGGTTATAGGTGGGAGTGGATGGCAGGCATTGAATGCAGAGGCAGCAGCAAAAACACAGGGCAAAACTGCAAGCAAGTTAAATTCAGAACATATTGGCAAGTTGGTTAGGTTGGTGGAAGAACAGGATGTATAAATTGATTTAGTGAGAAGGAAGCCTGGATTGTTCGGTTAGGATCAAATCAGGGAAAGCCTTGGCTCAAATAGTTGGCTTTTCACCTAACTGGTATCTTTTCAAGAAAATCACTTTAGAACAGAGTGTGGAACTGCCCTGCAAACAATCCCTGAATGGGCTAGAGGGAGTGGCAAGGCAGGGAGTTAATTCAGGTTTTATTTTCATTAATGTGCTTTATTTCAATAGAAAATAACTTGGTCCTTCTGCAGATACTCTTTTTAGGGACGTATATCCCATACTTTCTTCCTGCATAAGTGGATGTTTCCTATTTACTCACAATGAAATGGAGAATATAAATGAATAGTGTAAATATGGCTTTTTGTGTCCTAATTGAACCAACATTTTCTTGAAAGGCAGTCTTGAGTAAAAGCCAGTTAAAGGATCTTTAAAAAAAAAAAAAAAGTGCTGCAATCAATCGGTGGTTTAATTTCTAACAGTAACACACACTTTCTAATTCCCTAAGGTGTGGTTTTCCTATGTCACTGAGCCAGCCTCAACCACCTTGGAAATCAGTCAGGAGCTGGAATTGACTCAGTACTCAGCACAATGACCAAAGACATTAGCTACAGTCACAACCTAATTGTAATGTAATTCCAGTAATACACGCAGTTAGCACTGAGCACAATTTAGGGTTCCCTGCCTAGAGTTTCAGGAACGCCATGCTGTTATTGTAATGAACCCACTGCTTTGCTGCTCCAGTTTTAGTCCTTAGCTTTATTACTCAGGATGAGTTCCTCAATTGTTTCTAAAACTCCTCCTAGAGAAAGACATAATAATGACTCTGACTACCACTATCATATGACTTAGGAACTGACTTCATAAATGTTAGCTATTGCCAGCCATTTCATAACTCATCACTCTATTTTTTGCACAGACTATATAATCTGCCCAACAACTCTATGAGTAGGTCTACGGTTAACCTTCAAGTTTAAATCATTTGATTAAAGCACACAGGGCTTCCCTGGTGGCTCAGACAGTAAAGAATCCACCTGCCAATGCAGGAGACCCAAGTTTGATCTCTGGATTGGAAAGATCCCATGGAGAAGGGAATGGCAACCCACTCCGGTATTCCTGCTTTGAGAATCCCATGGATACAGCAGCCTGGCGGGCTATACAGTCCATGGAGTTGCATAGAGTCAGACACAACTAAGTGACTAACACACATACACACACCATTCATACACATTAGCAAGTATAAGTAGCAGGATTTGGAGCTAAATCAATCTGATTCTGGAGCCTACTATTATTATTAATATACTGTATTGTTACATTCACTAGGTTACAAATTAGTTTGCCTTCTCAGTTCAGTTCAGTTCAGTCGCTCAGTCGTGTCCGACTCTGCGACCCCATGAATCTCAGCACACCAGGCCTTCCTGTCCATCACCATCTCCCGGAGTTCACTCAGACCTACGTCCCTTGAGTCCATGATGCCATCCAGCCATCTCATCCTCTGTCATCCCCTTTTCCTCCTGTCCCCAATCCCTCCCAGCATCAAAGTCTTTTCCAATGAGTCAACTCTTCGCATGAGGTGGCCAAAGTACTGGAGCTTCAGCTTTAGCATCATTCCTTCCAAAGAAATCCCAGGGTTGATCTCCTTCAGAATGGACTGGTTGGATCTCCTTGCAGTCCAAGGGACTCTCAAGAGTCTTCTCCAACACCACAGTTCAAAAGCATCAATTCTTCGGCACTCAGCCTTCTTCACACTCAGCCAAATCTCACATCCATACATGACCACAGGAAAAACCATAGCCTTGACTAGATGGACCTTAGTCAGCAAAGTAATGTCTCTGCTTTTGAATATACTATCTAGATTGGTCATAACTTTTCTTCCAAGGAGTAAGTGTCTTTTAATTTCATGGCTGCAATCACCATCTGCAGTGATTTGAGAGCCCACAAAAATAAAGTCTGACACTATTTCTACTGTTTTCCCATCTATTTCCCATGAAGTGATGGGACCGGATGCCATGATCTTTGTTTTCTGAATGTTGAGCTTTAAGCCAACATTTTGCTCTCCTCTTTCACTTTCATCAAGAGGCTTTTTAGTTCCTCTTCACTTTCTGCCATAAGGGTGGTGTCATCTGCATATATGAGGTTATTGATATTTCTCCCAGCAATCTTGATTCCAGCTTGTGTTTCTTCCAGTCCAGTGTTTCTCATGATGTACTCTGCATAGAGTTAAATAAGCAGGGTGACAATATACAGCCTTGACATATTCCTTTTCCTATTTGGAACCAGTCTGTTGTTCCATGTCCAGTTCTAACTGTTGCTTCCTGACCTGCATATAGGTTTCTCAAGAGGCAGGTCAGGTGGTCTGGTAGTCCCATCTTTTGAAGAATTTTCCACAGTGTATTGTGATCCACAGTCAAAGGATTTGGCATAGTCAATAAAGCAGAAATAGATGTTTTTCTGGAACTCTCTTGCCTTTTCCATGATCCAGCGGATGTTGGCAATTTGATCTCTGGTTCCTCTGCCTTTTCTAAAACCAGCTTGAACATCAGGAAGTTCACAGTTCATGTATTGCTGAAGCCTGGCCTGGAGGATTTTGAGCATTACTTGACTAGCATGTGAGATGAGTGCAATTGTGTGGTAGTTTGATCATTCTTTGGCATTGCCTTTCTTTGGGATTGGAATAAAAACTGACCTTTTCCAGTCCTGTGGCCACTGCTGAGTTTTCCAAATTGGCTGGCATATTGAGTGCAGCACTTTCACAGCATCCTCTTTCAGGATTTGAAATAGCTCAACTGGAATTCCATCACCTCCACTAGGTTTGTTCGTAGTGATGCTTTCTAAGGCCCACTTGACTTCATATTCCAAGATGTCTGGCTCTAGATTAGTGATCACACCATCGTGATTATCTGGGTCTTGAAGATCTTTTTTGTACAGTTCTTCCGTGTATTCTTGCCACCTTTTCTTAATATCTTCTGCTTCTGTTAGGTCCAGAACATTTCTTTCCTTTATCGAGCCCCTCTTTGCATGAAATGTTCCCTTGGTATCTCTAATTTTCTTGAAGAGATCTCTAATTTTCTTGAAGAGATCTCTAGTCTTTCCCATTTTGTTGTTTTCCTCTATTTCTTTGCATTGATCACTGAAGAAGGCATTCTTATCTCTTCTTGCTATTCTTTGGAACTCTGCATTCAGATGCTTATATCTTTCCTTTTCTCCTTTGCTTTTCACCTCTCTTCTTTTCACAGCTATTTGTAAGGCCTCCCCAGACAGCCATTTTGCTTTTTTGCATTTATTTTCCATGGCGATGGTCTTGATCCCTGTCTCCTGTACAATGTCACGAACCTCATTCCACAGTTCATCAGGAACTCTGTCTATCAGATCTAGACCCTTAATCTATTTCTCACTTCCACTGTATAATCATAAGGGAGTTGATTTAGATCATACCTGAATGGTCTAGCGGTTTTCCCTACTTTCTTCAATTTAAGTCTGAATTTGGTAATAAGGAGTTCATGATCTGAGCCACAGTCAGCTCCTGCTCTTGTTTTTGTTGACTGTATAGAGCTTCTCCATCTTTGGCTGCAGAGAATATAATCAATCTGATTTCAGTGTTGACCATCTGGTGATGTCCATGTGTAGAGTCTTGTCTTGTGTTGTTGGAAGAGGGTGTTTGCTATGACCAGTGCATTTTCTTGGCAAAACTCTATTAGTCTTTGCCCTGCTTCATTCCGCATTCCAAGGCCAAATTTGCCTGTTACTCCAGGTGTTTCTTGACTTCCTACTTTTGCATTCCAGTCCCCTATAATGAAAAGGACGTCTTTTTTGGGTGTTAGTTCTAAAAGATCTTGTAGGTCTTCATAAAACTGTTCAACTTCAGTTTCTTCAGCGTTACTGGTTGGGGCATAGACTCGGATAACTGTGATATTGAATGGTTTGCCTTGGAGACAAACAGAGATTATTCTGTCGTTTTTGAGATTGCATTCAAGTACTGCATTTTTTGGACTGTTTTGTTGACCATGATGGCTACTCCATTTCTTCTGAGGGATTCCTGCCCACAGTAGTAGATATAATGGTCATCTGAGTTAAATTCACCCATTCCAGTCCATTTTAGTTTGCTGATTCCTAGAATGTCAGCGTTCACCCTTGCCATCTCCTGTTTGACCACTTCCAATTTGCCTTGATTCATGGACCTGACATTCCAGGTTCCTATGCAATATTGCTCTTTACAGCATCGGATCTTGCTTCTATCACCAGTCACATCCACAGCTGGGTACTGTTTTTGCTTTGGCTCCATCCCTTCATTCTTTCTGGAGTTATTTCTCCACTGATCTCCAGTAGCATATTGGGCACCTACAGACCTGGGGAGTTCCTCTTTTGGTATCCTACCCTTTTGCCTTTTCATACTGTTCGTGGGGTTCTCAAGGCAAGAATCCTGAAGTAGTTTGCCATTCCCTTCTCCAGTGGACCACATTCTGTCAGACCTTCTCAGTTAGAGCAAAAGTTTCTTTAGGAGTTCTATATTTGTCAGGGGCTTTGCAGACTCACCAAATAATCAATGTTTGTATAGGGAAGGGCAAAAAAAAAAAAAAGGCATTAAAAAGAGAAAAGAAAAAGCTACTGCAGCAAAAATGGAAATGATTGAGCTTATGGTGAGAAATCTTTATCAAGAGTTTTTTCAATGCATGATACTGGATGCTTGGGGCTGGTGCACTGAGATGACCCAGAGGGATGGTACAGGGAGGGAGGAGGGCGGGGGGTTCAGGATGGGGAACACATGTATACCTGTGGCAGATTCATGTTGATGTATGGCAAAACCAATACAATACTGTAAAGTAATTAACCTCCAATTAAAATAAATAAATTTATAATTTTTTAAAAAAGGGGGTTTTTTTCAACATAAAAAATAAATCAAAATAGATTGTGAGGTAGGGACATTTTCATTCATTTCACCACGAGTTTGTATGGTTACTAGAAAAATAATTGTAATACTTCTTTTAAATTCCTGAGATCTTAAAATACCAATTTAGGCTAATCCTGGCATATGCATCTACGGAGAAAGGCTGTGTGGTCTGAAACACTTAGCACAGATTGGAATCTTGCTTCTGGTACTCCTAGCTGTGTGATCTTCTAGAACTTACTTAGACTGAGCCCCACATTCAACTTATATAACACAGGTATAATATCACGTACTTTATAAAGTTTTGGTGAGGATTCTACTTTATATCGTGTCTGAGAGAATTCTCGAAGAAGATAGATGACCTGAGATTTTACCCTAAATTAGATCTAAATAACCCCCTGTCCATCTTTGTTCCTGTGGGGCCACATGGAATAGCCTTCCATAGCACAACCAAGACTGGAGATGACCAGTTCCTCATCACTGCTGCTGCTGCTGCTAAGTCGCGTCAGTCGTGTCTGACTCTGTGCGGCCCCATAGACAGCAGCCCACCAGGCTCCGCCATCCCTGGGATTCTCCAGGCAAGAACGCTGGAGTGGGTTGCCATTTCCTACTCCAATGCATGAAAGTGAAAAGTGAAAGTGAACTTGCTCAGTCATGTCCGACTCTTAGAAACCCCATGGACTTTAGCCCACCAGGCTCCTCCATCTATGGGACTTTCCAGGCAAGAGTACTGGAGTGGGGTGCCATTGCCTTCTCTAGGCACCTGGAAATCAAGCCCCATGACAACACAGAGAGGCAGGCATTACGAACCTATTTCATAGATGTAGAAACTAAGACCCAGGTTCCCACTGAAGACTCAGAATATAAAACAAAAATAAGGGTGCATTTTTATCAGGTACTGTTTCACAAAGTCTTATTTACATAATCTCATAGAATCTAACTTATAGGGTTATTGTGAGGATTTGATTTTTTTTTTTCTCAGTTTACAAAAGTGACGGCGGAGTGTTTGAGAGGCTAATAAGCTTACTCAGAGGCAGCTAACAAAGCGAAAAAACAGGGATTGAATCCAAGCCTTTTTACTCTGTATTCCCTACTCTTATCCATGACAGAATGTCCTCTCTCAGACCCAGATGTGGCCTGGTGACAAGATATTTGGCGACAGGGACACATTTGAAATTCTATTTCATGTTTTCCCCCAATTTTGTCTACATCTCTCGCCATATCCATATTTTTAAGTCTTTAATTAGTAAGTATATTAGTTACCAATGGCTGTATAGTAAATTACCCCAAAACATAGAAGCCAAAACCAAAATAATCATCTATATCTCATAGTTTCTGGGAGTTGGAATTCGGAAGTGGCTGACAGAGTACCTCTGGTTCAGTGTCTCAAGTGAGGTTGCAGCCAGGATGCTGGCTAGAGCTTCTGTGCTCTGAACAGGCTTCCAAGATAGCTCATTTGCATGGATGATAAATCAGTGCTGGTTGTGGGCAAGTGGCCTCAGTTTCTTCCCATATGGGTTGCTCCACAGGTGCTTGAGTGTACATAGGATACGGTGACTGTCCTTCCCCAGAGTGAGTGTCTTTCTATTCCCTCTCCCCACAAAACGCACACAACTCTATGATGACTCATAGATTAAAAGAAAAACAAAACCAACACAAGGTAAAGTAATTGTGTCCACTAACACCTGTCTCTGGAGAAGGCAATGGCACCCCACTCCAGAACTCTTGCTTGGAAAATCCCACAGACTGAGGAGCCTGGAAGGCTGCCATCCATGGGGTTGCTGAGGGTCGACATGACTGAGTGACTTCACTTTCATTTTTCACTTTCATGCATTGGAGAAGGAAATGGCAACCCACTCAGTGTTCTGACCTGGAGAATCCCAGGGACGGTGGAGCCTGGTGGGCTGCTGTCTGTGGGGTCGCAAAGAGTCGGACACAACTGAAGTGACTCAGCAGCAGCAATACCTATCTCATAGAATGGCTGGGTCAATTAAGAAAGATTAAATAAACAGAAGTCCTCCAAAATGGTAACAGTGCCTCAGGATTCTACACTTGGTAACATTGGTTGTTGTTGTTGAGTGTCTCAATTGTATCCAACTCTTTTGCAACCCCTTGGATTGTAGCCTGCCTCCTCTGTCTATGGGATTTCCCAGGCAAGAATACTCGAGTGGGTTGCCATTTCCTTTTCCATGGGATCTTCCCAACTCAGGGATCAAACCCACGTCTCCTGCATTGGCAGGCAGATTCTTTACCACTGAGCCACCAGGGAAGCCCCTACACTTAACGTTACACTTGTAACGTTATAAGATCTCAGCTGACCTTCCTAAGAGAGGGTTCACAGCTGATTTCTGTGAACAGGCTGTGTCTGTGTGCTTATCTCAGAGATAAGACTAAGACAGCTGAAAAGAAGAGAAACAGCTTAGATCTAGCTCCAGTTAGTGACTGAGCAAATTTTGATGCAAGTTCCCAGTCTCCAAGGCCAATGCATCGCTTTACAATCTGGTAGAATTTTAGGTCTATTATTTGAAGACATTATTCTCCACATAAAGGCCTATGTGGCAATATAAACCTAAGATTTAAGACTTCTCTGAAGCCCTGCCCCCTCAGCTGCTCAGCTCCTTCCCTAGGATGGATCCCAAAGGGCTCCATCAAATCCCTAAAGGGGCCTGGGTCCAGCTTGAAACCACCTCACTCCATCATACTCAAGAAACTGCTCTGGCAGGAGCCCTGTCATCTTACAGCACAATCCACAGGAACTCAGCAGCTCAGAATGAAAAACACAATCACTTCCATCCATCACGAGTGAAAGGCAGGAAAATGATTGGATGGGTGTCCTGAGCACCTTGGTCTCCACCAGCTTGCTATATTTGATATTATTACTAATGGAAGAAGGGGATGGTGAATGTCCTACTGTGTATAATATCAATGGCCTGAGTCTTGATAGATAAATGTGACTTTTATGAAGTTTATGGATGACCCATCAGGGAAAGTCTCCACTGCAATTGCAGAAAGATTTTCAATGCCACCCCAGGTAGCTGGACACTAAGATAACTAAAGCAAACACCTGTGCTCAGGGGAAGAGCTGCAGTTGATCTTTAATGTTCTGGTCAGAGGAGACCTTTAGTTCAAAGATGAAGAATGAGGTTCTATAGCATTTATGGTTTCCCTTTGCCAGGTACTTTCTATCTGTTATTGCAGGCGAGGCCTTCATTGATCTTTTCTCCCAGCTGTTATTTATTCTCTCCCTTTTAGCTTCAGTGAAGGAAGAAGATGAAGGGCCCAGGTACTTTGTCATTTTTGAACACATCCGAACAGCGTAGCACTTTCTAAATAAGAAAACCAATAGTTATTTTCTTCAGTGCTCCCACAACACTGTGTTACCCTTGGGAATGGAAGGGCTGCCCCCTGGGAACAGGGATTGAGTGAGATTGGAATTGGGAATGTATCTGATAGTTACCTTTTTTCCATTTCATTTCCTCTGGGGTCTGCATTCTTGAGTAACACTGAGCTACTGATAGTTTCTACAAAATAGAGCATGGCCCTTCACTTCCATGATAATTCTTTCACTTTCTATGTATATTTCTTTCTCTGATTAATTTTTCCCTTAGCAGGAGGGGTGTCTTTTTATCAGAACACTTAGAGCGGAAGTGCCTTTGACGATAGAAAGGTCCATGTTCTGTCCCCAGGTATATCCATGTTCTTTTGTGTGACCTAGCAACACATTCATAACCTCTTTGTGGCTCAGGATCTCCCCCCTTAAAATAGCAGTAAGTGTTCACTCCCTAAGATTTCTATGAGAGATAGGAGAATGAAGAGATGAGAGAGTATGTGTGTGGCAGTCACTCGGTCATGTTTGACTCTTTGTAACCCCATGGACTGTAGCCCACCAGGCTCTTCTGTCCATGGGATTTTTCAGGCAAGAATACTGGAGTGGGTAGCCATTCCCTTCTCCAGGGACTCTTTCTGATCCAGGGATCGATCCCAGGTGTCCTCCATTGCAGGGAGATTCTTTACATCTGAGCCACCAGGGAAGCCTCAATAACCACTCAGTAAGGCAGTCAAATGTAATAATAACTGAATGTTATGTATGTATAATGAATAAGGATAACAATAACAACTCAAGGCTTCCATTATCTTGCCCAGGGCACCTTCCCTGATTCCACAGTTACCTTCATCATAGAATATGATGGTCAACTCTCACATCTCTCTTTTCCTTTAGATTTTACATATCTAGAGGCAAGACTTATGCTCAGGTTAAAAATTTTGTGTTTCTTAGCACCTAACAAAATGCCTGCAACAGAGTGAATGAATATTTAACTGACATTGCTTTCCTGCCTTCCGTTCTTTGGTTTCTTCAATGTATCCGTCATTTCAATAAGTATTTAATAAGTCGCCTCTGCTGTAAGCATAGAAATGCTAGATATGCAGGTATGGATTGGGCAAGCACTTAAGAATTCATTGTTGTCTGGGTGGATAAACAGGTTTATAAATAGATAGCTTCAGTGCAAGTTAGTGATTCTGTGATAGAGCAATGTCCAGGGGACTTTGGGGATGTAAAGAGAACTCCAGTGTGACTGAGAGTAAGGAGGCAGAAAGCAGCATGAAGGCCACCCAGTGGAGGTGGTACCCAAAAGGTTTCTTGGAAGTGGAGCATGTGTTTAGGCAAGAAGAGACTCAGGAGAGGACTGAGTCTTACAGGCAGAGAGAACAGCCTTGTGTAAAGGGAATAGAAATACAAAGTGGCATAGTGCATTTAGGGCATATGACACACTTCAATATCCCCCATCATAAATATCAAGGCAGTGGTACCAGATGAGCCTTAAGAGGTGGGCCGAGGCCATATCACAGAGGAACTAGAGTGTCATGATGGTAAACTGCCAAAAGCGTGGGAAGCACAATGAGATACAATTTTAAAACAACTCAGTCCTCAGTCTTGACCACCTATTTAATCTAAGAGGATGAGCTATATACTAAAATCCTCCCCCTAAGGTGGCACAGACCGTATTCCACCCGGAGAGCAATTGAAGCGTTGGTATTCAAAGTGCAGTTCCCATCATGAGATACCTTACAGGTCAGAGCCACAAAGCAGAGGAAATAACAAAGTGCAAGGAGAGCAAATTGCCTCCGTAGGCAGAGAAAATGGAGCATGAAGCTGGAATTGTTGCTAACCTGTCACAAAGTACATGACTAGGAAGGAAATTTACCTATGGTGAGGTTACAGGAGAATTTGGCACATCATAATGATAATGAATTTAGCATAGTCAAATCTAGCATCCCCACGAACCCATAATTAAGGAAGTGTGAACTCCACAGTCTTCTTTGTTTAATATGTGGTGTTCATTTATAATTAGAGACATGCACTGAATCCTTGGAATAATTGTTAGGATGGATATACCTAGAATAAGATTTTCTTCCACATGGCATCTTCCTAAAATATCTATGATGAGCCTGTTAAAGAGGAATAAATGGACGCTTGAAGATTCATTGTTGCTCTGCTTGAAACTGCACACTTAGTTTTAAAATTCTGTTCTGTAGCATTAATAAATATTTATTCATTTTCAAAACTTTCTCCAAGTGGCACTCTGATGTCAAAAGATCTTAGGAAGCACACAGGCAAAGTGACAGTCATATACTTTACCTTATTTGCTAGCTATTTTTCTCAGTTTGAAAATCAACCAACATAGGATAACTGACTATGAGATAGATATTGTTCTATACACATTTTTACTTTATTTCAATTTATTATCACAGTAAAGTTATGACTTAGATCTCTGACATGCAGAGAAGTAACTAATCCATGTCAAAAGCTATTAATATATCCTCTTCAACAAATGGTGCTGGGAAAACCGGACAGCTACATGTAAAAGAATGAAATTAGAATACTTCCTAATACCACACACAAAGATAAACTCAAAATGTATTAAAAGCCTAAATGTAAGACCAGAAACTATAAGACTCTTAGAGGAAAACACAGGCAGAACACTCGATGACTTAAATCAAAGCAAGATCCTCTATGACCCACCTCCTAGAGTAATGGAAATAAAAACCAAAGTAAACAAGTGACCTGATTAAACTTAAAGCTTCTGCACAGCAAAGGAAACTATAAGCAAGGTGAAGACAACCCTCAGAATGGGAGAAAATAATAGCAAGTGAAACAACTGACAAAGGATTAATTTTCAACATATACAAGCAGCACATACAACTCAATACCAGAAAAACAAACAACCCAATCAAAAAGTGGGGAAAAGACCTAAACAGACATTTCTCCAAAGAAGATAAAGAGATGGCTAACAAACACGTGAAAAGATGCTCAACATCGTTCATTATTAGAGAAATGCAAATCAAAACTACAATGAGATATCACCTCACACAGGTCAGAGTGGCCCTCATCAAAAAGTCTACAAACAATAAATTCTGGAGAGGGTGTGGAGAAAAGGGAACTCTCTTGCACTGTTGGTGAAAATGAAAATTGAAAGAGCCACTATGGAAGATGGTATGGAGATTACTTAAAAAACTAGGGATAAAGCCACCATATGACCCAGAAATCCCACTCCTAGGCATATACCCTGAAGAAACCAAAATTGAAAAAGAACATATATCCCATTGTTCACTGCAGCACTATTTACAATAGCTAGAACATGCAAGTAACCTAGGTTACTTTCATCATTAACAGATGAATGGATAAAGAAGTTGTGGTACATGTACACAATGGAATATTACTCAGTGATAAAAAGGAATGCATTTGAGTCAGTTCTAATGAGGTGGATGAACCTAGAGCCTATAATACAGAGTGAAGTAAGTCAGAAAGGAAAGATAAATATTGCATACTAACACATATATACAGAATCTAGAAAAATGGTACTTAAGAATTTATTTGCAGCACAGCAATGGAGAAGCAGACATAGACAGTAGACTTATGTTCATGGGGAGAGGGGAGGAGTGGGTGAGAGGTATGTTGAGAGTAACACAGAAACTTCCATTACCATATGTAAAATAAATAGCCAATGGTAATTTGCTCTATGTCTCAGGAAACTCAAACAGGGGCTCTGTATCAACCTAGAGGGGTGGGATGGGGAGGGAGATGGGAGGGAGTTTCAAAGGGAGAGGATATAGGTATATCTATGGCTGATTCATGTTGAGGTTTGACAGAAAACAACAAAATTTTGTAAAGCAATTATCCTTCAATTAAAAATAAACATTTTTTAAATAAAAAAGCTATTAATAGTAAGAGTTGGTGATGTCATTGGAATTTAAGTTTGTCTGATTCTAAAAGCTGTACTTTCCAATATATAGCATTTGGTGTTGGTGTTACCATGGCAGATCCAGGAGGCAGAATTGGGAAAAGATAAAATTTGGAAGAAGTCTTCATCTGAGATGAGCTATGCCAAGAACGCATCTCCCATTAGAGTGACTTTGAGATAGTGTTTGGATACCCTGCAAGTCTTAATAGAAACTAGACTCCACAGTTGAGAATCGCAGGTCCACCTAACCCATCATCATCTTTCACCCAGACCATGGCAACTGCATTCTAGCAAATTTCCTACATTCATTCTCACTTTCTACCTCAATCATTTTTGTCCATAATTCAGGAACGTGCCAAGTTGCTTCAGTCATGTCTGACTCTTTGCAACACTCTGGAGCATAGCCTGCCAGGCTCCGTTGTCCATGGGATTCTTCAGGCAAGAATACTGGAGTAGGTTGCCATGCCTCACTCCAGGGGATCTTCCCAACCCAGGGATTAAACCTGTATCTCTTATGTCTCCTGCATTGGCAGGCAGGTTCTTTATCAATAGGGCCACCAAGGAAGCGCAGAAACAGTAAGTGTCTTAAAATAGAAAACCAATAGTGCCAAGCATTCCTTATCATCTTTGTTTTCAAACAAGTCTTTAATTCATAGTTCTCAGTACAAAACCAGCGTTCTTGGTTAGCAGAATCACGATGCCCTGCTGTAACCTCGCCGATACCTCCCTGTCCACGCTTGTGGGGTGACCCCAGTGGTATTCTTTCCATTTTTTGGATGTACTTTCTTTCCTCCTGCCAGAAGGACCTTGTACATGTAGTTCCCTCCATCTGGAAGGTGAAGTTCTACTCAATATTCAGATCTAAGTTAACTCATCTCACTCTCCAGGAAACTTCCTCACTGCTTGGTCTAAGTCACTTCTTTTGATATTTACTTTGAGTCTGGTCTCATTTCCTCCCTACACCAACTTCAGTTTGAACTACAGTCTTAACTGCATATCTGTGATGGATATGGCTCTCCACTCCTGCTACAAGTCCATATAGCGATGACCTTTTTATCTTCAGCACGACATTTAACCTTTCTAAAAACGTCGCAGATAGCTTTGAATGAATGACTGAGTTTCAAAAATCAGAAATCAGTGCCTCAAAAAAGAACTCAAGCAAAATATCAAGATCTCTGGTACCAGATATTAGTTGAATCATCTTTGGTACCAACTAACTATGTGCACTTGGACATCAGTATTTACATATTTAATTCTGCAAATATTATTTAAATTACAACTTTTCCTAGGTGCTGAGCCAAACAGTAAACATATAAAATGAGCAAGAGACATGTAGTCCTTGACTCGTGGTGTTAATCCAGTGAGGGCTTCAAGATTTTTTCCTTCTTTACCTTAAATTTAAATTTTTATTGAGAACACTGTCGATACACACACAGTTGTAAAAAACAATACAAAGATTCTGTGTACACAACCCAGTTTCTCCTGATAGTAACATTTCCAAAAAAAATGTAGTGTAATATCATGAAAGAGATGGGAATACCAGAGCACCTGACCTGCCTCTTGAGAAGCCTGTATGCAGGTCAGGAAGCAACAGTTAGAACTGGACATGGGACAATAGACGGGTTCCAAATAGGAAAAGGAGTACGTCAAGGCTGTATATTGTCACCCTACTTATTTAACTTATATGCAGCATGAAATTAAAAGACGCTTACTTCTTGGAAGAAAAGTTATGACCAAACTAGATAGCATATTCAAAAGCAGAGATATTACTTTGCCGACTAAGGTCCATCTAGTCAAGGCTATGGTTTTTCCTGTGGTCATGTATGGATGTGAGAGTTGGACTGTGAAGAAGGCTGAGTGCCGAAGAATTGATGCTTTTGAAGTGTGTGGTGTTGAAGAAGACTCTTGAGAGTCCCTTGGACTGCAAGGAGATCCAACCAGTCCATTCTGAAGGAGATCAGCCCTGGGATTTCTTTGGAAGGAATGATGCTAAAGCTGAAACTCCAGTATTTTGGCCAATTCATGCGAAGAGTTGACTCATTGGAAAAGACTCTGATGCTGGGAGGGATTGGGGGCAGGAGGAGAAGGGGACGACCGAGGATGAGATGGCTGGATGGCATCACGGACTCTATGGACGTGAGCTTGAGTGAACTCCGGGAGTTGGTGATGGACAGGGAGGCCTGGCATGCTGTGATTCATGGGGTCGCAAAGAGTCGGACACGACTGAGCAACTGAACAAACTATTTGAGAGTACATCATGAGAAACGCTGGGCTGGAAGAAGCACAAGCTGGAATCAAGATTGCCGGGAGAAATATCAATAACCTCAGATATGCAGATGACACCACCCTTATGGCAAAAAGTGAGGAAGAACTAAAGAACCTCTTGATGAAAGTGAAAGAAGAGAGTGAAAAAGATGGCTTAAAGCTCAACATTCAGAAAACTAAGATCATGGCATCTGGTCCCATCACTTCATGGGAAATAGATGGGGAAACAGTGGCAGACTTTCTTTTGGTGGCTCCAAAATCACTAGAGATGGTGATTGCAGCCATGAAATTAAAAGATGCTTACTCCTTGGAAGGAAAGTTATGACCAACCTAGACAGCATATTCAAAAGCAGAGACATTACTTTGCCAACAAAGGTCCGTCTAGCCAAGGCTATGGTTTTTCCAGTAGTCATGTATGGATGTGAGAGTCGGACTGCGAAGAAAGCTGAGTGCCGAAGAATTGATGCTTTTGAGCTGTGGTGTTGGAGAAGACTTGAGAGTCCCTTGGACTGCAAGGAGATCCAACCAGTCCATTCTAAAAGAGATCAGTCCTGGGCATTCATTGGTAGGACTGATGTTGAAGCTGAAACTCCAATACTTTAGCCACTTAATGCAAAGAACTGACTCATTTGAAAAGACCCTGATGCTGGGAAAGTTTGAGGGTGGGAGGAGAAGGGGATGACAGAGGATGAGATGGTTGGATGGCATCATCGACTCAATGGACATGAGTTTGGGTGGGCTCCAGGAGTTGGTGATGGACAGGGAGGCCTGGCATGCTGTGGTTCATGGGGTTTCAAAGAATTGGACATGACTGAGTGATTGAACTGAATTGAACAGAATATCATAATCAGATTATTGCCTTTGACACTGGGTTTTTAAACTAATAATTCCATGTGCAGAAAGGAAGAGTTTAGAAATTGAAAGAATTCCTAAATTGTAGGAGCAGAGAGAATAGTTGAAAAACAAACTAATGAGTCTAGAGACACATGCTACTTCATGGAGGGTCTTGCAAACCATATAAAGCATTTGAGACTATATCTAATATGTGAGGGAGAGTCGTGGATTTTAAACAAAGAAAATTAAATGCAGAAGGATGAACATGATGGGAGTTTAAAAGCAGCACAGTAGAACGTTCTACTTCTAATGTCATAGAATAAAGATCTCTCCATGTGTAGAGGAAGACCTTCCCACCATAAAATATGAAACTCTGATCAATAAGTTTCAACCTACTCTTACTCAAGGGCTTACCTGATGGCTCAACTGGTAAGGAATCCACCTGCAATGTGGAAGACCTGGGTTTGATCCCTGGTTTGGGGAGATCCCCTGGAGAAGGGAATGGCTACCCACTCCAGTATTCTGGCCTGGAAAATTCCATAACTGTATAGTCCATGGGGTCACAAAGAGTCGGGCACAACTGGGTGACTTTCACTTTCTTACTTAAACCCTCAGGATCACATTGAGTACATTGCTAGTCATTTCCTACCATTCACTAGATTTTTAGCTGAATCCCCTCATCCTTACAAAGGATATTTTGTTGCCTCCCCTACCACAGAATAGAGGATGGGATGATTTGGGAGAATGGCATTGAAACATGTATACTATCATGTAAGAAACGAATCGCCAGTCTATGTCTGATGCAGGATACAGGATGCTTGGGGCTGGTGCACGGGGAGGACCCAGAGAGATGTTATGGGGAGGGAGGTGGGAGGGGGGTTCATGTTTGGGAACTCATGTACACCTGTGGTGGATTCATGTCAATGTATGGCAAAACGAATACAGTATTGTAAAGTAAAATAAAGTAAAAATTAAAAAAATTTTTTAAATGCCATTTTAGAACATTCTCTTGGGAAAAAAAAAAACTGGCAAGGAGTTAGGGTGAAATGCTTATCCCTATGTTCCCCCACCTTGGTTTGTGGTAATGAAATTTGAGAAATACTAATCTAGGCTCTGTGGTAAAGAACCTGCATGCCAATGCAGGAGATATTAGAGGCACGGTTTCAATCCCCGGCTCGGGGAGATTCCTTGGTAAAGGAAATGGCAACCCACTCCAGTATTCTTGCCTGGAGAACCCCCATGGACAGAGGAGCCTGGAGGGCTATAATCCATAGGGTCACACAGAGTTCAACATGACTGAAGTGACTTAGCACACACAATCTAGAAATTAAGATCTTTGGAAGAAGGAAATACTGCTTCTATGTAACTTCAATATTTTACCTGATATTTCCAAGAATACTGGAGTGGGTTGCCATTTCCTTCTCCAAGGGATCTTCCGTACCCAGGAATTGAACTTGGGTCCCCTGCACTGTGGGCAGATTCCTGAGCTATGAGGGAAGCCCCAGTATCTCCATTGGGAATACCAAACAGAAATAAAAAGTGAGTGAAGTACTGATACATGCTGCAAGGTCGATGAACATCAAAAATATAATATATGAAAGAAACCAGACACTAAAGAACATATACTATACCTTTCCATTTGTATTACATGTTCAGGAAAAGCAAATCAACAGAGTTGAAAAGTAAATTAGTAGTTGCTTAGAGACTAGTGATGAGAATGAGGACTTACCATAAACTGAGATGATTAAAATCTAAAACTGGATTATGGTGAATGTTGAATAACTCAGTAAAAATGTTACTATACATTTATAATTAGTGAATTTTGTTGTAAGTAAAGTATATTTCTATAAATTTATTAAAGTAGACAATTTATCTAAAATAAAAATAAAATAATATAGAATTCAACATCAAGAAGTACCTTAAAGCATCATTTGTTTTGCATTGCTTACATAAGAAAGAGCAAGACTGTTTCTGTTCTCCTTAAGATATATATCCAACTCTATTTTTCCTCCTGTGGGAGATAATTTGTTTATTCCCATTATTCTATAGGGCACGGCTGCCTTGTTTGAACGGCTTTTCTTGGGCAATTTCTGGAACACAGATTTTCCACTGCTTGTCCATTGACTTTTTGATTCTTAAGTCCTTGACAATGGGGAGTCAATATGTATTAAAGGTTTAAAAATACCAGATAAGACAAACAGAAACTCTTTGCTTGCTGAGTTAGAGTGAAATCTGATAGAGGGGTGTGTGTGTGGTTAACATTGTTACCACTGAATGATTTCCATTGAACTTTCTCTCACAAGTGGTTAAAGTAGATGCTGCATGTCTCTGAGAAATGCTTTCATTTCTTGGGCCCACGTGAGAAAGTGAGCACACAGCGTCATGATAATACTCAGTGTCCCCTAAAGAACGTTTCTAGAACTCTGATCTGCAGTCCTTTCCAAACATATTAAGGATTAAAATTAAGAGAACAGCAACTTCCTGTAAAGCAGTGGTTCTCAAAGGAGGTTCATCTCGCCCCCAGAGTAATACTAGCAGAGCATGTAGGAACATAATTAAAAATGCAGATACTTTGGCCACACTAGATACCTAAGGAATCAGAAACTCTGGAGATGGGACCCAGAAACATGTGTATTAAAAAGTCTTCTCAATGATTCTGATTCATGGTTGAGTTTGAGAACTCCTGCTACGAATATAAGAACAGAAGTGTGGGCATGAGCAGACTTGGATATGATTCATGCTACTGAAGTAGCATTGAAAGCTATATTTGTATGTGATACAGTTAAGTTCTCTGACCCTCGGCTTCTTTGTAAACTAAATGGAGATGACAGAGCCTGTGTTAATCTTTCAGTGTTATCATATTATCACAGATGGAGCAGTTTTAACAACACAGACTTAAAATCTCATGGTACCCTAGGTTTGAAACCCAGGCACAGTGAAGCTGAACAGGTTTCTCTGTTTAGAATTTTACAGGGCCAAAACTAAGGTGTCTGCCATCTAGGTACCTGTCTGGAAGTGCTTAGGGAAGAATATATTATCAAGCTCATTCAGGTTATTGACAAAATTCAGTTTCTTGTGATTGCTGGACTGAGGTCCCTGGTCCTTTCTATCTTTGAAATCAGTTTTGAATGTCTCTACTTCCCCTTCTGCCTTCCTTTTCTGTAAAAGTTCTCTGCTTTTAAGAGATCATATGAATTATATTGGGGTCACACAGGTAATAGAGAATTATCTCCGTATATTTAGATCAACTAATTAGTAATCTTAATTGCATATGCGAAGTCTCTTTGCCAGGTAAGATAACCTATTCTGTCTCATCATATTCCTAATGTAGTCTTCTTGGGGGTCGTAACTCTGCCTGCTACAAAACCCATCATGCAAGTCCCAAAACAATATCATAAAGGTATTTTAGATCCTCTGAAAGGGCTGCAGTATGGAAAGCTGAATAAGCATCAACTTTAGTGATTCCTTGAGAAACAGGTTGAGATACTGAGAGTTGTCTTTTCCTAAAGTGTTGCAAATAAAACCTCTTCAGGTCACTACTATGAGTCACCTACCTCCTGGAAATCAAGAACCATTTCTAAGTGTAAGCCAATGAATGGATATGGATGGAACCAAGTTCACCAAGTTCCAAAATATCTTAGGGTAAGGCGGCTATGGGTAAGTCTAAAAAGTCTGGAATAACTCTCACAGGTTGTAGAGTTAGATTTTCACTGGTCACTAATGAGAAGTGATTTGGCTTTAAGAGCTATGCTTTACACTATTCAATCTCACAAAAAAACTAAGTTAAACTAAAAGAACCATTTATTGACAGTGGAAATAACTATTTATTCTATAGACTTCTTTAAAAAATTTTACAAATATGTTTAACCACTGCAATATACACACGATTTAAAATACTAAAAATAAAAGTTAACATAAAGAACATATTATAGCATGTAAAATGTTCTGTCTTTTTCCAATCAATCATCTAGATTTATCTATTCTCAAAAGGGAAACAATTTTAAGTTTTTGTAAAAATAATTTCTTCTGGTTATTATTTGGAAGTTTCTTTTTAAACTCTCAAGTAATATAGTTTCATCAGATGAAGGCTAATTTCTTTTCTGGGGATCATAATAGAGCCATGTGCCCCTTTTATATTTCCTGTCAAACTGTCTGCCTTCGGTCTCTGTCTTTATCCTCCAGCTACTTATAAGCATATTTATAAAACATGGTACCAATGAATGAAGCAGCCTTTTTATTTTTTTCTCCCAAATACAAACCCACAAAATTGCAAATTGCCCAGAGATTATAATTTCATAGGTTGTATGTTTTATGAAATGCATGCAAAAATGTACAAATATGTATCCAGAAAAGATGCATTCAAACTTTAAGCATGTATTTGGGGTTTGTTATTATTTTCCTAACATTTTGCTTCAATATGTTCTTATTTATGATCTGAGCGTATGCATTCTTCTTTTGACTGACACCATGAAATTGTTACAGTTTTACCAAATATTTATTGAGTACTCCCATATGCCACAGTCTTTTCTAGTCCAAAGCAAAATCCTTTACTTTATGGGGTTTACATTTTGTACCTGGAGATGTCACCGTAAGGGAGGAAGCAGATGGACTCCCGACTCCCGACATTTTATCCAACTCCAAACCTACCATTTATCACCAGAATCCCATAGGCAAAGTAATTAATCTCTCTGGCTTTTTAATCCTCTCACTGAGAGGATTTGGGGACTATCATCTTCTTTCAGGTAAACATCCCACAAATAGGAAATAAAATAATATTTAGAGTAGATCCTAGGCTGTTTTATAATGAGAAATTTTTTTAAAAAGGAATTCAAGAAAAATAAGAATATGTCAAAAGCTAAAGATATATATATTATATATATCATATATACATATGATATAAAATATGTGCATATTATATATGTACATATATATCATGTACATATTTTATATACAAATGTATAAATATGATATATATGATATTTATATATTATGTGTGCATATAAATATGTACATATTTTGTATATATGGACTGAGGAAGTCTAGAATGATTTTAATACCAATTGGCAACAATTGACCTTAAGGATATTAAAAGTTGCATGGAAGAAAGCCTATAAGGTACAAAGCTGATTACAGACCACCTCCCACACGGATATGACATGGTTAGTGGGAAGAGGTGTAACTACAAGTTTAGTTTTGGCACAGATATTGGTGGTACTCAAGGCAGACTGCACTTGGAAAAAGGATTTCTCAACTCTATTCAAGACAAGAACCTTCTGAGGAAATTGTCTAGTTTGGAAATGAAAGCCTACATATTTGCCAACTCCTTGCAAAGTGCTGCTGGATGTGTGCCAACTGTTATAGCTAATGAGTCATGCAGTTGCACTCACACTGCTGTGCCTGTTCCAGCTCATGGGTTTCGTGATTTAGAAGAAACTACAGACTAGGAAACCCCTGTTTTCATGGTGCTCTGGATAACAGCACCCAGGTTCAGAACAGTCCAGACAGTCTGTTTCATACACTGCTCCTTAATGAACAAATGTCTTATTTTATAAAAGCCCAGAGATTGAAAGTGACATTCCCAAGGTCCAGCAGGAAGACTGAAATCTGAGACTTGATGTGAGTTGACTCAGCTTTCTCAGATCTTCTGTAACATGCCACCAAGAGAAGACCAGAGAAAGATCTATCTGCCAGTGATCAACTTCTACTATCGATGAGTCTTATTTCTCATAAGCACTCAAGCATTTATAATTGCAGTGGTCACTATTTCCACAATGATGTTTTTCACCAAAATACCTAGATGTGCCAAGATAGCAAATTTGGGTTGATTCAGTGAAATGAAAAACACGCACTACCAGTTTTTCAGAAATGGTGAAGCATGAATTCTTCATTTACTCTCCATCCTCTTTTCAGCATTTGCTTAATATTAGAGAAGAGTCCCATCAGAGCATGAGATCCATATTGATGATTGCATAGCTACACTGCCTGCTCTGCTGTTTCTTGATTATAATTGAGTCACTTACACAAATCTGAGTAAAGGCAGGAAATCAACCATTTGTGATGAATAATTCCTGCAAATTGAATGCAAGACTACATTTTATAAATGCAGATTAGGTGATAGTTCAGATTTTCAAGAAGAACTCTACAGGTATGTGTATTACAGGCTCTCATGCAATAACAAATTTATTACATACAGTTTGGGTGCCTACACATCCCAATTTGTCTCAAACAATTTTAGTTCACATCTGTTTGTCCCCCTATTTAGTATTTGTCCTAGACAAAAATATGTCAGTTACAAATTATATGGCCATTTTGTACATTATTGAATGCGATAACATATATTGCATTCAAAAGGCAGTACAGCCTTTTAGAATATGCTCAGGTCTTAGAGTCAGGCAGTCCTGAGTTTAATCTCAGTTCCCACTTACTGGTTATGAAATCTTGATAGAGTTTTAAATTTCTCTGGGGTTCTGCTTCTTCATAAGTAAACGTAAAAAGACATAGCTCTGACTTCCACATTAAGATCGTTGTGAAGATTAACTAAATCCTGTATGCACAATTCCTGAAATATTATCTGGCATATACAGTTTTATGTAAAAGGAAGGTGTAAACAGAGTGATACATAAAGAAACAGGTCAGTCCAATATCCTCTCTTCTGAGATTTGCCCTTGAGAAGAAATTCCACATACATTTGAAATAAACAGAGCTATAGTCACCAACCCCCGAACCCGACCAGCCAAATGAAATTTGCAAAAAAAAAAGAAAGAAAAAATTACATATACAAAATTAAATACAGGATAATGGTCAGGATATTTTGGCCAACCAGCACAAAATTCCCTCAAAAAGTTTGCCTGCTTGCTATTTCGTCATCATCCGAGCTGTACTATTTGTTTCCTCTCCTTCTCTCTCCCCCTTGTGTGTGCCTTGAAGGAGGCCAAATATGACTGCTTCTCCACACTCCTGCATCAGCCATATTAGAAATGTTTCCCCACCCTCTGGGACAGCTTGGGCCAACCCCTCAGAGAGCAGGATGTATTCTCATGGCTTCAGTTTCCCCTATAATGAACAAGACTCAGCCTTGCTGATGGGAGACTTTCAGAGACTTACTGGTTCAGAACCTGAGTCCATCAACACTTAGATACTCCCATTTCTTCAGCAACTTCTTTCTCGTTTTCTCCTATGAAGTCAATAGCTTATCACTGTTTTTCAGCTGAGTTCAACCTTTGAATGACTGTCTGCAATACTCATAATTGTATTTAAACTTATTTCCAACCTGAAGATCCCCATATGTCATTGAGTATCCAATACTCATGCTGCTTTTCTTTTACTTTAAAGATAAACTGCCACCTGGGCAATTGAAGATACTTCAATGATAGGTATTTTATAATCACTCACAGCTACTTTAGGTAAATATATCATCTAGAATGAGCTTAGGATAATGTTTATATGTACATGTCAAAGATCCTTCTAAACAACTACAGCCATGACTTATACAAAAAATTGCATTTAAACAATCATATTAGTTACTCTATTTTAAAGGTTAATATATGTGAAATAAAAAGATTTACATAATATTTTATATTCATTTTTAGATAAAATCAACAATTCTCCTGAAGATATGAAAAACACTTTTGAAAGAAAGACTGAAATATTAATATAACCATACCTATATATGGAGAGATATTTGTATATCTATGCATATGTACATGTATATGTATATGTGTGTGTGTGTATATATATATATATATATATAGAGAGAGAGAGAGAGAATCCACAGATTCAGTCATTAACCCTTTCCAGACCACAAATTATCTATAATAGCCAAGCCAATTTCCCCCTACTTTCCCAGCCTATACAGGAAGATACCTAGATCCACACTATGCAACTCTGAGAAGGAAATTGAGAGAAAGCAGAAGAGTCTTTTAGCCTGGGGGCAGAAGGTCTAGCACTGCATATAAACTTGCAGAGTGGCTAGGGGTTATTGAGGATACTTTGTCACACAATCATTCAAATAAAATAATTGACACTGTCCTTGACACCACTATTTATTTTCCCACAACTCCACAGCCATCGTTAAATTTTGTCAGCTCTTCTTGTAGAATAGATGCCAAGGCCTTGATCAAACTTACCATCATTCCATGTTTCCTAATTTGATTTCCTGCTTCTGTTGTTGTTAACCACCTATAGACAACTTTCAACAGGACAGCAGAGTGATCTTTTCAAAACAGGATGCTAAAAATATTTTCATAGCTCCCTCTCTCCCTCAGAGCTGAGGTTAAGACTCTTACTGCATGTTAAGCCTCCAAATAAGGTTGTCAGATTTAACAAATAAAAATACAGAATACAGAGTTAAGAATATAGAACGTTGGTACTGAACTTGACCTACCTCGTATTGCTCCTTTGCACCCACGGCACTCAAAGATTGTGTCCATTGCCTGAGATGGAGGAGGCTGTCAGTCAACAGATTGGAGCTGAGTGATGACATGTTCTGGAGTCTCCTGATCAGAAAGGTCTTTCTTGACTGAGACTTATCGTAGCACTTATCACCACCTGACAAACAAACAAACAAAAAATCAGATTTTCCCTTCCATTAAAATGGGTCTCTCCCATATTTCTTACTGCCATGCCACTAATACTTAGAATATTTTTGGCCACAAAGAAGGTGCCCAATAATGAATATCAAATGTTTTCAAGAGACTCAAGTATAACCAATGGAAGTATTGACAATTTTATTGCGATGTCCAGGGCTGTATCAATAGGAAATGACAGAGCTACAAACAGAAGCTGTTAAACTCAGGCTTTTTAGCACTAGCTTATTTGTATCACTATGTTTTTAGTGGGAAATACAGGTGTCTTCCCTCTCATGTCTATATCTTTGTTCTTTGTTTATTATTCATAAAAAGAAAACTATTTCTCTGAATAAACAACTCACAAACTGAATTTCCTATCCTTACTCTTTGTACACCATGCATTTATTTTGTAGTCCTCAATTTTCTGATAATTCAAGTGGATTAGAAAACAAGGAAGTGATGATGATGGATATCATGTTTAGAGTGTACTGACAACTCCCTGAAGTCCAATCACAATGATTTTCACCATCTAATTAAATAACTGTCCTTACACTCCTCCACCACCAGCCTGCCAGAAAGTCATAAGGATGGGAAGAAAAGGAACAAGGAGGAAAGAACTAGTGCAATTCCATATTCACAACTCCAGAAAATATGTTGTTAAACCAATCTCTAAAGTAAATATCATTTCAAAACATTCTAATATGAAAGTAAAGTTAAATTTTTCATTCATCAAATGGGAAATTTAATTCACTTTAATATCTCTGTGCTCTAGCTGTAAAATAGAATGCTTTTATCAGTTAACTAGTCCTCTACACACTCACTTCATAAAGGAGTTTAATTTTAAGGAAGTCTTGTCTACCAGAATATCTTATTGGGAAAGACAGCACTGAGTTCCCCTTAAAGATGTAGCTAACACATATTAATTTCTATCAATCAGTTTTTGAATAATAATGATGAAAGAGAAAATATTCCATTTAAAAAAAAATTTACTGGAAGAATTGCTGAGAACTGGAGGGTCTTCTCAATCATTGAGTGACCATATAAGATAAATATCTCAGTCTTCCTACTCTATATTCATGGCTATATTCCTTGGAGACTATGATTCAAGCAAGGTACTAAACAAGGAATGCTCCCAAAGAACTGAAAACAAATGTATTAAAAATTCAACTTGATTACATTTTGTATAAGAATATTTTTTTGTTTCATTGATTGATTGACAAGTGGCTGTGCCTGAGTGGAATAAACATAATGGGAGAAACAATTGAATGCAGCCAAGTGAGAACGGTCCCTTATACTTGCTGCTGGTGGCCCTCTAGGATTCCTTTAATATGTGACTTTCCTCTTGCATAGGATTGTTTTAAAGTAGTAAGAAAAGTAAAGTGCACAAAGCTTTTTTCAGAGTGCTTTATGTAAATTTCACACAATAATTAATACTATAGAGGGACTTCCCTGGTGGTCCAATGGCTGAGACTCTGCTCCCAATGCAGGTGGCCTGGGTTTGATCCCTGTTCAGGGAAATAGATCCCACGTGTCATCCCACTAAGAGTTCACATGCCACAACTAAAACTCCTGCATGCCAGATCCTGCATGCTGTATGAAGATTTCACAAGTGACAACTAAAAAGATCCTGCATGCCACAATTAGAAGACAGAAGACCCTGCATGCCAAAACTTAAGGTTGGTTCAGCCAAATAAATACATTTTTAAAATAAAATAATAGCTAATACTGTAGTTATTTTTATGTCCTATCATAACATGTTGTTTGATATTCAGTTGCTCAGTAGTGTCCAACTTCTTTGTGACCCTACGGACTGCAGCCTGCCAGGCTCCTCTATCCATGGGATTTTCTAGCAAGAATACTAGAGTGGATTGCCACTTCCTTCTCTAGCTATAACATTATGTTTCTGTACCACAGAGAGTTCAGATCCTTGTTTCAACTCTTGTGAGAACTCGGAGTCTATAACTTCTCCCTGGGATCTCATTCCAACTCATCCTCACCTTCAGGCCTAAACCATTCATGGTTTGTGTAAAAGTCACTTTTTATTATGGGAGGCAATATGCATGGGACCCCAGGGTTTCTTAACAGGGCTTGTATCACCTCTAATATAGTAGCACAGATTATGAGAAATGTTTTGTCCTTTCAAAAGCTCTCACCTACTAAATTTGAGAAACTAAGTGATTAGTTTTGAGCTCAAGCAGTAGGAAATGCCACCATATTGCCAGATTTTCAATTTGGCTTTCCTAAAAGTATGTAAGATTTTTAATCTCAAAGTATAGGCCTCAGACAAAGCAGGAACTCCAGGACATCAGAAATCACATAGTGATGAGGGACTCACTATCGAAAGGGAAGGGGGAAAATTGCTATGATTCTGAAATTAAAGTTAGACAGAAAAATATCTGTGACAATCCCAGCCTGGCCAGCAATTCTGACAAAACATTCCTTTTACAACTTTACTTCAAACCAGAAGGTCATGTAAAATGTCTTCAAGATGAACAGGCTGTTGGACCCTGTATTAGAATAGTACTATCTTTGTTCACAATTTCATTAAAAAGTGACTGTAATATAAAAAACTGATTTTGCAGGGATTTCCCTGGTGGTCCAATGGTTAAGACTCTGAGCTTCCAAAGCAGGGGATGCAGGCTTGATCCCTTGTCAGGGAACTAAGACCCTACATGCTACATGATGTGGCCAAAAAACAAAATGATTTTGCAAAACTTGCATTGGGCTATTTAAGGTCAGGGACTATGTCACTCATCTTTATATATACAGGGCTTAACCTAGTTGTGTTAGATCTCCTCCAGCTGACACTCCAAGGCTGTTTGCTTCACCCCCTTCAATCTTCTGCCTTGGGTAGTTGATCTTCATAAACCACATCAACAGGTCTTCTGGCTCTCTGTTTCCTATTAAATTTGGCTAATTGAGGACCCCTATCAGGAGTCAGAGACATAGGACACTAAGTCAAATCAATTCTAGTCAACATGTGTATCATATCCAAGAGAAAAGTGAAAAAAAAATGTGAACGTGTTAGTCACTCAGTCTTGTCCAACTCTTGTGACTCCATGAATTGTAGACTGCTGGGCACCTCTGTCCATGGAATTCTCCAGGCAAGAATACTGGAGTGGGTAGCCATGAACCAGGGACTGAACTCAGGTTTCCTCCATTGCAGGCAGATTCTTTATCATCTGAGCCACCAGGGAAGCTCCATATCAAATAAATTACAAGTTTAATCAACAAATTGTATGAAAACATCAACCCACTTGGCAGGAGCCCTTTTTCTCCCTCTGGTCCCACAACTTGTAGGGGGATTTTTTTTTAAAGCTTTTATTTATTTGTTTGATTGCACCAAGTCTTAGTTGAGGCATGCAGGATTTTTGATCTTCACTGTGGCATGTGGGTCTAGTTTCCTGAGCAGGGATTGAATCTGGGCCCCCTGTATTAGAACTGCAGAGTCTTAGCCACTGAACCATCAAGGAAGTCCCCTTATCGGATTTCTATTAATGAATTTTATTAGACATCTGCTTTTTATCTCAGGATCATCCTACCTAAAATCATCCAAGATTTCCTCTTAAATAAGACATCCTGATGGACTAATAACTACTCAGTCCATGCTCACACATTAACAGTGGTTTCATGCATTTGATTTTTTTTTTTTTTAATTTTTAAGGGATGCCTGGACTAAGCTATGGCCATCTGAGACCTTAACACAGTCAAATAAGTTGTCGCTGGACTCTAATTGAATATTATTTACCAATATCATCAACCATAAGGTGTTATTCAGTCAATGGTTACAGGACACAGGAAATTACACATACACTCATTTACTTGCATGTAGACAAACAGACATACTATACACCAGTATTTTCCAAATATTAAAGTGCCTAAAAATTACCTTGGGAGTTTATGAAACAGTTCTAATTCTTAGGTTTAGGGCTGGACCTAAGAATTTTTCTTTCTACTAATCTTCAAGGTGATGTCAATATTTCAATTGTGTGAGCCATATTTTGACTTGCAAGATATTATATGATTTTCTGATTTCTGATTTTGCCACATCCCTTCTGGGGATGGAAATACCACAGCTGCTATAAATTTAAAGGTTTTTCAGTATCCCTTGTTGAGTCTCCTGCAACCATGGTCAGACTTTTATATATTCTCTTCAGCTATAAGCCCAAGCTTCTGCAATTATTAAACATCTGAAAGAGATGGGAATGCCAGACCATCTGACCTGCCTCTTGAGAAACTTATATGCAGGTCAGGAAGCAACAGTTAGAACTGGACATGGAACAACAGACTGGTTCCGAATAGGAAAAGGAGTACGTCAAGGCTGTATATTGTCACCCTGCTTATTTAACTTCTATGTAGAGTACATCATGAGAAACCCTGGGCTAGAAGAAGCACAAGCTGGAATCAAGATTGCTGGAAGAAATATCAATAACCTCAGATATGCAGATGATACCACCCTTATGGCAGAAAGTGAAGAGGAACTAAAAAGCCTCTTGATGAAAGTGAAAGAGGAGAGTGAAAAAGTTGGCTTAAAGCTCAACATTCAGAAAACAAAGATCATGGCAACTGGTCCCATCACTTTATGGGAAATAGATGAGGAAACAGTGGAAACAGTGTCAGACTTTATTTTTGGGGGCTCCAAAATCACTGCAGATGGTGATTGCAGCCATGAAATTAAAAGACGCTTACTCCTTGGGAGAAAAGTTATGACCAGCCTAGATAGCATATTCAAAAGCAGAGACATTACTTTGCCAACAAAGGTCCGTCTAGTCAAGGCTATGGTTTTTCCTGTGGTCATGTATGGATGTGAGAGTTGGACTGTGAAGAAAGCTGAGCACCAAAGAGTTGATGCTTTTGAACAGTGGTGTTGGAGAAGACTCTTGAGAGTCCCTTGGACTGCAAGGAGATCCAACCAGTCCATTCTGAAGGAGATCAGCCCTGGGATTTCTTTGGAAGGACTGATGCTAAAGCTGAAACTCCAGTACTTTGGCCACCTCATGTGAAGAGTTGACTCACTGGAAAAGACTCTGATGCTGGGAGGGATTGGGGGCAGGAGGAGAAGGGGACAACCGAGGATGAGATGGCTGGATGGCATCACGGACTCGATGGATATGAGTCTGAGTGAACTCCGGGAGCTGGTGATGGACAGGGAGGCCTGACGTGCTGTGATTCATGGGGTCGCAAAGAGTCGGACACAACTGAGCAACTGAACTGAACCGAACTGAATGCTACACTTGTGCTTTAACACATAGTAGGAACTCAATAAATGTTCATCACATTAATCTCTGAATAATTCTATTAGATTGCAAAGATAGAGATATTTTTCATGTATTTCACTATATAATGTATGTGTCAAAAACCCATAATATGTCATTTGAAGGCATGAAAGGATGACTTGATTTTTAATTAAGAAATTTCTTTAGTTAAAAATCAGTGGAGGCTTCAAAACTAAGTAACATGTCTCATTTTCTAATGATTTCAACATAATGTCACAGAAAATTGATACCAAAGTAAAGGAGGCAGTTACATAATTGAAACTGCATAATTTAGAGAGAATCTGACATTTTCCCTAGGCTTGTGAACCAAAGGGTAGCAAGTCATACTAGTTGGCATCAGGCCAGCAGTTTGGGAAATAATATGACATTCTAGCATGCAGTCTTTATAGAGCTATACAATATTCAAAAGTAGCTGAACTGTAACATTTGCTATCTAAGGGAATTTCTTTTCCTTCAGAGTATATTTAATTAAAATTAGCATTTATGAAATTTGGAAATGCTAAACAACTTAAAGGCATACATATTTATTAATGAACCTTAGGTGTCCAAATTCTGTTTATCTACTAGCGAACATTCATCAGTGACTCGTGTAGAGAAAGTCAGAGCAGAGAGTTGGATTTATTCAGCAAGCACAGTGGAATTTTATTACATACTTATTATCTACCAGAATCTGAGACAAATTCTGTACCCGAGTTGAATTTCACATGGTTCCTCATGAGAAATGGGTCTATTAACCTGAGTTTGAGTCTCAACTTTATCATTTAAGAACTAAATGACACTGGGAAACCATAATTATTTTGTTGATAATACTTTAAAAACTAGTGTATGTGAAAGCACCTTTACCATGAAGTGTGCTTAGTTTTTATACATATGTAGTACGCATGAGCTGTTTTATAAATATGCCAAGGAGGGTTATAATTAAAACAGTACTAAGAAGATATTTTTATACAAAGATACAAATCTTCATTGTTATCGACTCCTGCTTCTTGCTTTCTTATATAGAAAAGAGACTAGGAAAAATATTTAAGGAGTGTATGGAATTTTAATGCCATTTTTAGAAACTTTCAATTTTTTAAAATAGACTTTAGTTTCCAAACTACTTTTAGTTTCACACCAAAATTGAGCTGAAAATAGTTTCTACATATCCCTTCTGCAAACACATCTGGCCTCCCTGACTATCAGCATCCCATGTCCAAACAGTACATTTGTTACAATTGATGAACCTACATAGATATGTCATTATCACTCAAAGCCTATAGTTTACATTGCGGTTCACTCTTAGTGTTGCACAATCTATGGGTTTTGACAAATGCATAAGGACATGTATTCACGTTTACAGCATCACACAGGAGTTTCACTGTGCTAAAAACCCACAGTACTCTGCCTGTTCATCAGTTCCTCTCTCCTAACCCCTGATAATCATTCTTTTTATGACTCGATCATTTTGCCTTTTCCAGAGTGCCATATAGTTGGAATCATACACTATAATGCATTTTGAGACTGGCTTCTCTCATTTGGTAACTTGCACTTAAGTCTCCATCATGTCTTTTTGTAGCTTGATAGCTTATTTCTTTTTAGCTCTATATACCATTCCTTTGTCTGGAGGTCCTATGGTTTATTTATCCATTCATCTACTGAAAGACATCTTGGTTGCATCCATGTTTTGGCAATTATGATAGAGGGGCTATAAAACTGCTTTCTTCCTTGTGCAGTTTTTGTGTACATATAAGTTTTTAAATCCTTTGGATAAATACCAGTTTTCTGCCACTTTGACTACTCCACTCATAAGTTCATTGCATAGGGAGACTCTTGCTAACATCAACTGAGTTATCTTATTCTCTTTATTGTCTTTTTGTGTGTATGCGTGTAGCAGTCTTCTCTGGTAGGCACTGATGTGTGACGTAAGCTCCCTACACTTTGTATTAAGTCCTTTAGGTGGTCCATATGCCTCATCCCGTGACCCTCTAATCTCAATCTTCCAAACTTGCCCCACAGTAGCACTTAATATGTCTGAGACATATGGTAACTGAGTTAGTCTAAATGGACAAAGAGACAGATCAGAGAGTAGCTGAACCTTCTACTAGAAACAGGAGCTACAAAAAAAAAAAAATCGTGAAATCAGCCTGTGACATTCTGTACACTTGACATTTTTGTTTATTCATGACAAGAATTTATGGAAAGTGCTGAATGTGCTGGGGGAACAGCATAGAACCAACACAGTACTGATTATATTGCAACTGGCATTGAACTGGAAGATAAGGAGGCCTGTTTTGGGCGTAGGGCAGTATGGCTGCAAATTGCTCAGTTTTGACACAGGTTGGATATCTGTGAAAATGGGAAGACGATGCATTTGAGAGCTATTAAGAAAGCTGAATTGAGAGTTTGGTGGTTGATTGGGATATAAAATTTGAGATGGAGATTCATTTTTGAGAAGTTCAGAGAGTTTGGGCATTATGGTCTTTCAGGATACTAGTATAATTCTTTATTCAACATGTTAAGAACACCTAACAGAAAAAATATAGATGGTTCTTACATCTGGTATTTAAAAGATATCACTGTCTATAATTATTATACCATACATATGTGTGTATGTGTATTTCTTAATATTATTCTTGATAATTGGTATAGAACTGTTGCATTGGTTTTTGAAAGTATTTTTTAGCTTCAAATTCACTAAATTACAGCTTCAGCTGCTTTAATTTTTTTCTCCACTTCTGGAAGTTAATAGTGCTCCTGCAAAAGCAATTAAACTGAAAAATAAAGCTTCATTTTGAAGAATAAGCAGCTTGCAACCTGGTTTAACGCTGAGATGACACTAATAACACAGCCCTTATGATCTAAGGGAGAAAATGAAAAGTCTTTATTATTTCCCCAAACACTGGAATAGTCAGGGCCTAAAGACACACTATCACCATTTATTGCATTAGATAATGTGCATTTTTGTAAATGAAATGCTTACTTCTGAGCATTATACCCTCCACTTTAGTGATTTGGCTAAATAGTTAATTTGATCTCTAAACATAAAGAGCTCTAATGTCATTTCAAGACTCAGAAGGCAAGTGCAAAGGCGAGAGGGAGAAAGAATTAAGCAGAGCCAATGAAGCAGTGTCTACTTGGAGGTACATGATGGAGAATGGATGCTCATTTGATTTAACCCAGAGAAAATAATCTCTGCATTTCAAGACAGGGCTGTTTTCAGAAAGCCTTCTTATAATCCCAGCTCTGCTTTCCACAAGGCCGAGGATAAAGCAGACAGGCTAGTTCAGGAAAATAAAAGTGAAACTTGGCCTTCAACTGAAAAATTTAAATCTTGCTTCAAGATATCAGACCCTGGGACTTCCCTGGTGGTCCAGTGGTTAAGAATTTGCCCTGCAATGCAGGGAACGTGGGTTCAATATCTGGTCAGGGAATGAAGATCTCACATGCTGGGGAGCAACTAAGACTGTGAGCCACATCTAGAGTCTGTGTGTTGCAGCCAAAGATGCCACATGAAGTGGCGAGGATCCCACATGCTGCAGCTAAGACAGCACAGCCAAAGAAACAAATAAGTAGGAAAATTTAAAAATACACATACTGCCAAACTCTTCAAAAAAATGATTCACTCTTGCAGCTGGTATAATTTTGGTACTTTTAGCACAGAGAAAAACATTTCACCCCCCCCTTTTGTCCCCTAATAAGCATGACTTAATCTAATCTGATCCTAAAAACTAGAAACTGTTATCCTATAGAGAAAGTTCCATATTTCAAGTAAAACCCATACTAAACAAAGAATTTATACTTAATAAAGTAGGAGGAGAGGGGGACATCAGAGGATGAGATGGTTGGATGGAATCACTGACTCAATGGACATGAGTTTGATCAAGATCTGGGAATTGATAGACAGGGAAGCCTGGCATGCTGCAGTCTGTGGAGTCGCAAAGAGTCGGACACAACTGAGTGACTGAACTTTATACTTAATAAAATGCTCATCATAACTCCAAAAGCCTTCAACAACAACACTGATGGAAGCAGAGGAGGTTACTTGGCTGGGCTCTTCTGATGGTGATCAACAGATGCTTGAGATGAGAGCTACACTTCTTGGAAGAAAGCAGCGTTCCTTAATTAGCATACAAACCCTTATCCCATGTGGCACTACATTGATTTTTTTTTCCTTTTTTTTTTATTTTTATTATTTTTTTTATATTTAGTATATTAGTTTTATTTTTATTTATTTATTTATTTATTTATTTTTAATTTTTACTTTACAATTCTGTATTGGTTTTGGCATAGATTGACATGAATCCACCACAGGTGTACATGCGTTCCCAAACATGAACCCCCCTCCCACCTCCCTCCCCACAACATCTCTCTGGGTCATCCCCGCACGTCAGCCCCAAGCGTGTCATATCCTGCATCAGACATAGACTGGCATTTCGATTCTTACATGTTATTATACATGTTTCAATGCCATTCTCTCAAATCATCACACCCTCTCTCTCTCCCTCTGAGTCCAAAAGTCCGCTATACACATCTGTGTCTTTTTTGCTGTCCTGCATACAGGGTCATCATTGCCATCTTTCTAAATTCCATATATATGTGTTAGTATACTGTATTGGTGTTTTCACTCTGTATAATTGGCTCCAGTTTCATCCATCTCATCAGAACTGATTCAAATGTATTCTTTTTAATGGCTGAGTAATACTCCATTGTGTATATGTACCACAGCTTTCTTATCCATTCATCTACTGATGGACATCTAGGTTGTTTCCATGTCCTGGCTATTATAAACAGTGCTGCGATGAACATTGGGGTACATGTGTTTCTTTCAATTCTGGTTTCCTCTGTGTGTATGCCCAACAGTGGGATTACTGGGTCATAAGGCATTTCTATTTGCAATTTTTTAAGGAATCTCCACACTGTTCTCCATAGTGGCTGTACTAGTTTGCATTCCCACCAACAGTGTAGGAGGGTTCCCTTCTCTCCACACCCTCTCCAGCATTTATTGCTTGCAGATTTTTGGATCGAAGACATTCTGACTGGTGTGAAGTGGTACCTCATTGTGGTTTTGATTTGCATTTCTCTAATAATGAGTGATGTTGAGCATCTTTTCATGTGTTTGTTAGCCATCCGTATGTCTTCTTTGGAGAAATGTCTATTTAGTTCTTTGGCCCATTTTTTTATTGGGTCGTTTATTTTTCTGGAATTGAGCTGCAGGAGTTGCTTGTATATTTTTGAGATTAGTTGTTTGTCAGTTGCTTCATTTGCTATTATTTTCTCCCATTCGGAAGGCTGTCTTTTCAGTTTGCTTATGTTTTCCTTTGTTGTGCAGAAGCTTTTAATTTTAATTAGATCCCATTTGTTTATTTTTGCTTTTATTTCCAGAATTCTGGGAGGTGGATCGTAGAGGATCCTGCTGTGGTTTATGTCAGAGAGTGTTTTGCCTATGTTCTCCTCTAACAGTTTTATAGTTTCTGGTCTTACATTTAGATCTTTAATCCATTTTGAGTTTATCTTTGTGTGCGGTGTTAGAAAGTGATCTAGCTTCATTCTTTTACAAGTGGTTGACCAGTTTTCCCAGCACCACTTGTTAAAGAGATTGTCTTTACTCCATTGTATATTCTTGCCTCCTTTGTCAAAGATAAGGTGTCCATATGTATGTGGATTTATCTCTGGGCTTTCTATTTTGTTCCATTGATCTATATGTCTGTCTTTGTGCCAATACCAAACTGTCTTGATGACTGTGGCTTTGTAGTAGAGCCTGAAGTCAGGCAAATTGATTCCTCCAGTTCCATCCTTCTTTCTCAAGATTGCTTTGGCTATTCGTGGTTTTTTGTATTTCCATACAAATCTTGAAATTATTTGTTCTAGTTCTGCGAAAAATATCGCCGGTATCTTGATAGGGATTGCATTGAATTTGTAAATTGCTTTGGGTAATATACTCATTTTCACTATATTGATTCTTCCGATCCATGAGCATGGTATATTTCTCCATCTATTAGTGTCCTCTTTGATTTCTTTCATCAGTGTTTTATAGTTTTCTGTATATAGGTCTTTAGTTTCTTTAGGTAGGTATATTCCTAAGTATTTTATTCTTTTTGTTGCAATGGTGAATGGAATTGTTTCCTTAATTTCTTCTTCTACTTTCTCATTATTAGTGTATACGAATGCAAGGGATTTCTGTGTGTTGATTTTATATCCTGCAACTTTACTATATTCATTAAATAGATCTAGTAATTTTCTGGTAGAGTCTTTAGTGTTTTCTATGTAGAGGATCATGTCATCTGCAAACAGTGAGAGTTTTACTTCTTCTTTTCCAATTTGGATTCCTTTTATTTCTTTTTCTGCTCTGATTGCTGTGGCTAAAACTTCCAGAACTATGTTGAATAGTAGTGGTGAAAGTGGGCACCCTTGTCTTGTTCCTGACTTAAGGGGAAATGCTTTCAATTTTTCACCATTGAGGATAATGTTTGCTGTGGGTTTGTCATATATAGCTTTTATTATATTGAGGTATGTTCCTTCTATTCCTGCTTTCTGGAGAGTTTTTATCATAAATGGATGTTGAATTTTGTCAAAGGCCTTCTCTGCATCTATTGAGATAATCATATGGTTTTTATTTTTCAATTTGTTAATGTGGTGAATTACATTGATTGATTTGCGGATGTTGAAGAATCCTTGCATCCCTGGGATAAAGCCCACTTGGTCATGGTGTACGATCTTTTTAATGTGTTGTTGGATTCTGATTGCTAGAATTTTGTTGAGGATTTTTGCATCTATGTTCATCAGTGATATTGGCCTGTAGTTTTCCTTTTTTGTAGTATCTTTGTCAGGTTTTGGTATTAGGGTGATGGTGGCCTCATAGAATGAATTTGGAAGTTTCCCTTCCTCTGCAATTTTCTGGAAGAGTTTGAGTAGGATAGGTGTTAACTCTTCTCGAAATTTTTGGTAGAATTCAGCTGTGAAGCCGTCTGGACCTGGGCTTTTGTTTGCTGGAAGATTTCTGATTACAGTTTCAATTTCCGTGCTTGTGATGGGTCTGTTAAGATTGTCTATTTCTTCCTGGTTTAGTTTTGGAAAATTGTATTTTTCTAAGAATTTGTCCATTTCTTCCAGGTTGTCCATTTTATTGGCATATAATTGCTGATAGTAGTCTCTTATGATCCTTTGTATTTCTGTGTTGTCTGTTGTGATCTCTCCATTTTCATTTCTAATTTTATTGATTTGATTTTTCTCTCTTTGCTTCTTGATGAGTCTGGCTAATGGTCTGTCAATTTTATTTATCCTTTCAAAGAACCAGCTTTTGGCTTTGTTGATTTTTGCTATGGTCTCTTTTGTTTCTTTTGCATTTATTTCTGCCCTAATTTTTAAGATTTCTTTCCTTCTGCTAACTCTGGGGTTCTCTAATTCTTCCTTTTCTAGTTGCTTTAGGTGTAGAGTTAGGTTATTTATTTGACTTTTTTCTTGTTTCTTGAGGTATGCCTGTATTGCTATGAACTTTCCTCTTAGCACTGCTTTTATAGTGTCCCACAGGTTTTGGGTTGTTGTGTTTTCATTTTCATTAGTTTCTATGCATATTTTGATTTCTTTTTTGATTTCTTCTGTGACTTGTTGGTTATTCAGAAGCGTGTTGTTCAGCCTCCATATGTTGGAATTTTTAATAGGTTTCCTCCTGTAATTGAGATCTAATCTTAGTGCATTATGGTCAGAAAAGATGCTTGGAATGATTTCGATTTTTTTGAATTTATCAAGGTTATATTTATGGCCCAGGATGTGATCTATCCTGGAGAAGGTTCCATGAGCACTTGAGAAAAAGGTGAAATTCATTGTTTTGGGGTGAAATGTCCTATAGATATCAATTAGGTCTAACTGGTCTAATGTATCATTTAAAGTTTGCGTTTCTTTGTTAATTTTCTGTTTAGTTGATCTGTCCATATGTGTGAGTGGGGTATTAAAGTCTCCCACTATTATTGTGTTGTTGTTAATTTCCCCTTTCATACTTGTTAGCATTTGTCCTACATATTGCGGTGCTTGTATATTGGGTGCATATATATTTATAATTGTTATATCTTCTTCTTGGATTGATCCTTTGATCATTATGTAGTGGCCTTCTTTGTCTCTTTTCACAGCCTTTGTTTTAAAGTCTATTTTATCGGATATGAGTATTGCCACTCCTGCTTTCTTTTGGTCTCTATTTGCATGGAATATCTTTTTCCAACCCTTCACTTTCAGTCTGTATGTGTCCCTTGTTTTGAGGTGGGTCTCTTGTAAGCAGCATATAGAGGGTTCTTGTTTTTGTATCCAATCGGCCAGTCTTTGCCTTTTGGTTGGGGCATTCAATCCATTTACGTTTAAGGTAATTATTGATAAGTATGATCCCGTTGCCATTTGTTTTATTATTTTGGGTTCGGGTATATACTCCCTTTTTGTGTTTCCTGTCTAGAGAATATCCTTTAGAATTTGTTGGAGAGCTGGTTTGGTGGTGCTGAATTCTCTCAGCTTTTGCTTGTCTGTAAAGCTTTTGATTTCTCCTTCGTATTTGAATGAGATCCTTGCTGGGTATAGTAATCTGGGCTGTAGGTTATTTTCTTTCATCACTTTAAGTATGTCTTGCCATTCCCTCCTGGCCTGAAGAGTTTCTATTGAGAGATCAGCTGTTATCCTTATGGGAATCCTCTTGTGTGTTATTCGTTGTTTTTCCCTTGCTGCTTTTAATAGTTGTTCTTTGTGTTTGATCTTTGTTAATTTGATTAATATGTGTCTTGGGGTGTTTCGCCTTGGGTTTATCCTATTTGGGACTCTCTGGGTTTCTTGGACTTGGGTGATTATTTCCTTCCCCATTTTAGGGAAGTTTTCAACTATTATCTCCTCAAGGATTTTCTCATGGTCTTTCTTTTTGTCTTCTTCTTCTGGGACTCCTATAATTCGAATGTTGGAGCGTTTCATATTGTCCTGGAGGTCTCTGGATTGTCCTCATTTCTTTTAATTCGTTTTTCTTTTTTCCTCTCTGATTCATTTATTTCTACCATTCTGTCTTCTATTTCACTAATTCTATCTTCTGCCTCCGTTATTCTATTATTTGTTGCCTCCAGAGTGTTTCTGATCTCATTTATTGCATTATTCATTGTATATTGACTCTTTTTTATTTCTTCTAGGTCCTTATTGAACCTTTCTTGCATCTTCTCAATCCTTGTCTCTAGGGTATTTATCTGTGATTCCATTTTGACTTCAAGAATTTGGATCATTTTCACTATCAATATTCGGAATTCTTTCTCAGGTAGATTCCCTATCTCTTCCTCTTTTGTCTGGTTTGGTGGGCATTTCTCCTGCTCCTTTACCTGTTGGGTATTCCTCTGTCTCTTCATCTTGGTTATATTGCTGCGTTTGGAATGGCCTTTTTATATTCTGGTAATTTGTGGAGTTCTCTTTATTGTGGAGCTTCCTCACTGTGGGTGGGGTTGTATCAGTGGCTTGTCCAGGTTTCCTGGTTAGGGAAGCTTGTGTTGGAGGTCTGGTGGGTGGAGCTGGGTTTCTTCTCTCTGGAGTGCAGTGGAGTGACCAGTAATGGGTTATGAGACGTCTAAAGTTTTGGAGTAACTTTGAACTGCCTGTATATTGAAGCTCAGGGGTGTGTTCCTGTGTTGCTGGAGAATTTGTGTGATATGTCTTGCTCTGGAACTTGTTGGCCCTTGGGTGTAGCTTTGTTTCAGTGTAGGTTTGGAGGCATTTGATGAGCTCCTGTTGCTTAATGTTCCCTGAATTCAGGAGTTCTCTGATGTTCTCAAGCTTTGGACTTAAGCCTCCTGCTTCTGGTTTTC